>NW_019392656.1:2813785-2989474 GCF_000648675.2 Cimex lectularius
ACACCTGGACCACTACTTACAACACATAATATTCAAAAATCAAACGGAACTGGAAAATGCATTTATTGACTTTATCAATTCTAAAAATTCTGAATTCTACTCCAGACGGATTAATAAGTTACCAACACGTTGGGAGAAATGTATTGAGAGTATGGGAAATTATTTTGATTAAAGAACATTGCTTTAAAGTAACTAGTTTCTTTTTTTTTTGTTTAATACCAAAATCCTGCATTATTTTCCGGACAACCCAACGGTCCCGGCTTCAGAGCCACGGCGTTTCGTCAGAAAATTATGTACGCGATGGTTTGGCCAGGTGAACAAGTATGGGATGAACCTCCCCTCATCCCGACCGGATGCCTCCGTCAAGCCCATCCTGGGAGCACCATTAGGTGGTATCCGGCGATGGTATGAGGATGGATAGGAAGAAAATATAACCTGTAAAAGCCCTTTGTCGAGCCAATGTACAGGCTGGAAACAAGGATCTGATGGACAAAAAAGTATCTAGTCACGTACTAGACTACTGCAAAAAAACTAACTCTAACCTATAGTGCACAAATTTGAAGCCTGACTAAGAAAAATTAAGTTAAAAGAAGTCAAAACAGTCAAAACACCCAAATCAAAGATATCACCGGTACGATTAGCCCGTTAGAATGGAATTGGTTCAGCTACGTTATAAAGGGCTCTTTGGTGTATGATGGACCATGACAGCACAAACAGGACGCCAGCTTCACCAAACAGAAACAGAGAGAACTGTGGAAAGATGAGTCAGTTAAAGAAGAAAATAAGCACCACCAACTTGGAGCTCAACAACCAAACAAAAAGAAGGAAATGTGAGAGCTTATTCTAAAAATGCTTTCAAATTAATTAATGAAAATGTTTAGTATTTATATATCGATTTTTTTAAGTTATTATTGAATCAAATTAAATCCTCAAAACTCATTCTTTGTTATTAAAATTGTGTTACAAAAGTGAGGACTTTATAAAGGATATAAAATATTTTCAGTTTTTTGTATGTACAGGGTGTTACAGGGATAAATATCAATACGGCAATGGTATTGGCTGCTACCCTTTTGCCCAAACAAAACGACAAAGCTGCATGAAGGATGAAATACTTAATTTATAAAAAAACACAATAAAAAAATAATAAAACGTAAATGTATTTATTTAGAATTCGTGAGATGCGGTCTGGTGTGATGTAGGTTTCAGAAAAACATTTTCTTTATTGTGCCAACGTTTCGATCTTTATTGAGATCATCATCAGGGCCTGGGATTTACAAACATTGTTTACATATAACAATAACATTTTGGATGTGGAAAAGTGAATTTATACCGACATCCTTCCCCACCCCTTCAAAATCCAACGTATATAAACACAAAATAGCAAAATCTCACTGGCACTGTCGACACGACACTCAAGAATGACACAATTACACAGAAGACAAACACTTTGAGTGAGGAGAAATACTTTGATTGAATATATAAAAAATATATTTTGCATTGTATAAATTCACTTTTCCACATCCAAAATGTAATTGTTATATGTAAACAATGTTTGAAAATCCCAGGCCATGAAGATGATCTCAATAAAGACCGAAACTTTGGCACAATAAAGAAAATGTTTTTCTGAAACCTACATCACACCAGACCGCATCTCACGAATTCTAAATAAATAGTAAATTTATTGTAATTTTTATGTAATTATGTATACTTATGACAGGAATGTACCTAATTTTTGTTACCAACTTATAAATGTTTTTATTACAAATATTACATGTAAGATGTTCTTGTGTTGCTGCTCTCGCTAGGGTTCGATATCGCGTTTTCTACCTTGCAAAGGGGATTTCACTAACAAAAATTTAAAAAAATGTACAAGTGAGGATGTCATTGGAATACTTATGATATGTATATATCCTTATATACATACTATATACATACTATACTTATATATATAGTACTCTACCTTCCATTTTTTGGGGGGCTCACAACACAAGTGTGAATTTGCGGCCCCGGTGTGCCGGTGTTCTTCCATCGAAGAAACTCATTTTTGAAGGGGGTTGGGACCAAATTCAGGGTCGCTGAGATTTGATCCCGCTCCTTCCTTGATGAGCGCCGTGTCAATTTCTTTCAATTGCGGCCACCGGTCCCCTTAGGCGTCAGAAAAAATCCAGAGGCGGCGGTGGGAATCGAACCCACGACCGCGGGATCTACTAGCCGAGAGTCTGACGCCTTAACCACTCGGCTACCGCGGCCCCCATTGGAATATTTACAAAATTATGCAACTTTGGTGAAATCACCAAAAATTCTGATCGAAAAGTATTGCATGAGCCACAATTGAATAATACTACTAATAATAAAAAAATACTAATAATAATACTAATTAAATAATACCACTTGATAATTTAATTTGTTATTATGTGAGTGGATAGAGTTTCTTTAGTTGCGCGAATTTTTCAACGAAAATGTTATCTTGGGGGAAATTTAATTAAGTTTGCGAACGATAAGATTTTTATTTCAATGACCATAATGTTGAGAAATTACGATTTTATGTATAAAAAAAAATCTCAGGAAAGAGTCAAGATGGAAACTTCGTTGTGGTGGCACTAAACTTAGTTTTATTTAATGAATACACCATTACATTATCGACATTTTACCCTGCAACACCCTGTATATTGATTAACAATTAAATAAATTTTAATAATTTGCTTATTGGGAACCTTTGCTTAAGTAATTGTGACTGCAGATGGGTAAAAATTGACTTCTTTTCTTCACTTGTTAAATGAATTTTTTTTTTTGTTCGTTTAATCACGCTGTAAAAAGAGGGCAAACAAGCACTTAATTATAAAGTTAAAAGCGCCGAACGAACAATTGAAAAGTTGGATTACGGCGAAATGAGAATGGAAATTACGTTGTGACGCTTCTCTCATTGTCCTCCCTTTTATCAAACTCGGATCAAAGGGAGTAATTTTTGAATTTACTACTTTCAAACCGTTTCCAAAGCCACTTTCCCCCGTACCGTAATTGGATCGGATCCGCGATAATCCACTTCCGCGGAGACGCACGCCGTAGACGTAAAAGTGTAAATTATGCAGACGGGGCTTTGAAATGCGTGAGCGAGTTCCAGCCCTCAGAACTGTTTCAATTATTAGCCCGCTTTTTGTTTTACAAGGGCGACAGAAACCTCTCACCCTCTGCATGCAATATGCATTCGGACGCGTTATAAGAATTCTCTCGTAAAAAGGAGATTCGGCAGGCGAAAAGTTCACGTGGGCCTTCAACGATCTGTCATTCAAACGATCCGACGACATTAAAGACAAAAATAGAAATAGTTCACATCTGCCAAATGGAAAGCGCCATATCAATGGAATTTGACTGTTACAGCAACTTCAAAACTTAACTTATACCTAGATTGATTCCTTCAATAATTTATTATCTTTTTGCATAAATTATCATTGTGTTCTTTCTTTTTATGTAGTTTTTGGTTTTACTGTTGGAGCCAGCGACATTAACAAGCAGTTTGTCTGATTTTTTCGGTCTGCCGATCCTCGCTGTTTCGGTGAAACGTGTTTCGGCTTCTCGCCATCATTAGTGGCGAGTCAAGTAAACAGGATGAGTAAACGACGAAAATTCAGTGCTGAAGATTAAAGATATTGGATTTATAATACTTTTACTGGCAAAATTTCTTGACTATTTAAGAATTTGTATTGTTAACTTTGATTTTTAGAATGTAATAAACTTCTTGTCACCTTTTCAATTTTTCCCAGTAGATCGATAAAAAAAACGAAACAAAAATTCAATGAAGAAGGTTATGGAAAATTGGAAGTTATCTAAATCTAAAAGGTAACAATGGCATATAGAGGCATGGGTGACAGGCGACCCCAGAAGGGTTAAATCTCAGAAGGAACTTCGCCGACTCAGAATCGGCCATACGTGATTGACACACGACAAATCATGTATGTTAAGTAATTCCTGATGATGTATATAGATGCTAGTTAGTGGTGGTCTGCAGCCTATTGTACTTTTCCTAGTTCCTTAATGTCAGTGCCACAAAATTTGATTTGTTGGTATTATGATTATGTCCTCATTGGGCTGTTGCTTAGCATTCGAAGACGATATGGGTGGCTGTTTTCTCCTCCCCATTGCATAACATACGAATGTGATTGAATAAAACCACGGTCAGTGACCGGTATACCAGGTGATTATTTCTAAACTACCTCCACGTTTTTTCCTTTCGTTTGGAAATAATTAAAAAATAGGAATGGTCTTTACATAATTTTTTATGTAGAATTTGAATCAGAAGTAAAAAGGCTTTTCAACGTACTTCCCCAGGGCACCCTCGAGGATAACTGTGTAGTAAAAAAAAACTTTTCAGGGTTTCATTTAATGCTTAGTCCTTTGATACAAGTAGAATTGTCAATATGTTTCGAGGTCTAAAAAGGCTCATTGTGTTTCAAAGGAAATGGTTTCTTTCACCAAAGATTTACTGGATTAGATTGGATTATATACTTAGGAGCGGGTCTCTTTACGACCTATGCACCGCGACCAGCATTGGTCTATTGGTCCGAATCTGCCCAGAAACTAGCATGTCCGAGCATCACTTGAGCAATGAGACCAATTCCCACGGCTGCCCTGGAAGTCCTTCTGAATCTACAACCACATCTAAATCAGGGAGAGGCCAGAGCCCCAATTCTTAGGCTAATGCAGGGACTCTATTAGCCTACTCACATAACAAGGAGCAACTACAGCTTCGTGGGGAGCTTCAGCTAGACAGAACTTTGGGGATGCCCGCTGATGCCATGACCCAAAAATTCAGTTTTGACAAAAGCATTTTAATCAACATACCTCGTAGAAAGGGATCCCAGTTAATTCCGACCACACCTGGTTTACAGATGGCTACAAAACCGAATATGGGTCAGGAGCTGGCATTTATGGAAATAAACCAAGGGCTAGAATCCTTACAAGCCTTAGACAATATGCCACCGGCTTTCAAGCATCAGCAGGCATCCCCCAAAGTTCTGTCTAGCTGAATCACTCCTCGAAGCTGTAGTGCTGCTATGTGAATAGGCTATTAGAGCATGTCCCTGTATTAGCCTATGAATTGTGGCTATTGAACACTCTGCCAGGTAGATAGAAAGGCAGGGGATTGTCAATAGAATAGATGAATAATCACCTCAGACAGTCAGGAGGCACTGAAAGCAATTGCCGCATCGGCGGTCAAGTCTAGACGTTTCGAATTGTACTAGAGCTCTCTCAGACAATGGGGAAAATAACAAAATTACCCTTGTCTGGGTACCAGATCACAAAGGGCAAAGGGGCAAAAGAGGCCGATAAATTGGCCAATGATAGTTCAATGAGGACACCTATTGGCCCTGAACTCTTTTGTGGCATACCAAATTGCCAAAAACGCGGATCCATTGGATAATGGATTAATAAATCCTCCGTTCAATTGGAATGTAGCCCCGGGCATGCGAAAAGTTCATCAAAGGACCATCGCAGAAACTAACATCAGAACTACTAGATCTAGGACGTGCTAGGACTAGAATAATAGTTGCTGGTAATAATACTGCTAACTGGACGAAGCAGACTCCGGAGGCATATGTTTAGAAACAAGCCTGTACTGATACTGCCAAGAAACAGAAGAAACAGCGGAACACGCCCTCTGTTGGTGCGAAGGCCCATGAGGCTTTCTAATCCTGGAAGAGGAAAAGTCAGATTCTGAAGGATACACACGGAACCCCTTGAAAAAGCGTTCAGCTTAACGAAGAGTTCTAGATTAAAAAAATACTTATTGGAAGATGCACTTATCCATTTTGGAGAAAATACGACATATCCAGTTTTGCCTCGAGGGTGCAGAATTAAACTATTTAATCTGGCCCCGGGACTTAATATAAATGACTGGAACACCATGCATATAACGAATCGTTCCAACCTCTTCTTGTGCATCAGCAATAATTGCAGCCACGTCTTGCCCTATCGCTTGAGAAATATATTGTCGTCCATCTGTTTGATGGCCTTTAACTGCTAAAAAAAAAGGTCTCCTGTTGCTACCCAAAATACCGGAAATGGTGATGGTCGCAGCAATAAGTTCGATTCTGCACATGCCTGTGCAGAATTGAGCTTAGGTAGACCGAGCTAGCCGAGTGGTTAGCGTGAAAGATCTCGGCTCGTAGACCCCGCGGTCGTGGGTTCGATTCCCACCGTCCCCTCTAGCCTTTTTTTGGCCTCTAGCCCCTTCAATACGCATACGCAAATCATTGGCTAATATGCATCGATCATAAGGCCATTAAAAAAACAAGAATTGAGCTTATATAAATCAATCAATTAACAATTTTAATTTATGGTTATTTATAAATACGACTATATTCTTACTTTATTACCCTCCTTGTAAGTTGGTGCAATTATGTTTTATTAACCATAAAGTGTTATCGTTTTACATATTTTTCATGGGTCTCGGGTTTATTGACAGAAATTCGATGGAACATTACATACTTCTGTAAGCCTTTTCAAGCTCTTAAACGGATGAAAGTTGTATACACATTTTATTTTATTTTGTTCTAATGGGTGTACGTTAAACGTGCAGAAGGGAGAAGGAAAAAGGGAACTTTTTTCTTGAAGAGGGCTCCATAAGGGAGAAACTAACACAGTGGCATTTATCTCCCCTTTGAGATGTATAATAACTTAATTCACAATTTCTCCATCCATACAAAGGGTTTATTTGAAATCGGCAAAAGAGCCTCAACTCTAAAAGCGGCCCTGCCAGATATTAAAGATGGTTCTGAATATAAATTCAATTACACGGGGACACACTCCGCCGCCTTCCTAGAGTGTATATCACATATCAAATTGGCACTTTTATTAAGTTAAAGTCCGCCATTTGTACAGCTAGGCATTCACTTAACGCCTCCTTGCCCAAATGCTCCTTCGATTTAGCAAAGCTCGAACAAGTTTCGGGTGAAAAAGTTAGCCCGAGAACCCCATCCCGTCGGAAGAGGGTCAAGTAAAGTTTATTACGTTGCAGAATCAAATAGAAATAAATTATCATAAGGAAGGGTGGAACATAAAGGTCCGTATAAGTACGCTTTTGTATAAAATATTGCCAGGGGATAAAATAAAAATTGGCTCTCCCCAGTCATCGCGACCTCGCTCTAGATACGAAATCAACCACAAGTCCTCCCATCCTTATATTCCAATCGACACATCATTTTATGCTTTCTATAAAATTACATATTACGTTGTTATTAAAATTAAAATAAAAAACTCAATAAACTCTTTGATGATTTAACATAATTTAAATTATAAACAGGGTAACAGCGTCTTGTAACAGCCATAAACAGCGAGAATAAACGGACCAGTCAATCATCTTCAAACAGTTGTTAATTACACAGGCCGAACGTGTATATAGATTTTCAAAAGCAAAACCGCTCTTTGATCAAGCAATCAGCAAACAAATACCGAAACAAGCAATGTCTCTATTCATGAGAAATCAAATGTAACGGCTTGCCCCACCCTGCTTATAACCCTGACGTCGCGCTATCCTATTTTTTACGAGGGTTCGCAACAGCAGAGGTTATATATATCAACCCTAGGGGTGCTGGTGTTTTTGAAAAAAAAAACATTTGTAAGTATGTCGGTTTCGAATGCAGGGCCGCTGGATTCGAACCCGGAAACTTTACCTTAAACCGTTGCGGCCACCGATGTCCTTATCCTATTCCCCATTTGTTAGTGCAATATTTTTCTCTTTAGAGAAGGGAATTTTGAAAATAAGTTACATTAAAATTATTATTTATATCTTAACCGAACACGCGGATTCGTTAGGAATTTAAAATTATTGTTAAAAAGATGGATAAAGTTTCGTAAAGCAATCAAAAATTTACATTAAAAAAATCTAAAAAATATAAATATATTTTTGAATAAAATAATTCTATAATAAAACTGAAGTTGACACATCTGATTTGGATTGCTAATCCTACTACAACTTCCTTCGCTGTATACAGGGTGGTCCAGCATAAACCATAAAAAAATCGATTATAGTACATCCTAATTTGAGTAAAATGCAAACAACTGCACTGTTCTACCACATTCTGGTCGGAAATTATGAATTTTTGCGAGTTTTTTTTAAAAATCCCTACCTCAAGCCATAAATTGGCATTTTTTCGAGAACTATAGCATCTTTTCATATTTTTAACCACATTTTCGAATTGTCCGTTAAATTTCCTATAAGAAGGAGCTATTTTTAAACTTATCAAACGCCGATGTATGTTTATTAATTCAACCCAATATGAAGAATTTTAAATAAACAGAAATTTCGATTACTTAAGGTTTTTAGATAAAGTAAAAAAGGCAGCGTCACAAGCGAGATTCGAACCCACGACCTTCGGCTAAATACGTCGATGCTCTACCACTTGAGCAATCGTGACTTCAGTCCACTCGGACACTAACTTCCCATCTCAACCCCACCTTGTGAATTTTCCCTCCTTTTTGCCATTTTTCAAATGTCGTGTCATCTATTTGATTATTTGATTCTCGGCGACAAATGAAATGCCTCCGGAGAGTTTTCGTGAAGATATACTTCATTTAACTAATTAAATTCACTAGTTTTCGTGGTCCGCTTGACCAATTAATATCTTTCAATTAATTAAGGTTTTTTGTTGAGATAAAAAAGTCAACTGACTCTATAATCACAACATAATAAAAACAACAACCGGGAACAAAATGAGAAACAAATCAGATGTAAAAAGTATAAGTAAGGTATAAAATATCAGACGTCAGAAACAGAAAATAAAGTAAAAATGATTAGTGTAAAAAAAGGCTTTTATATATGTCGTTTATGTTTTAGTGGTCATTTGGCCAAGTAACTTCTTTCAATTAATTATTATTTTTATGTAAGGTCTTGGTTGAGATAAATAAGTCAGTGTCACGAGCGGGATTCGAACCCACGACCTTCGGGGAAATCCGCCGCTGCTCTACCACTTGAGCTATGGTAACTTCGATCCACTCGGACACCAACTTCCCATCTCAACCCCACCTTTTGATCCTTTTTGCCATTTTTCAACTATTTTTATATCAACAAAACACCTTAATTAATTGAAAGATATTAATTGGTCAAGGGGACCACGAAAACTAGTGAATTTATTAAGTTAAAATGAAGTATATCTTCATTAAAGCCCTCGGTGGCCATTTCATTTGTCGCCAAGAATCAAAATAGATTACACGACATTTGAAAAATGGCAAAAAGAAGGGAAAATTCACAAGGTGGGGTTGAGATGGGAAGTTAGTGTCCGAGTGGATCGAAGTCACGATAGCTCAAGTGGTAGAGCAGCGGCGTATCTAGCCGAAGGTCGTGGGTTCGAATCCCGCTCGTGACACTGACTTTTTTATCTCAACTAAAAACCTTAACTAATTGGAAGATATTAATTGGTCAAGCGGAGCAGGAAAATCAGTGAATACACAGAAATTTTGATAAATTTCAAAAAATACCTATTTTTCAACAAACATATTTGTAGATATTTGATATTGGGGTGCCAAATATCATAAAAACTTCTTCTCTTTAATAAGCTTTTTTATGGTATACTGTGAGTTCCAAAAACGTCAACCTTCAAGCGTAAAATCAGCCTGGAATGTTAAAAAAAAGTGGTTCAAATGTGTAAATTTATCGCATACATAAGAGGAGTTAACTGCGCGATTTAGAAAATTTTTAAACAGCATTGTTAAAAACGGCCATAAAAATGAGTCTGGCCACTTTTTGTCTTTTAGTATATGTATCAAAAAAATATAAAGCTATGTTTCTCTCCAAAAGAAAAGTTATTATAATTTATTTCAATTAATTAATCTTTGTGTAAGATTTTAGTTGAAATGAAAAAGTTAGTGCTACAAGCTAGTCGAGCTGTCGAAGTCACGAGAGTTCAAGTGGTAGAGAAGCGGTGTATTTAGCCGAAGGTCGTGGGTTCGAATCCCGCTCGTGACACTAACTTTTTCATTTCACCCAAAACCTTACACAAAGAATAATTAATTTAAAGAAGTTATTTGGTCAATCGGACCAAGAAATATAATGGATAAATAAAATATAATATTGTTATTTTGTAAATATTTTATTGCAAATTTGAAATCTGATTCAACTGTTTTTCCTGTTGACTAGGTTTAAAGAGATGACAATACCTTTTTGTAAAATAGGTGTAACGGGCTGAATGCTGAGCCCACAATTTTATTTAGCCCGCTATTAATTTAAATTAAAGCTCTTAATCATCGAATCCGTTTAAAGTTACAATTCGGCCCTTCACTCAATTACCCCGAACCGGTGCCGACGAATTATACAATTAGAGAAAGTACTGCGGCCTGGGTCATGGCAAAGCGTTCCGGATTGGATTAACTTCCGTAAATAGATATTCCCCCTCGCGTGGCCATTTGCTTCGTTTTAATTGGCAACCGACCATAAAGCGACCGGTCGTCTATATCTGTCGGTTAAATAGGTGTACCTGGAACCGGGAACGAATCGCTTTACAGACCCTTTGATATACGAGCGTCACTTAAAAGGAAGCCGATATCTGTTATTGGTTAGCGTTTTCCCGTTTCCGATTTAATTCGTGAAAGTGGGATAACAGTCGGTTTCCGTTTGGTGGAGCAAATACGAAACGAAGACTGACAGTTGCAACTTTCAAACCCACGATGGACGTAATAAGGAGAGAAAAGTTAGAGAAGTGTGGTGTTTAGTGACCGTTAGCCAATGATTATTCGGAGATCATGAAATGCGGTCTGGTCTGACGTAGGTTTTAGAAAAACATTTTCTTTATCATACCAACGTTTCGACCTTTAGTGAGATCATCTTCAGGGCTCAAATTGTTTGTTTTATGTGTAGATGTGTCATTCTTGTGTGTCTTGTTGAGAGTGCTCAAGAATTGAGGCAAGAATTGACTCAATTTTCGCACGTTCAATTGAGTGGCATTAAAACCAACTTCATTAACCAATGTTCATTCTCTGGAGATCGTAGTCAAACAATTTGACAGATTTGTAAATTCTTCAACCTGATGTGCGTTTAATGCAGGAAATCTTGATCTTTATAAACAACAACTGAATAGAGGAACTAGAACCATGATTTATACACAGTGGGCAACATACCCCAACTTCATCAGTGGTATTGCGCTTGGAATATTTTAATTGACCTTTGCGATACAGGATATAAACAGTACGTGTTTATTTCACTACTACTTTACAAACATACAAAACATTGTCTATGTTTGTTTACAATAAAACGCAGAAATAATGATTTTTGAAAAGACATCGCAAGAATGGATACAATGTGTGGTGTTTAGTGACCGTTAGTCGATGATTATTCAGAGATCGTGAGGTGCGGTCTGGTGTGACGTAGGTTTCAGAAAAACATTTTCTTTATCGTGCCAACGTTTCGATCTGTATTGAGACCATCTTCAGGGCCTTGTGCCTGTTTCGCAACACAAAACCTCGTCCACTAAACGCTGCACATTTCTAAACGAGAAGAACGAAGAACATGGGATTCTATGAAGAGATTTCAACTATATATGGACACCAAGCAAAGAATATTCTGAAGGTCATCGTCAACAATGAGAAGAAACTTGCATGGACTATCAATAAGAGAACTTTTTTATTGAAATGCAGACTAGGCTAAAAAACCTACGTCACACCAGAACGCATCTCACGATTTAAGTTCAAATTAGCACTTTTCCCTTCAAATTAACCCTTTTTAATTTCAACTTCTTTTTATAATTTCATAGTAACCGTTTTCCTGTATAATTAATTTTTAATTTCAAAGTACTGTTTTGTACTTTCAGATGAACCCTATTTAGTTTCAAACAAAATTTTTTTCTTAAAATAATCGTTTTCCCATCAAATTTATTTTTTGCACCAAATTAACCTTTCTTTTAATTACATTCAATTAATTAAGGTTTTAAGTTGAGATAAGAAAGTCAGTGTCACGAGCGGGAATCGAACCCACGACCTTCGGCTTGATACGCCGCTACTCTACCACTTGATCTGTCGTGACTTCGATCCACTCGGTCACCAACTTCCCATCTCAACCCTACCTTCTGAATTTTCCCTCCTTTTTGCCATTTTTCAAATGTGTAATCGGATTGGATTCTCGGCGACAAATGAAATGGCCACGGTGAGCTTTAGTGGAGTATACTTCAATTTAATTCACTGTTTTTCTGTTGTTCTTCTGAAGTAGTTTTATCTCAACTTAAAGCCTTAATAAATTAAATGTTATTAATTGGTCAAGCGGACCACGAAAAATAGTGAACTTTCTTTTAATTTCAAATTAACTTTTTTACCTTCAAATCAACACTCTTTAATTTCATAGTTTCACATTAACTCTTTTTCTCGTCAAATTAACCTTTCTTTTAATTTCAAATTAACTTTTTTACCTTCAAATCAACACTTTTTAATTTCAAAGTTTCATATTAACTCTTTTTTTCATCAAATTAACCTTTCTTTTAGTTTCAAATTACCCTTTACCTTCAAATCAACACTTTTTAATTTCATAGTTTCACATAACCTCTTTTTCTCGTCAAATTAACCTTTCTTTTAATTTCAAATTAACTTTTTTACCTTCAAATCAACACTTTTTAATTTCAATGTTTCACATTAACTCTTTTTTCTCATCAAATTATTCCTTATTAATTTCAAAGTTTGTAGCTACAATGTTCGTTAATTTCAAATTAACCCTTTGTAATTTATTTTTTTTATGATTGTTAACAGATCAATTATCTCACATGAACACGACACACAGTAATGACACATCTACACAGAAAACAAACACTTTTAGCCCTGAAGATATCTCAATAAAGGTCGAAATGTTGGCATGATAAAGAAAATGTTTTTCTAAAACCTCCGTCACATCAGACCGCATCTCACGATCTCCAAATAATCAACGTTAGAAAAGTTCACGCCACCAAATGTTACGTGTTTAACCTATTTTTTCCTTTCTTTAAGGCTTATTTAGGGTTTAGTACAGACAACTTTAAAATTTTCCTTATATTTCTGTGATAGTTTTATCCGCCCAGTATAAAAACAACTCGTTAAAACCTTTAAATCTCACTTGTGTCCGAGCCGCCTTGGAAAGATGGGTCCTCTGCGGTCCTGAAAAAGTGAAAAATGGGGCGGATAACGCGCCCGTGTAATTGACTGTTAATCCCACTTTGCCCTACTATCGGCTAATCCTCTCTTCTCTTCCTGGGCAAAATTAATCACGGCTCGGAAAATTTAGGGAGCAAAGAGCCCGGGCGGGTCGCCGTTAACTTTCCTATTGTAATGCCACTAAGGTTGAGCTGAATTAACCTAATTGAGTCCACGACAAGTCGGCAAAAAACAAAAAAGTAAAACCTCACGATACCCATTTCCTTTTTTTATATTTTTTCTTTTTTAATTAAGTTGTTTTTAATTAATAACAATTTTGAGAAATTTATCGTGGGGTCTGCAGGTCATTTCCATTCAACCTGGTCTAAAGTCTCACAGTTTTGACTGTCATGTGGGTCTCGACTTAAGCTCAGTGGTTGGGCAGTGCGTTGTTCTGTCAATTATGTCCAAAGTACCACTAAAGTGTGAAATGGTATAATGTGCCCGACTAACCAAAAACTATAATAATATAAATTTAATTAATTTATAATTATTTAAAATAACTATAATATAAATGTTTAATATTTTTTAGTCTAGTTTCAAATTTTCACCTTTTTATATAGAAAAATTAAACAGGGTACTTCAGGCCCAGTTCAACTTCCCAATTTCAAATAAGACCCTACACATCCTGACACATCATTTTAAAGGATTTTTATTTTACTCTGAAAACAATGGTGCAATCGGATTTTAAATTAGTCAAAAAAATGACAGTGATGGCAAAAAGAAACCGGCAGCGTAATTTCGACGAGGAGCTGAATAGTATTCCTATTAATTTTTTTGTTTAATCTAAAGTTTTTGGTTGAGATGAAAAAGTTAGTGTCACGAGCGGGATTCGAACCCACGACCTTCGGCTAGATACGCCGCTACTCTAACAACCTGAGTTATCTACCTATGAGCTATCTAGCTATCTATGAGATGGGAAGTTAGTGTCCGAGTGGATCGAAGTAAAGATAGCTCAAGTGGTTAGAGCAGCGGCGTAAGCCGAAGGTCGAGCTCCAATTAAAAGACGAATCATTTGTTTTTGATTACTTTTATGTAACTTTTTCATTTTAATATAATTATTTTTATATGAACTAGTTTATATATAAAAGAAGTTTACAAATGTATATTACTTTAATTTTCTTGCAATTTAGAAGTGCGAAAAAAGGTTAATTTCAAAATAACAATACTTAATTTGACGGGAAAATAACTCCAATTAATTATTCTTTTCATCTAAGGATTTTTGGGTGAGATGAAAAATTAGTGTTACGAGTGGGATTCGAACCCACGACCTTTCGGCTCGAACTAATGAGTTTTATTTTCTTGAAAGTCCGTTGATTAAGTTATTGTTGTTATCTGGTGGGAAAACAGAGCATGTTAACCACTTATTTTTCACAAGAGACGAGAAGGGAGAGTTTCAAACTTATTGCTAATCCCTTAAAAAAATGCATTAATCCGTGCATGTTTAGAGGTCATAATTGGTCGTATTAATTAAAATGAAATTTGAAAAATGGCAAAACGAGGGAAAATTCGAACGGTTGTAGATTGAGTTGAGTTGGTGTCCTAGAGGATCGAAGTCGATAGCTCAAGTGGTTTGAGCCGAAGGTCGTGGGTTCTGATCCCGCTCGTGACACTAATTTTTCATCTGAACCAAAAAGCCTTAGATGAAAAGAATAATTAATTGGAATAATTAAGATGGTCAATAAACAAATACTGATTAATCTATACAATATTGTCACTAGTTTTCGTGGTCCGCCTGACCAAATAATATCTTTCAAATAATTAATCTGTATTTAAGGTATTGGTTGAGATAAAAAAGTCTGTATCAAAAGCGGGATTCAAACCCACGACCTTCGGTTAAATACGCCACTGCTCTACCACTTGAGCTATCGTGACTTCGATTCCGGCGTATTTAGCCAAGGTTCGTGGGTTCGAATCCCGCTCGTGTCACTAATTTTTCAACTAAACCAAAAAACTGGTTGGTTAGATGAAAAGAATAATTAATTGCAGTTACTTTATAGCTTTTCCCGTTAATTTATTACACGTTATTTGAGAAATGGCAAAAAGGAGGGAAAATTCAAAAGGTGGGGTTGAGATGGGAAGTTAGTGTCCGAGTGGATCGAGGTCACGATAGCTCAAGTGGTAGAGCAACGGCGTATTGAGCGAAAGGTCGTGGGTTCGAATCCCGCTCGTGACACTAACTTTTTCATTTCCACTAATACCTTAAATACAGGTTAACTTTACAATAACATTTGAACTCGGAGAAAATACATCTAACAAATAGAAAGGAAAATAAAAGAGAGATACAAAGAATAAACAAGTCATTTAAAGATGAAGCAAAATCGAACTCAACTCATACAAAACTTCAAGGATACAAACAATCTTCAAATAATTAGTAAAAGGACACATTCAACACGAAAAACTCATTAAATAATAATATATAAATTCTCTAATTTCGTCGTCCGCTTGACCAATTAATATACTACAATTAATTAAGGTTTTTAGTTAAGATAAAAAAGTCAATGGCATGAGCGGGATTCGAACCCACGATCTTCGGCTTGATACGCCGCTGCTCTACCACTTGAGCTATCGTGACCTCGATCCACTCGGACACCAACTTCCCATCTCAATCCCACCTTTTGAATTTTCCCTCCTTTTTGCCATTTTTCAATATATAAATACACAAAACTAAATAAAACATAATATATAAATAAACGCCAAATTTTAGACATCAACATAAAACTTATGCAATAAAATTTATGAAGAGTAACGATCACATGAACAGATGGGAGCAAATTATGATGAAACTTAATAACAACTTAGGACCCTAATGGACAAAAAAATCACACAAGCCAACCTATGACGGAATGCCTGCCTATACGCTGCTGTCAGTGGAAAAAAAAAAAAAACCAGTGAAGATAGACAAACAATCTTATAATTGATAGTATTTTTATATTAAATTGCCAGTTGTTAATCATAATTACGTAATCTTGACACTAAGAGAAATCCAATCCGTACAAATGCAATAATTCAGACGGACCATCCTGGTTGGCCTATGTCAGTGAATCCGCGGAATCAAACCGGCAGAATGTGTACTATGAAAGGGGAAAGTCCAATTACCGAAACGCCCTTCATCGACACTGACTCGAACCGGGATTTTGCGAATGGCAAACAATAGAAACTGCTGAAACAATGGTTCCCGGGCAACAACGGCCTATTGCCTACAGGTGACCGAGGCTGCAATGTTGCAATGACTGGTTAATGTTCATTGTTGTTCGACGGGCAAAAAATCTATATAGACCCCCAACGGCTTGGGTGTCAACAAAAAGTAAAAATGTAACTGTTTTCACTTGACAACCAAGCCATTTAAAATATATTTTCTTACTCTTCCATCTCATTCAAAATTATCCTCCCTTTTCTCAGGTTTGGCCGAAAATTGCAATGCTTGTATAATATCCAGAATTACTTTGAAATAACCTGATGAAAATGCAAGCATGTCTGTTTGTAGGAGAGGGTCAGCAATTCGGTCGTACTGCTGACCCGACAAACTCATCGGAATAAAGTTTAACGCGTTTATATGTATGCATGGGTGTGTCCATACATGCATGTCAAATATATACTTTGTTTATACAATTGAATTTGACCAGCTTAGGAGACTTTCAAATAAGGTCAACCAAATACAACTTTATACGAGTAGATATACTTTTTGTGTTATTTATTTAGTTTTTTCTATATATTGACTGATAAATAATAGATCTTTTAAACTTTCCTTTTTTTTAAAGAAAACTTTTACAGACAAGATCAGTTCAATTTCGTAATATTTTGTTTTAATATGGTTTTGAGGTATTTCTCTTTTTTTATTATTATTCATATATGTTGTTTTATCTGTCCGATCACATCATCGTTGCTTTATAAATATTTGAAAAGTTACGAAAATCTGAAGTTTTATAGTTGGCTTGAACTAGACGACAAAGTTCATCACGTAGATAATTTGATTTTTTCCCCACATTTTTTCGAATTCAGAATATTTGATTATATTCTAAGCTATATAAGTTCACTTTTATCACAGGATAAAATTTTCCGTCTTTTATTTTTTCAAATTGAACAAAATGGTTCTTTCTTTTAACAACTGCGCAAAGAAATTATTTTCGATTCTTTCGAAAGAATTGTTTTTTAATTAATTAATTAATTTTTTTTTGCTAATCGTTACGGCCGGATTTAGATGTCATTGGACCTTTTCATCGTATAAAGTGATAATGCAAACTTCATTTTCTAATTTAATTTGAGAAAGTGCCAACGAGACCGCTTGAACTTGGAGACTTATTTGAATAGGAATGAATTAATTTTTCTCTAATTGATTTTGGGATCGCTTTTCCCCTGGATAGTTTAAACCTCTTTTAATCGGTTTCTTTGAATCGGCGACTTTATCGGGCGCAAGTTTGCCTAATGCCTTAAGCGTGACTTAAATCGCGAAAACGGACTTCAACCCCTTTCAGCCAGAATTGATTCCAAAAAGTCATTGAAATTCATCGAGTCTTAAAGAAAGTGAATTATATTAAACGAAAAATGAGTTTAATTTTGGCCCTGGACATGTAAAACTATCCTTAAAAACGAAAAGCTTTTCAAAAAAAATTTAATTTAGCAAGTTTTATTTTACAACTTTTACAGTACGACATAAAACTATTACTATCCCTCATTTAGGGTTTTAGAGATTTTCCCCTTTAGAACGTTTTTCATACTACAATTAATTAAGGTTTTTAGTTGAGATAAAAAAGTCAAAAAAGTGTAATCGGTTTGGATTCTCGACGACAAATGAAATGGCCACGGAGAGCTTTAGTGAAGTATACTTCATTTTAAATCATTAAATTCACTAAGTTCGTGGTCCGCTTGAAAAATTGCAAAAAGGAGGGAAAATTCAAAAGGTGGGGTTGAGATTGGAAGTTAGTGTCCGAGTGGATCGAGGTCACGATAGCTCAAGTGGTAGAGTAACGGCGTATCTAGCCGAAGATCGTGGGTTCGAATCCCGCTCGTGCCATTGACTTTTTTATCTCAACTAAAAACCTTCATTAATTGTAATATATTAATTGGTCAAGCGGACCACGAAATTAGTGAATTTAATATTTTTTTCCAACTGCGCACTATTATCTCTTGTAATGGTTTTCCTAGGAGATTTTCGATTTTTTGATAAAGTAAAGAATTGTTCTCAGGGCTCACCATAGCTTTTTCCAAGCAGGGCAATTGCACAGGATATGTTCTGTTGTCTCTATCTCTTCTGGACATAATTGATGTTAATTCTCCCATTTTTTTAAAGTAGTATTTTACTGGAGCATATAAGCATAAATATTCTATAAGCCACAAAGCCTCTCTTTATTTACCAAAAAATTTTTGTAAATAAATAGACACCTTTGTCCCTTATTTCCAGGAGTTCTAATGCTGCAATGTTGAGATTTTTTTAATCCGTCAAGATTTGTTATTAATACGTTTCGGGACAAAGGTTCGGCTCGTATGCATATTCATAGGTCCTGAAGGAGGAGGGTAATTGAAACTCCAAGATTCCCGAAACCGCCGACACCGGGGCCGTCTTAAAAATCCCTTCCTTCTGGAATTCCTCTCACCCTTGACGTGTTTTCGATTAAAAGTTTCTCAATTTAGTGTGGATAAGGGGGGAAACACTAGGGGGAGTTGGTTCAAATATTAAATAACTTCCAGGACTTTCATTCTGTTCAACTGTCTTTTCTGAATGTTCGGATTGCCCTGTGAAAAAATAAACATTTTCTTTAAGGGGGCTTGTATTAAATTAACACACTAAGAAAGAGATCCTCAGAGGGGAAAATTAAAGAAAGAGTAAAGTTTGAATCTTAGCCGGCCTATACAAGGTACTGATACGAGAACGGGAAGAATGGGCCAAAGGAACACCAGAAAGGAGATGGAGTCTTCGGGATGAATCCAAAGACCGAACTGACAGTTTTCCTGTCTGATCTTAGCGATTGAACACTGCGCCAGGGAAATAAGAATTCTAGCAATACATTCGCGTAAGATGGCCATCTGCTCTGACAGTCAGGCAGCACTAAGAGCCCTAGGCTCGTGCGAGGTGAAGGCTGAGAGTATTTGGAACTGCATGGAGGCCCTGACAGGGGTCAACGATACTAATGACCTGTACTGGGTCCCTGGACATTCGGGGCATAGGGTCAACGAAAAGGTTGACAAGTTGGCCAAAAATGGATGTAAATAATCAATGTAAACTGAGGGCAGATGCCATATTAGGCTGCTAATCGATGCCACTACTCCAAAATACAATTTTACTAAAAGTACAAGGTACTGATACCAGAACGGGAAGAATGGGCCGAAAGATTACCGCTAAAGGCAAACACCTACTGGTACACTGATGGCTCAAAAACCGCAAGGACTGTACTCGCTTCGGCGGTACATATACTAAAACCGCAAGGACACAGGATGAATCCACTTATGACCTGTCCCTGGAACGGATCCCTCGGCACTGGGGGCATATAGGCAACGAAAAGGTTGACGTTTGGCCGAAAGCCAACATGGACACTCTTCAGTCCTGAATCCTACTGAGGCTTAGCACACTGCCACAAAAGAGGATACATCTTAAAATGGATCGTTAATGAGTCCAAAACCTCGTGGAACAATACCACAAGAATGAGGCACGCGAAGAGATTCATAGAAGGACCATCCGTACAACTTACTAAGGAATTACTGGAAGGCAACCACAACCGAACCAGGATTCCAGTTGAACTCGTGACCAGGCTCTGCCACTTAAGAAAGTACATGCACTGAATAGGAGTACAGACAAAAAAAAACACCAATACACACACAAATACTGCCACGAGTAGGAGGAGACGGCAGAACACATTTTATGTTTCTATGAAGGTCTATCTATACAAGTGCTCTTGCAACAAAATCACAAGCAAGATCCTACACTAAGGAGACGCTGGCAAGGCTATGGAGGTTGATTAACAACCTGAAGCCGGCCAGTGAGTTACAAAAAAACAGGGGAGCACAGAAGATCTACTCATGTCGTAGTGCAAAAGGTCTTGTGGCCGCTTCTTTTATCCCTATCCCACAGCAGGCCTAAAAAGATGAACTGAACACGACTTAGGACGAAGACGATTAAGGAAATCGGAGAGGACAGGTGATAAGCGATCACAATGCCTTAAAAAAGGATGTCACAGCATAGTTTAAAAATATTTATTTTACTATATTCTATAACCAGATAAATATTTTAGTGGCCACTTGTAGCTGCCACACGTTACCGCTAGATGCCACTACGACTTATGGAATGTTCTCGGCTTCCTCTCTGCAGCCAATCAGAGTAGAGCTCTTCCCTATATAAGCAGGGGCACTGCCTCTCTGAGAGAGACTCGTCAACCCGACGAGATCTCACCCATCACTAATGTAACCGACATCGGCAATACCTTCGGCCACTGTGGAGTCAACTGACTCACGACCCCCGGACCTCAGCCAACGGTTTACTCATGGTCACAGACCACCACCAACGGCGCCACGCACACGGTCTCGCTTTGATTCATCGTCACGCTTTCTCTACACAACACCGGCCCTTATAATGGCCACAAAATTCCCAGTCACTAAAAATATCATAAGTCATAGTCCAAACGAACTACTACAAGAATGCTATAACTTATTAATAATATCTATGGGTGGTTTGATGATTGTTGGATCATTGCATGCGGTGGTCCGCCGATTTTCGCTGTTCATTTTGGCCATTTTGCCGTTTTCTACCTTCTTCAGTGGTTGTGCTTTGTTCTTTTTCTACTTATTCTTACATGATTTTTTATGTATTTATTCGTTTGTGGGTTGTTCGACGTTTGTCCGATCATTCCTTGTCCTGGGTCCGCCGGTTTTTGCTGTCGCGGGATTTTCCGTCGTTACAAACAATTCCATCACCAAGTCCGGCGTTAACGGGTTGTTTATCGCCAGATGAATATCTGTAATTAACCCTCAAGTCTCAGTTTAACGTTTATAACGAAAGGGCCCGGTTTAATTAAACGGCCCGGTTAAATCTCTGTTAATTTGAAATCGGCCGAGGGGAGGACAGCCTTCCTGATCGATGTGTCTTCCCTGTAAGTTCATCAGGTCAATGGTTTTCAGCCATTGGCCAGGCTTCCATAATCGACTCTGATTGATGCATCTTGCTCTACCTGCAGTCTTTACAAAATGGACTATATTCTTTGTAATATTTTTTTGGTAAAACGTTAAAAAATGGAAGACCTCTAGACACATTTACAATTGGAATATTTCTTTACACTGATTACCAAAACCAATTTTTTTTTTTTTTTTTTTTTAAACTTCTGTCATACTAACACAATTTAAATAGGAACTGTTGCTACAAATGGGTTACTTTGCTTGAGACAAAGCCATTGGTTGTTTATAAAATTCAATACGTTCTGATGATGACAGGTTCGATCAATCCGATCATTTATCAGTTATGATTGAATAGTTTGTGTCAGTTCAGCTGAGCCTGGAAAATATTTGTCAGCAGTGATTTTCCTAATAATCCAACATATCATCAATTTAAACATATTTTTTTTATGCCAACACTGGAAATTTTTGAATGACAAGGAATTCTTGTATGAATTATGAAAACTTAGTATGTTTTCCATCGTTTTATTTTTATGTTTTATTTTTTAGGTAGATGCTTTTCCAAGCTCTTTCCGCCTCCTCTTCAGTACATTTTTATTTGAGTTAACAAATGACTCAACAAAAAGAGCCTGGAAATGTACCTCCTTAAAAAATAAAAACTCTGGAAAAGCTCCAGATGAGAAATATACATCAAAAAGAGAAGCAAGAAATTGTTTCTTGTATTTTTTTATCATAAAATTATCTTTTATTCTTTTTTTTTATTAATTGTTTATTTTTATGTCGGTTTCAGAGGAGGACTACGATGCATTTTGTTTAGCGTACATGTTTACATACAGAGACTTTGAAATGGGTACACTCGGTCTAGCCTGGACCGGAGATTTGAAAAATGCAGGCGGAGTCTGCGAAAAAAATGGAGTATGTCTTCAAAAAATCAATTTACCACCACTTTTATTTTTACTAATTTATTAATAATAATTTTTTGTTTATTCAGCATTATAGAGGGAGTATGAAGAGCCTCAATACAGGAATAGTAACGCTGCTAAATTACGGGAAACATGTGCCTCCGGCTGTCTCCCACGTCACCCTGGCTCATGAAATAGGCCATAACTTTGGCTCACCTGTAAGTCAAAACCAGTCATTTTTTTTTACTTAAAATAAAAATTTGATTTGTTTGTTTCAGCACGATCCAGAGCTGTGTACACCAGGTGGAGAGGATGGCAATTTTATCATGTTCGCCCGTGCCACATCAGGAGACAAGAAAAACAACAATAGGTTCTCACCGTGTAGTCTCAATAGTATAAATCCTGTGTTAAATTCAAAAGCCAGGAGTTCGAAGGGTTGTTTTACAGGTAAGATTCATTTTAAAAATGTTTGGTGCAATATGTAAAACCGTTTGATTTTAGAACCCCAAGCGGCCATCTGTGGCAATGGTGTAGTCGAAGTGGGAGAGCAGTGCGACTGTGGATGGGAAGAAGATTGCAAGGAAGACTGCTGCTACCCACAAAGGAGGCATCCACCTCCTGACCAGCCTCCGTGCCACCTCACGCCACACAGCATGTGCAGCCCCTCCCAGGGCCCTTGCTGCACTGCTGAATGTGATCTTAAGTTTGGCGACAAATGTAGGGACGACAACGGATGCAGGGACTCGAGCTATTGCGATGGCCGTGGCCCTCACTGTCCACCTTCAATTAACAAGCCTAACAAGACAGTTTGTAACGATGAGTTCGTCTGTTTCATGGGGGTCAGCATTCACATAACTGATTTATGAGTTTTTAATCAAATAACTTTCGATTAATGAAAATAACTTTTATTTAAGGAATGCACGGGCTCAATATGCTTGGCGTATGGATTGGAGTCATGTCAGTGCATACCTGGACCTGATGATCCTATCACCAAAGCGTGTGAATTGTGTTGCAAAGAACCCGGGGAAAACTCGCCGTGCATGTAAGCGCTTTTATAACTACAAAAAATTAATAAATTGTTAATTAAATAATATTTATTTTCAGTTCATCTTTCACTTGGAACAGCATTCCATACGATATCCCAGATATGTTTTCAAAGCCTGGAACTCCATGCAATGACTACAATGGATATTGTGACGTCTTCCAGAAATGTCGAGAGGTAAAAATATACTAACATTTTTATTATTGAATTTATTGTTTTATTCAACATTGATGTTTTTCAGGTTGACCCGTCAGGCCCATTGGCCACGTTAAGAAAACTACTTTTGTCGGAGCAAAGCATAGCCTCTTTTAAAAGATGGGTTTTGGACAGGTGGTACTATGCCCTGTTAATCGTCGCTAGTGTCATCTTAATCTTGGTAAATCACATTGTTGAAATAACAGTTTTGAAATAATAAAATTTCATTGTGATTCTTTTCTAGGTATTGAGCACAAGGCTACTCGGAAAGACGACAGATCTGAAGCTCAAAGGCATCACCATAATTCACAGCTCTACGACTGAAACTGTCAGACTTCCACCGGATGGTGACGAGGGAAATGTTGTTGTTCATCCCGCCGTTAGGAGCAAAGTGCCTCTGAAGAGGAGAGTCAGGGAACCGAGGAGGAACAAGAGAGGAAAAGATGCGAAAAAGCCTAGGAGAATGCCTGAGGAGGTATCGCCCAGAAAATCACAAAAGAAGACTCCTCAGAAAAAGAAAGCGACCAAAAAAGAGGTGATAGATTACAGTGCGGCCCAAGAACCGAAAACTCCTCAGACACCCGAAGACGATCCTTTGGGTAAAGTCAGAAACTGGTTGCTCAACTCTCACATAGACAGGACGATGGTGAGGAAATCGAAATCCTCACCTGCCGGGTTCCTCCCGACAGAAAGTCAAAGAAGCCCCGTCAAGGTTGCTAAGCCAAGAAGGGTGCCTGAAGTCAAAGAGCAAGTCAAACTGCAAGTTATGTACAAACCACCGTTCAAGTTCAGTGTCAAACTGAAGAAGCCGACCCAAGTGGCGACCAGCGTCGTTAAGGAGATAAACTCCAAAGTCCGTATGAAGCCTAGAACAGCTGTGCTGGTTCAGGAAAGGAGAAGAAACCAGCGTAAAAACCGGGAAATAAAGAAAGACGCAGAAAAGAAACCAGAAGTAGGGGAATGCTCAAAACAGAATAGCACAGAAGTTAAGACACCTTCTAGTCTTCAGTGTGATTTAGAAAAACTAGTTGCTATCGATCAAACGGAACCCGTCTATGAGAACGCTGTAGTAGCACGCCTTTCAGCAGCCTCTCCTGATAAACCTTCTAACGTCGATCTTCTCCGGATGACCTCTGTGGAATGCAAAGCCACAACACAGTTACCACTTTCTCCACAGAAGTGCAAAGCGGACAGGAAGCTCAGCCGGTCGCAGTCGCTCCAGAAGAAAATCGAGAAAAAGCAGAACGAGAGCAAGAAGGCGAAAGAAGCGTCTCGAGAAGGGAAAAACAAACTCAAGGTTCAAAAAAGCCCGAACCAAGATTTAATGAGGTTCCCGTCTCAAGAAGTACAGACAACTCCTGTTCCAGGAGGCAATTCTACAGGTGTCGCCAAAACCAATCCTAACCCAGCATGTGAAAAGCCGGTGGTCAATGATCCCAATTCTAACATGCATACCGTGCCGTCCGACTTGGAAGTTTTATTATCAGAAAGTGAATATTTATTTTCTGACACGTGAATACATATTTGATTCTGTTATATTGTATATTATTACTGTTAAACATATCTAATTTAAATATAATTTATAAACTTTTTAATAGGTTTTAATTAAAAATTAATTACTAACGGGAAACTAATAAATTTTTATTATTCGTCTTAGGTCTTTCTTTTGAAATGTATAAATCTTAACAACTTATATTATTTAAATCAGTGTCATAATCTTTTTTGAGAAATATGGTGCCACTAAATGCTCAACGTTAAAATTTCCAAAACTATATTTGAGAGCGACAAGTGGATCGTATTTCGACAACTGCAGAATCTTATTTCACTACTTACCACAAGAGACAGGGAAGCTTCCTAATGAAGTTATTTATTCTTGTAAAGTATTTGTATTAGAATATATTTTACATAATGTTATGTGTACATAGCTAAACGGACTAATAAAAAGCGCCAATGTTTAACCAGCTTTTAATGTGTGTTATGAATGTGTAAATTAATATTGATAAGTTATGCCATGTGATATTAAATACATTCCTAGTAATAGACAAAATGTACTTAAAATTACTTTTGTTTCATGAAAATGTTTTATTTGAGTTTGGACGATTGCGGAAGATTTTTTTTTCTCAGTCCTTCCAGTGGCCAAAGTGTTAGAGAAATTTTATTGAACGCATCTTTTGTGATACTTGTCGGTATTATTTTCTTTTATATTTATAACTTTTTATGTAACTTTGAACCTTAAACGGTCTGGACTTCATTGCATTTATCTGATAATTTAAACTTTCAGCTTTGACGAGTGTGGATACAGTTGAAAGCATTTCTTGAAAACGTTATTGACATAAAATTAATTTACCTTTGAATTTATGCAATAATGAATGTGCCAAATATCGAAAGAAAGACCACTATTTAATATGGAATTGAGAGATTTAATTTTTTTCTTTAATAAATATTTTAATTGTAGTGATAAATTAGATGTTAATTTAATCCAGTTTTAACTTTGATTAACTCGACAGAAAGATTTCAATTGGTTTTTGTTTTTTCTACATTTAAGTTTAAACAATGATCAAGTTTCATAAAGCCCAATTACCTTTAGTTAATTTTTCTAAGATGTCATTGTGTCCTTGTTTACACATAATAATTTTTAAAACTGCCAATGCCGTTATCTTGCAGTGCAATGAGATTCGATTTAAAAGTAAACTTTTTTTTTAATCAAACAGCGTTTCAAGGAAGCTGCATGGCATTCGTCCTTGTCTTTCTCATACATTGCATGTTTAAGAATAACCGTGACTGAATGTTCTTTTGTTGTTTACTTCTTTTACCAATTGCATTTTGACTGAAAGAAATTTGAGGCTACTACTGTTTCAAATTCCAGATTTAAAAAAAAATATTTGAGCCAAAGTTTTGAAGTTTCATTCGTGTTATTTTGTTCAACCGGCGGTTTATAAATTGTAATTTTCATTATTGTGAAACAAACTTGTAAAACTACATTGTCTAAATAAATCAATTATGTTTTTATATTGTAATCTTTCAATTTTTTCTGAACCTTTTAATTATCTTGAGTTTTTGTGTAGGCAAAACAGTGTGTGATTTGATTTAAATATTCATGACCATACAAAAGATAGACTGTAACAAGAAAGAGGGCGTTGCTGCAATGGTATAGGCGTTGACACAGCACTCATCACTGTAAAGCCATTGCACGAAAAAATCACTTGCGAGCCAAACTGCCGTTCATAACTGTATCGACTGTTGTATCAGAGTGTGCTTTCATGGAAATACTTTTTGTCTTTGTCCCATTTTGATGCTCATTTCCTTCCACACATCCTTTCTATCAAATTCACTAATTTCGTGGTCTGCTTGACCAATTAATATATTATAATTAATTAAGGTTTTTAGTTGAGATAAAAAAGTCAATTGCATGAGTGGGATTCAAACCCATGATCTTGGGCTAGATACGCCGCTGCTCTACCACTTGAGCTATCATGACCTCGATCCACTCAGACACCAACTTCCTATCTCAACCCCACCTTTGGAGTTTTCCCTCCTTTTTGCCATTTTTCAAATGGCGTGTAATTGGATTGGATTCTTGATGACAAATGAAATGGCCACGGAGAGCTTTAGTGAAGTGTACTTCATTTTAATTCATTAAATTCACTAATTTCGTGGTCCGCTTGACCAATTAATACATTACAATTAATTAAGGTTTTTAGTTGAGATGAAAAATGGCAAAAAGGAGGGAAAACTCATAAGGTGGGGTTGAGATAGGAAGTTGATGTCTGAGTGGATCAAGGTCACGATAGCTCAAGTGGTAGAGCAGTGGCGTATCCACCCGAAGATCATGGGTTCGAACCCCTCTCCTGCCATTAACTTTTTTTCATCTCAACTAAAAACCTTAATTAATTGTAATCCTTTCTATCGTTCTTCTTATGGTGAGTTTTATCTTTAGCATCCCATAAAAATAAGTAGCTGTGATACATTCGGATAAGTTGAATGTATGCCTCCCAGTTCATTCTCATACTCGAAACAAGTGTGTTTACAAAGAGCAAAACAAAACCGACAACCGGTCAGCTCGTGAAATATCCTCGCACCAAAAGTTTCGCAGTCCCATCAAGATTTCTACAATACGGGACAAGATTTGTGAAACAGTTGTGCAAGTAATTTTTTCGCAGTGGAAACCACCCAGCATAAGGTAAAAGTTCTAGTTCGAATCCAGTGGCCCTGCATTCAACTCAATATACTTACTTACAAATAGGCTTTTTTTTCTTTTTTTTCAAAAACACCAACACAATGAGGTGTTTTGATTATATGACCTCTGCTGTTGCAAATCCTCATTTACAAAAATCCAAACGACCAAGGATAGGGAGACTAAAATAATTTGAAAAGACTCAACTACATATTTAAAACAACAAATGTACAATTTTTTGTAATAAGTAAAGCCAATAGGAAACGGGGATGTCTGTGGGGTAAACCTGTTGTACAGTTTGAACTTTTTTGATCTTCATAGTTGTAACAGGGATTCCTCAAAATGCCCTCAATTAAAATGGGAGGTGTGGGCCCACCAGAAAGCTTCATCGAAAAGGCAAAATCTTCAAAATCAACCAAAGCCAAAATGGAAACAGAAAAAAGGAAAGCAGAAACTAATTAAGGCGGATCTTTTCAACACACTTTGGTCGAACACAAAACAGACTAATTTATTAAAAGAAAAACAACAACTGAATATTATACTATTAAATACTGTAAGAAAATAATTTTAAATTAGATTAATTTGTATGCCAAATATTATTTAGATAGATGTTTAAAATATAATCATGGGATAAATCAAAATCGAATATATTATAAATGCATCTATCTCTATGTTCAGTTTTATATTTTTTAATTTTAAATTTTTCAAACCAATCTAATTCCTTCCCTTTGTTGAAACCGTGTAACACTGTCGTATTTAAATTTAAATTGTGTTGTTCTAATTAGATGGTCCTTAAATTCAGAAAATTGGTTCGATTTAGGCAAGTGTTCTTTAACACGTTTTAATTTCTCTGCCGTTTTGTCCTTTATTTTTAAATATCACAATCATTACAGTTCATTTCGTAAACCCTGCTTATTTTTTGTCAACTTTGTCTTTAGGTTCTGAGAGAATGTTTCCAAGCGACACTGTTACTTGTTACCAAAATTGTGGGTAGTTCGAATATTCAATAAACAAACAATAAGATAACCAATGGACGCAAAAAATGGTTTTAATTTCTATAATTTATTCAAAAATATAAAACAAAAATTTGATTTAAGCCAAAAGATACTGCAGGCACTGTTTGCTCACGAATAGCTGAAACAAACAAAAAATATTATAAAAAATAAATAAATAAAAGAATATAAATAAGAAACAGTGTAAAAAGTGCTTACGGGTTTATTCCTGCCTTGACTGCAGATGCATACCATTTGGTCCGCTCCACGACATCTCCATAGTCTTCCAGTGCTTTATGCACTGCAGGCAAACCACCATTCTTGTATATAAAAGGGCCAGCAGCATAAAAAACATTTTCTAATTGTTTATTGCCAAGAATCGCCTGTATTTCCCTGTTCGGCACTTCCATGAAGTCTCCTATAAGTTGGCATTTAACTCCTCTGCAGTTACTTTTGATTTTGTCCAACTTGATCTTTTTCAGTTCTTCCAATGAAAATGTATTACCTTGCTTATCATAAACCACAACTTCTTCTATCTCCTCTTCATCATCTCTCCAGTATTTCCTGCTGATAAACCAACTCGCCGCACCAACTAATGCTGCAGCTGCAGCGACGATTATACCAGTTTTACCACTTAATGAAAACATTATTTGACAATATCAAAAATATTTCAAATAACACCGAAAATCATCACCATAGAAACGACAAGTAAAAATATGCATTATAATGAATAATTGATCAAAATTTGGTTTTTCTACAGACAACATGACAACTTTTTTCCACACCCATGATTTTTACTCTATTATCTGTTTAAAAGCTCTACTGTTCCTTTTTTCAACCACAATTTTTTCACACATTATTTTTACCTTACTTAATGTTTTTGTGGTCTGGTGTTTTTTTTTTTTTTTTTTATAACTAATTTTGATATACATAAACTTTGCAGTTTTTACTTCATGCTCTGTTTTTTATTTGTTTACTTTCACAATTTCTACGGTATGATACTACGGTTTTTATAATAAATGTTCGTTCTCATTTTTTATTTTAATTCTATTTAATAAGGTGTTCTTCACTATGACCTATTCTATAAGCTTATGATTTTTATTTGTTCTGTTTTTGATGTTTTAAGCGATCTGGTTTTTTATAACACCTTTTTACATCAATAATTTTTACATTATTTTCTATTTTTTCTATCTATTCTAACTCTTCGTTTCCTCCCATCACTTATTATTTTCTTGATAGTGATGCTACCTTTTGTTCATGTACATTTTATTTTAAATACTTTTTTAAATTTGTGAATTCTTTTTTTAATACCTTTTTGTTCACATCCCATGATTTTTTAAGTTTATGTTTAGATTCGAAGGTCTGATGCTACAATTTTTTGTTTCATTTTATTTAGTTATTTTTTATATTTATTTTCATTACTTTTTTCTTATTTTAAGGTCTGATGGTACCATTTTTACTACCTTTTTGTCTTCACCCACAATTTTCATTTTATTTAATGTTCTTGAAATTTGATATTTTCTTTACTATGACTTTTTATTACACATTTTTTACCCCAATAATTATTACATTATTTTTGATTTATTCTGTCTATTCTAACACTTAGTTTCCTACCATCACTTTTTTATTTTCCTGATTATGATGCTACCTTTTTGTACGTATACATTTTATTTTAAATACTTTTTTATGTTTGTGATGCCTTTTTTTAATACCTCTTTGTTCACATCCCACGATTTTTTAAATTTGTGTTTAGATTTTAAGATCTGATGCTACCATTTTTTACAAACTTTTTGTTCTCACCCCACAATTTTTTAAATTTATGTTTAGATTCTGTGGTCTGAAACTATCATTTTTTACTAACATTTTTTGTGTCGTTTTATTTAGTTATCTTTTTATATTTATTTTTATTATTTTTTATTCTTATTGTAAGAACTGATGCTACCATTTTTTACTAACTTTTTGTTCTGACACACGATCTTCATTTTATTAAATGTCTGAAATCTGTTGTTTTCTTTACTATGACCTTTGCTTAAATCGTACAGTGGGCAACATGCAAGGTCTTGAGGATATCTATGAAAAAGAAAGTAGGTCAAAAAAAGAAAAGAAATTCTGTAATTAACAAGATATTAAAAACTTGCTTACTAACAAAATATGTCAGAGTTTAGAACCGCCAATGAGATTATACAATTTTCTCATTAAACTGGAGAGTGGGAGTTGCTTTTGGTACCTAAGACTTCAGTTTGGACGGAGCAAACGCACCATGAGCACGTGCATGCGATTGGGATTCGTGCTTATTTTTGTTTTCGGTTGGTCGACAGGAGCAGAGATACTCGCACTTCTCCCGTTCCGTGGAACGAGCCATTTTTTGGTTTTTGAGCCGTTGCTGGATGAACTGTCGAGAAGAGGTCATCATGTGACAGTCGCCAGTTACTTTCCAAAGACAGAGCCTTTTCCCAACTACACAGCTGTGTCTTTTGTAGACGAGAAAAATCACCGGCCATTAAAGGGTTTTTTCGATTTCAAGCAATTTAAGTCAGTAAGGCCGTCGGTCCTGACCAACATGCGACTTATATATGATTTGGAAGCCGAGTACGACCGGCTTTTCACCCTTCCGGAGTTCATGGATCTTCAACATAGAAAATTCGACTTGGTGATCACAGAATACTTCAATTCGGATGTGCATTTCGGCCTCGTATATAAAATCGGCGCCCCTTACATTCTTTTGAGCACGTGCCAGCATTTTCCGTGGCAGTCGTACGCAGCCGGCGACTCGATCGACCCGTCGTACATCAGCCACCCATTCTCGGCCCATCCGGTTAAAAAGAACTTCCTGGAAAGGCTGCAGAATACGGTGGAAGTGTTTGGGACCGTGGCCGTCTACGACCAGCTGTTTCGCAGAAATGAGCAGATACTGGCCGAAAAGTACCTGGGTCCTTTGCCGAAGTTGAGGGACATCGCCAACAACGCTTCCGTCTACATGATCCACTCGCATTTCTCCATCCACGGGCTTAAACCGACTATGCCCAACTCGGTGCAGATCGGAGGGATAACCGTCAAACCCCCTAAACCCCTGCCGCAGGTATTTTTAAATTTTCAACTCAAAATCGCTTATCGTACATTCAAATCATAGGCACAAACACGATATTGAAAAAATTTGTATTTTCTTATACATTTATTACAAGCACATTCCATAAAAAAACGATTAGGCAGACACATTAATAATAATTTTTAACTAAAGACCACAAACAAGTCAAGGTAAAACAGTTCCTGTTCCAACTTAAAATTTGCTTAAATTTTGGCTATGGCTTGTAACGACGACAGGCAGACGATAGAATAGAATCTTTTATCGTCGTATTTTCCATTGGATGTAGACACGTCGAGTTACAAATAAACTAATCCAATTAGACTTAAAAAATAATTACCAAATTATCACAATAAGGTGAAGAACTGAAAAAAATAGATCATAATACGATTTTCCCTGTAAATTTATCTTCAAAACTTTTTTGAAGGTGGACAGTCCATTAATAGTTTTTATAGCTGGGTGAGCATTAAAAATATAAGTTCCCATGAGTACTTAAAATTGATAAATGCGTATGGATACTTATAACCAACCACACATGGTATATCTCCATTTTGCAGTGTGAATGTATTTATTAGCGTGGGTGATGAGGTATGTCTGGGTGTGGCTGTGACTGAATATCGAGTAGCTCACAGGCCCGCCAAATTACTTTAGGTAATTATATATTTGTTGTGTGATGTGAGGGACAGGTCACCGCCACCTCTCCAATATGAATGTATTTATTAGCGTGGGTGATGAGGTATGTCTGGGTGTGGCTGTGACTGAATATCGAGTAGCTCACAGGCCCGCCAAATTACTTTAGGTAATTATATATTTGTTGTGTGATGTGAGGGACAGGTCACCGCCACCTCTCCAATATGAATGTATTTATTAGCGTGAATGTTTTGTGTAAATGGACGTGGATGTCGAGGAATATCGAGTACTCCACAAGCCCGTCAAAAGGAAATTAGTCTAATGGATGAATGAAATTCTGTACATACTGTATGAATGTATTTATTGGCACGAATGGAAGGAAGTCGGTAGGATTATGACTATACATAGTGAATGAGATAAAGATAAAGTTGAAATGAAACAAAGAAAAATGGGAGAAGCTTATAAACGTGAGGTGGAAAAAGAGAGAGAGAGAGCGAGAGAGAGAGAGAGAGCGAGAGAGAGAGAGAGAGAGGGAGGGAGAGAGAGAGAGAGAGAGAGTGTTGTCTTATTATTAAAAACCAAACCGTAGGAGAGCAGTGACTCAAAATTACTTGTGTACAGTTTCATGAATGCGTCGGCTCGTAGAATTCGCCTATTTGTACTGATATCATATATCACCTGTAATAAAACAGTGTAAAAAAGTTAATGAAGATTGCGGGGTGATAAATTTGCAATTTCCCCTATCGTTTTGGTCATTCTATCCTTGCTATTTTGGTCTGTACGTGGCAGTCCTGGCTATTTTCGCATACAATTAGATTGTACGAAAATATATTTCACAGCAGATGGATAGACCCCCCAGTGGTGAAGATGGCGAGAAGCCGAAATACGCCGTGTCTCCCTTTTTAGATAATAAAATCTCAATATCTTGTCAGAAACTACAAATATAAATTTGCATTCAGTCTGTCAGACAATTGAATTTATTTATAGCTGGATTTACTTAACTTTAATATGAGTTTTGTTTTATTATCATTTTTAAACAAAATTAGGTATTACCTAGTAAATTAGGTGTACCAGCTCATTTTGATTGAATGTGATTCTCGATTTTTTAAAGTTTTGTAGTTTTCTCAAATTCTGGGTGTAATTTTCTCATTTCATTGTTCTCTTTTGGCCTTGTTGATAAGAGCCACAAACCAGTTTCTTTGGTTTATAATGACGGTTGTAATGGACTAAATTGCAGCCTAATTTTAACTAGTATTGGATTTTTGAATTTCCTTCTACCTTTGACGTTATACAGGACGATTTGTTCAATTGCCTAATGGACATATTATGTAGTTATTGTCTTTTAAATGTGATGTTTTCTCTGTACGCTTGCTATTTTTACCAATTTATGTTGCATTTTTTATAGCATCTTCTGTCATTACGTTGTTTTTTTTTTAAATATATATCTGACATTTTATCCTGCCCCGATTTTTACTACATTTTCAGTTTTGTGAGGTCAGTTCTTTCATGTTTAGTCAATTTCTACTGACTTCCTGGTTATATATTTTTTTGAAATAAGAATATTTATTTATATCCAGATGTATTTTTGTTGTAATGTCATTTTTTGTAATGTAACTCTCTGGTCTTTACTTTATTTTTTCTATTATCTATCTTCTATTATTCTATTATTATATAACAGATATATAGAACCGTGTGGTGATTAGTGACCGTTACTTGATGTGTATTAGGTAGTGAGATGCGGTCTGGTATGACGTAGGTTTCAGAAAAACATTTTCTTTATCGTGCCAACGTTTCGATCTTTATTGAGATCATCTTCAGGGCTCAAAGTGTCTGTTTTCCGTGTAGAAGTGTCATTCTTGTGCCGCGCTCTCAACACGACAAACAAGAATGACACATCTACACGGAAAACAAACACTTTGAGCCCTGAAGATGATCTCAATAAAGATCGAAACGTCAGCACGATAAAGAAAATGTTTTTCTAAAACGTGCGTCACACCAGACCACACCTCACGATCTCCAAATAATTATATATAACTTACTTTTTGTTTATTCCCGTGACTTTTACTTTATTTTTTGTTTAGGTATCTGATCAACCTTTAAAATGTTACCTTTAAACCTTTAAAAATGTTGTTTAAAATAAATGTTCATTTTTTTTTAAATACTTTGTTATAGCATAACTTTTTGTTTCAATCGTTGTTTTTTACCTTTTTTATGCTTTTGAAGTCTTGTGTTGTCTTTTGCATACCGTTTTTTGTACAATTACGATTTTTACATCTGATATTTGATGTTGTCTTATACAACATAAAGCCTTAGATATAACTATTCTTTTTATGTAAGGTCTTGGTTGAGAGAAAAAAGTCAGCGTCACGAGCGGGATTCGAACCCAAGACCTTCGGCTAAATACGCCGCTGCTCTACCACTTGAGCTTTCGACTTCGATCCTCTCGGACACCAATTCTCCATCTCAACCTACAGCCGTTCGAAATGGCAAAAAGGAGGGAAAATTCGAACGGTTGTAGGTTGAGATGGAGAGTTGGTGTCCGAGGAGATCAAAGTCACGACCTTCGGCTAGATACGCCGCTACTCTAACAACCTGAGTTATCTATCTATGAGCTATCTAGCTATCTATGAGATGGGAAGTTAGTGTCCGAGTAGATCGAAGTCAAAATAGCTCAAGTGGTTAGAGCAGCGGCGTATTTAGCCAAAGGTCGTGGGTTCGAATCCCGCTCGTGACACTGACATATTTATCTCAACCAAGACCGTACATAAAAAGAATAATTAATTGAAAGAAGTTACTAGGCCAAATGACCACTAAAACATAAATGACATATATAAAAACCTTTATTTACACTAATCCTTTTTACTTTATTTTCTGTTTCTGATGTCTGATATTTTATACCTTACTTATACTTTTTACGTCTGTTTTATAATGTTGTGATTATGGAGTCAGTTGATCATTTTTACATTTGTTTTTCTTTTTGGATGGCTATACTTTTTGATTCAATTTTCCTTTCAAATTTTTTTTTCTTCAATCCTTGGCAGATAGAATAATTTGTTAATTTCTTTTCGTGCGTTTTCCTTTTTGGTTTTTAAGTTCATAGAAATACAAACATCATCTGTTTTTCCAATACTCTTTTCATCTCTGCCTTTATTTTTCTATCGGGCATTCAACTATTCTTTTTTGAAAAATTTGACATGGAATGTAGTCAAATAGTTCTTTTTTCCTTCCTTAAAAAAAGATTTATTTCAATAATTATTATTTTACTGGATAATCTTTTTTTCATTCCATGATTTTATCGGTTTCAAGTGGGATAATATCTTCGTTGACTTGTTATCAGTCATATTGACTAATTTATCAAAAAATAAAAAAATGCGTTCGTCAATTTTCTCTTAAATCATCTTCAATTTTCCCCGGCAGCGGACTTCCCCAATTATAAACGGCCCGTTTAAATTAATAAGTACTCCGGCTGGAGCTACTAACCCAACGGGTCACTATTTTGCTCTGTCATTCTTAAAAATGGCAACGACCGGAAAGTTGCTTCATCATGCAACAAACATACAATTGCTGTTTAGTTTCTTTTTTAGAATAAAAGCATTGAATCATGCGAAACTATTTTAGGTTTTAGGAAAAACTAGACAACAAACCCTATTACATTTAAGATATTTTTGGTCATTACTGACAAAATTATCGGCTTGAAGGAATATTTCGCGATTTTATAAACACTCTGAATGCAGGGCCGCTGGATTCGAACCCGAGACCTTTACCTTACAGTGATGAGCGCCGTGTCAACACCTAAACCGTTGCGGCCACCGTCGCCCCACCATTTACTCTTAGAATAAAGCTTTTATCTTAATCTTATCAGAATACTTTTAACAAAAAGAAACAAAAATAAGTTCGAAACATGTATAGTGCCTTTTTTTAAATTACAACCGTACATCTAAAAACGTGCGCACCCTCTTCTAGCAGAGTCATCAACATCAAGTATGAAATTTATAAACCGACTAGCACCAAAATATCAAATGAAACACACATTCTATGCCATAAATTTATTTTTTTACCGATATAAAATCTGATGCACCATCGTTTTCAGTGTAAAAAAATCCTTTAAAACATTGAACAGAATTGAATATATATTTTACAAATTTCTGTTGAACCAGCACTGGGGTCCGTCTTCACTCGCGGTTTTCATACCAATGTAGTGCAAATATTTAATATCAGATTATTCATTGATCGACTGCACTTGACCTGTGTATAAATCTTTGTTTAATGAAATTTAGATTCGAATCTTGACTACTCTAAAATGAATAAAGAAAAGAGGACAAAAAAAAAAGAAATTCTCAAATTAGAAATTAGAGATAATGGCAACATATTTATAACTTGTTTACTAACAAACTATCTGTGATAGTTTAGAGTCGACAATGAGATTACAAACTAGATTTAACTAAAACGTAGAGTGGAAGGGATTTGAGTCGCATTTGGCGTCTAAGACTTGAGTCAGTTTGGACGAAGCAAACGCACCATGAGGGCGTTCAAGCGCTTGGGGTTCGTGTTTATTTTTGTTTTCGGTTGGTCGACAGGAGCAGAGATACTCGCACTTCTCCCGTTCCGTGGAACTAGTCATTTTTTGGTTTTCGAGCCGTTGCTGGATGAACTGTCGAGAAGAGGTCATCATGTGACAGTCGCCAGTTATTTCCGGAAGACAGAGCCTTTTCCCAACTACACAGCTGTGTCTTTTGTAGACGAAAAAGATCACCGGCCAGTGAAGGGTTTCTACGATTTTAAAACTTTCGAATCCTTTCGGCCGTCTGTGATGAATAACATGCGGCATTTGTACGGTTTGGAAGCCGAGTACGACCGACTTTTCACCCTTCCGGAGTTCATAGATCTTCAGCATAGAAAATTCGACTTGGTGATCACAGAATACTTCAGTTCGGATGTGCATTTCGGCCTCGTATATAAAATCGGCGCCCCTTACATTCTTTTGAGCACGTGCCAGCATTTTCCGTGGCAGTCGTACGCAGCCGGCGACTCGATCGACCCGTCGTACATCAGCCACCCATTCTCGTCCCATCCGGTTAAAAAGAACTTCCTGGAAAGGCTGCAGAATACGGTGGAAGTGTTTGGGACCGTGGCCGTCTACGACCAGCTGTTTCGCAGAAATGAGCAGATACTGGCCGAAAAGTACCTGGGTCCTTTGCCGAAGTTGAGGGACATCGCCAACAACGCCTCCGTCTACATGATCCACTCGCATTTCTCAATCCACGGGCTTAAACCGACTATGCCCAACTCGGTGCAGATCGGAGGGATAACCGTCAAACCCCCTAAACCCCTGCCGCAGGTATTTTTAAATTTTCAACTCAAAAACACTCATCTTACATTCAAATCATAGGAACAAACACGATATTGAAAATTTTTATATATTAGTGTACAATTATTTCTGGCAGATTCCATACAAACCGATTTAGTATACAAGATACCTAAGACAACTGAAGTTCTAAAAAAAAAATGTTATCGCTGGATTTGTTTTACTTCAATATTATTTTTGTTTTATTAACATGTTTCTAACCAATTTTTAAATCAAAATTAACAAGTTGAATAGTTATGAAATGCATTCTTTTAATGTGTGGCGAGATATCATAGTTGACTCTTACCTAAGGAAATCCATAAGATGAAGAAAGATAGATTAATACTGTATTTCAGCAATAACTATTGCAGGGGATTAAAGATATATACATCGTTAAGATATCTTCCAACTTAAATTGACATGACACTATTTACAAAAGTAATTAATAATAGCATATAAGAACTAATCAAAATACATCATCAAATACATGGCGCGTCTTAAAATCAATTACATGACGGAGCAATAAAACATCTTTGAGGTTGGTAAATTGTACAATTTAAAAATATATGTTCCAAGTTCTCCTCTTCAAACAATTTACACCAGAGCACATTGATTGTGTGTCAATTACATATTTGAGCCCATTTACAAACAATTTGATTTCCTTAGCACGAAACAGCCTTATATATATATATACCCAGGCATTTAACCCTTCGGGTCTTGCAGGGTGGGCGACCAAGCCCCGAGGGGTTAAATGCCTGGGTAGACTCGTACCCCATCCCTAAAAGGTCCTGGACTTGGCCGGCTCATGTGTCCTGCATAAACCTCTTGGACCTGTTCACAAACCCTAAGATTTTGGACCATTTAATCTCGGGGAGTGATTTGGTGATGTCCTCTCCTTCAAAGATTTCAAATCTAGACCTAGCATACCTATCACACTCTGCGAGGTAGTGCCTTGCCGTTTCTTCTTTTATTTGGCAAAAAACGGCAAAAGGGATCTAGTAGGATAACCAGTACGAAGAGGTGTCTTTTCAGTGCAGTGGCCCGTCAAAATACTTACCAGCCTCCTAATTCCCTTCCTTGAGATAGAGAATAGCCATTTCGATTCTGCTGGTTTGATCGCCTTAACAAACTCTTTCGATTGCCTATGTCCGGGGGATAAATTCCACTCCCTAAGGAATTGTTTCATGCCCCAGTTATTGATACTCTCTTTCGCTGTGCTCATAGAGTGAGGTAATACCGGTTGTGTCCCGACAAACGCAGTATTAGAACCTTCTTTGGCTAGGCCATCCGCCTTTTCATTACTGTGTCCTTTATGTGCTGGTATCCAAATAAGGGTCACCTTATTCTCAAACCTGAAAGAGATCCTATTGATAAGATCTATAGTTTCCTCCACCAGTCGTGAGGTTGACAAATCTTTTTGTAATGCCCTAAGACTAGCCTGACTGTTAGAAAAGATTTTAATATCTTTTCCCTTAATTTTATTTTCCATAAGTGTTCTACAACACACATTGATAACCCAGATTTCCGCCTGAAAAACGGAGGTGTTATTGCCAAGAGGGCAGGAGATGCTGATTCCTAATTTTGTTATGTAGATTCCTGCACCACTCCCTCTTCCTTTGATAAGTGATCCATCTGTGTAGCAGTCTATGTTACGATGGTCATCATCCAGACTATAATTATAATCACAAGGGGTGACTACCTGAAAGTGCTTTTCCCCCAAAGGGGTTTTAATATTTTTATCACTAACGCTTAATAATTGACCGTTAACCTTATACTCATAGTTGTGAGATTTTCGAGTGACCTATGTTGTTGCACTTATGATTCCAGCTGCCCTCGCTAATTAATCTGTAGCAGCTGATTAGTGCTCTGACCTTAACCTCAATGTTCCTTAGTTCCTTCCTGACAGCCTTAGTTGTATAAGTAATCTTTGCTTATTTATTGACAAATTTAATTGTAAATCATTTTCACATTTATACAAAGAGCTGATTTTTCTATAAAAAGGGTTAAATTTTGAATTAATTAATATTTATTAAGATAAATTAATTAATATTGGTTAAGATAAAAAAGTCAGTGTCACGAGCGGGATTCGAACCCACGACCTTCGTTTAAATACGCCGCTGCTCTAACCACTTGAGCTATCGTGACCTCGATCCACTCGGACCCCAACTTCCCATCTCAACCTCACCTCTCGAATTTTCCCTCCTTTTTGCCACTTTTCACCCACCACGAACTGTAATGGATTTAATAATTAAACTGAAGTATATCTTCACGAAAGCTCTCCGTGGCCATTTCATTTGACGCCGAGAATCAAATAGATAGACACTGACTTTTTTATGTTTGCTTACCTCTCATTAATTGAAAAATGAAAATTGGTCAATCGGACCACGAACTGTAATGGGGTTAAATTTTGAGTTTAGCACCTTTTCTATGTCTATTGAGTAGAAATTATTTTTCCACTTCGACAAAATACTTTCTTTTTCGCGTTTCAGATATTCAAGGTCGCAAAGGCACATCAATTAGTAGAACCAGTCCCTATAATTTACTTCTAAATTACATGCTGATGAATTGGCCTTTCGGAAGATACCATGAAAGGATCTTCTCAGAAGCGAACCATTTTCCGTGCTCAGTACTTTTATCCACAAATTTAAAATTCTTTTTAGCAACTGCCCGGTAATGGGCTCAAGTTCAAGCTCAATCCTTATAGTGACTAGGAGTATTTCTTGGCCAAATGGTAAAGTTGCTTAAAAAACCTTAATTGTAATTTATCCATTTCGATAAAATGGCCAAGGGATGACAATTTCGCAGAATACAAGGATGAGGCAGCAACAATAGAATCAAACAGTCTCTTTTTCGTTTCTAATGAACGCGATCTACCTTTATTAAGACGTCTCTAGACTTCTCAAGTGCTCTCAAGCTTAAATGAATTTTTCACTGCTGAGTTGAACTTTACGCCGAAGGTCGTGGGTTCGAATCCTGCTCCTGACGCTGATTTTAGTTTCAACTAAAACCTTACATAAAAATTCAATTCACTAATTTCGGGGTCCACTTGACCAAATAATATATTACAATTAATTAAGGTTTTTAGTTGAGATAAAAAAGTCAATGGCACGAGCGGGATTCGAACCCGTGATCTTCGGCTAGATACGCCGCTGCTCTCCCACTTGAGCTATCGTGACCTCGATCAACTCGGACACCAACATCCCATCTCAACCCCACCTTTTGAATTTTCCCTCCTTTTTACCATTTTTCAAATGTCGTGTAATCGGATTGGATTCTCGACTAGTGGATCGAGGTCACGAGAGCTCAAGTGGTAGAGCAGCGGCGTATCTAGCCGAAGATCGTGGGTTCGAATCCCGCTCGTGCCATTGACTCTTTTATCTCAACTAAAAACCTTAATTACTTACATAAAAAGATTAATTAACTAAAGTAAAATGTTAAAATGCTTAACAATTTTTCAACAATAAAAATAAATAAATACGCAGAAAACGAACACTTTGAGTGAGTAGAAATACTTTGATTGAATATAAAACATATTTTTTGCATTGTATAAATTCACGTTTTTCCACATCCTACATGTATTTGTTAAATTTAAACAATGTTTGTAAATCCCAGGCCCTGAAGATGATCTCAATAAAGGTCGAAACATTGGCACGATAAAGAAAATGTTTTTCTGAAACCTACATCACACCAGACCGCATCTCACGATTTATGAATAATTATNGTTAAATAATAATAAATAACGTTAATAAGAAGAAACTAATTAAAAACTAAATAAACAAATAACTTAACATTTAACTAAACTAAATTAAAATCTATTGCTTTAATGAATGTGTCAAAATGTTCATAATATTCTTTCTTCATGAGCTCTTTCTCATCAGGTGGCCACTTTTTGTCTTGCAGTAGACATTTCCGTATCCAAACACTACGCAGTGGTTCTATTAGTGGGCACTCATATATTAGGTGTTTAATGCTTTGTTCCACTGGGAAATTAGGCAGACATGAGCATGATGAAGATTCTCTTAGATGAAAGCGGAAAAAATAGCTGTTGTTTGGGCCGTGTTCGGTTAAGATGTGGGTTAGTGGTGCGGATAGTTGGATGTGCGGCTGGAATCTATCGGCAACTTTGGGAAAGAACTTTCATGTCTGCCTTCCATTATTTGTACTTGACCAAGTATTTTCCCATTTTTCCAGACTCTCTTCGAAAAGTTTATTTATAATTGATGACTTTATAAGTTTAGTGTATGCCAAATTCAAACTCTCGTCAGTAGATGCTAATTTGGCCAGCTTCTTCATTTATAACCATAACCATCCCTTTAGGGCAGGTTTATGGAATAAGTTGTAAAAACTATTTTAAAACATTCTATCTCGCTTCTATGACAATGCAGTTTAAGCTGCTTACAAAGATCAAAGAATGTAACGATAAGCTGGGTTATCGACCTGCTGGACACATGAAGTTTTTCGGAGGATCTACGGAAGAGGTCAACGCAGAGAAAAAACTTCCTTTCAGTTTTCGCCGAGCTTTCGGCGATCTTCAGGGCCTGTTTTATTATCATATAAAAAACAACAATTAAAAAACATGAAAAAACAATTGCACAAAAATTGAAAATTTGATATATCTTACCTTAATGGGGAAATAAAAAGGAACGTGGTGTCGTGGGCACGGAAATACATTACGTTTTTTGGTGCTCAGCATCTAAACATTATCTAAAATTTAATAAGTTAATAATTATCAAAGAATGTTGACTCTGTCTCATTTCTTTTCAACGATTTGAGAGAACGTAGATAACAATTCAAAACAAACAAGTTAAAATAAACAAATAATTCAGTTCGTGGTCCGATTGACCAATTAACTTTTTTCAATTAATTAATCTTAATGAAAGGAATTGATGGAGATAAAAAAGTCAGCGTCACGAGTGGGATTCAAACCCACGATCTTCGACTAAATACGCCTCTGCTCTGCCTCTTGTGCTATCATTTGACGCCGAGAATCGAATTGACGACATTTGAAAAATGGCAAATTCCAGAGGTGATGTTGAGATGGGAAATTAGTGTCCGAGGGGATCGAAGTCACGATAGCTCAAGTGGTAGAGAAGCGGCGTATCTAGCCGAAGTTCGTGGGTTCGAATCTCGCTCGTGAAGCTGACTTTTTTATATCAACCAATAGCTTTCATAAACATTATTTGACGTATTATTTTTATCGTTGTTTTCTTTCAATTTAACCAACCTCATGTACTTCGAGACCTCGTAGTCGATGTCGTCGGTGTTTTTTTCGTAATTCTGCAATGTCAATACGAGAAATAGGACGCTGCCCTGATGATGGGCCCTGATAAAGGCCGAAAGCTTGGCGAGTGATCAGAGTCTACTTCTTTCTCTACCTGACCAGAAACCAGAACCCAAACACATTAATCGTCGTGTTCGATTTCTTCTTCATCATTATTTTTATCGTATAGGATGATACAATGGCTGATTCTTGGCTAAAGACAAGGAAACCAGGGTAAATTTGTGTTCAGAAATAGACAGACGAAAGAATTTATTTTTCGCTAGATTAACTTTATTTCAATATTATTTTTCTTTTATTGACACGTTTGTAAACAAATTTTTAAGAAATATTTTTTACCCTAGCGTATTTTGATTGGCTTTCTCGTCTTTTCTGTGAAACGTTTATAGCTGTCTCAAATTTGTACTCTAATTTTCTCATTTCGTGTTTTGACCTTGTTCATAATGACACAAACAAGTTTCTTCGGCTATATTCGTGAGTTGTGTTGGTGGAATCGGGAATGCGGTCCAAACAATGTCTACAGAAACGATGTCATGCTTTTGCTGTTTTATTTCACCTTTCGCATAGCTCTACAACGGATATACAAATATATAATTTGTTTAATTATTCACATTTTTATGTGAGAGTCAACATATTTTCAAAATTTACAGATTCTCAGTGAATATTTAAATATTACTTTCTTTAAACAACATGTATAAAACTAATTGAGAACATGTATAAAACTTTTTATCCTTTTTTTTACCATCTCTTCTTTTTTAATTCTAAATATAATGGTTTTTAATTCATAGACAAATTAATATCACAGACTAAGTCGGAAATGTAACAGAAACAAAGAGGACGAATGTAGGTTATGTCTGCCCACGTGTGGGGCTTGTGCAGTAAAATTCTCCTTTTAATTACATAATAAATAAATAATTAAAGCTACAACCTCTAATTTCTCTAATCCAATAAAACAATTTTATACATTAAACAAATAAACAACTAAACACCATTACATTTTGAACAAATTATTGCTTTATCTGTCTATTCCGGTCGTTTAAAATTCAACTGTAAATTGAGCTTAAACCATTAACATATGATTGTAAGTTTCAGGCGTTTTCATTCATAAAAATATACATAATCACTTTCATCAGTTTTCGGAGAGGGTCGTGTGTCATGATTTTTACCTCATCAAAATTGAATTTGTGATTTTTTTCTTCGGAGTTTTTACTCAAAGAAGTACCTGGGCTACTTTTACCGTTACAATCATAATTATGTTGTCTTGCTCTTTCGCCCAAGAATCGCATCGTCTGGCTGAAGTATGTGGTAGGACAATGAAAAAGTTAGTGTCACGAGCGGGATTCGAACCCATGACCTTCGGCTACATACACCGCTTCTCTACCACTTGAGCTATCGTGACTTCGACAGCTCAACTAGCTTGTGGCACTAACTTTTTCATTTCAACTAAAACCTTACATAAAGATTAATTAATTGAAATAAATTATAATAACTTTTCTTGTGAAGAGAAACATAGCTAAATAGATTTTCGATACATATACTAAAAGAGTGGCCACACTCATTTTTATGGCCGTTTTTAACAATGCTGTTTAAAAATTTTCTAAGACGCGCAGTTAACTCCTCTTCTGTATGCGATAAATTTACATATTTGAACCACTTTTTTTTAACATTCCAGGTTGATTTTTCGGTTGAAGGTTGACGTTTTTGGAACTTCCAGTATACCATAAAAAAGCTTATTAAAGAGAAGAAGTTTTTATGATATTTGGCACCCCAAAATCAAATATCTACAAATATGTTTGTTGAAAAATAGGTATTTTTTGAAATTTATCAAACATTTCTGTTTATTCACTAGTTTTCGTGGTCTGCTTGGCCAATTAATATCTTTCAATTAGTTAAGGTTTTTAGTTGAGATAAAAAAGTCAGTGTCACGAGCGGGATTCGAACCCACGACCTTCGGCTAGATACAACGCTACTCTAACAACCTGAGTTATCTATCTATGAGCTATCTAGCTATCTATGAGATGGGAAATTAGTGTCCGAGTGGATCGAGGTCAGGATAGCTCAAGTGGTAGAGCAGCGGCGTATTTAGCCGAAGGTCGTGGGTTCAAATCCCGCTCGTGACACTGACTTTTTTATCTTAACCAAGACCTTACATAGAAAGAATAATTAATTGATTGAAAGAAGCAATTTGGTCAATTGACCACGAATACGTAAATTGATTTTATACGACATTGGTTCCTTACACTTTAAATTTGTAAAGAACTTACCAATCTTATTCGTAAATCTATTCATTATTTTTGTTTTCACATTTTTTCTCTAATAAGGTTTTTAGTTTATTAGATATTATTTATATTTGTTATTTGTCTGAATTTCTTAGTTATTTCCAGGTACATCAATGTTGGATAAAGGTTGGATATCAATGTTTTTTGCTATATGAACTTGTTAATTTGTGATAATGGATATCCATATTTCTTCAGTAAATCCTTTATTTTTATTTAATTATACTCTGTACTGGTAGGTTTCTGACACCAATTTGTAAGATGTTGAAATCCAACTCGCAACACACACCTCAACCGGTAGGTGAAAATCTAAAAATCTGTTAAAACACTTTAAGTTTTTTGGTATTTTAGATGTTACTCTAGTTTCAAAAAGTTTCTTTTTACATATTGGGTACAATTTTTGAAGCGATAGGTATTTGAGATCTAGTTGAAATAGTCGAATACAATCTAAGATGTTGAGTGTACTCTAATCGGTTATATAACAACAGCAGGAATGAATTATCGTCTATTTTTAACTAGTATTGGTTTAATGAATTCCTTTATGTTTGGTGTTATAAAATATTTTAAATGACGTCTACGTACTTTAAAAATGCTAATAATTTTCAATTATCTAACCAGATAACGAAGTCACTCGAGAAATTTTTTTATAGATAATGAACAACAACAATAATAAATAACGATACTGGAGCGATCCTTTAATGCCCGTACAATGAAATCTAAAACTCGATTCGATCGCGGACACGACCCCTCGGAATTCGCTTCGGTGAAGGGCTTGACTGACCCTAGGGACGGTGCTTCGTCTGGGTGTCAGACCTACACCGCCCTGGACCCTGCCGTACCCGTCCGTGACGATCTGTCGAAGTTGCCCAACCTTCATACCTCTACAAAGTTAAGTTTTATGAACTTAAAAACAGATACGCCGGTTTTCGTCTCGTTTGTCGTTTCTTCGTCTTGGCGCCGCCAAGTTTTAGTTGTTGCCTCCGCACTGCAGAGTAAACACGGCAGAAATGTACGCGATTTGGCACGCTCTCGAGGATGTGCGGACCGAGGAGGGTTCAGCCTTTCTCGTGTGTACCGACTCTCTGAGCGCTGTTTGGGCTCTGCGTGACGGATTCTCTGTGGACCCTCTGGTGGCGCTCTTGCTGGAAAGATATGCCGAATTGGAGCGCCTCGGAAAAACGGTGGTTGTTGTCTTGGTCCCTGGACACATCGGCCTGGAGGGTAACGAACACGGCGTCTCACCCTCCCGAGCGGATCATCGCTATCAGGCCCTCTGACGCTAAACAAGCTGTAAAAAAGATGATACGGGATAAATGGCAGCGTCAGTGTGAGCCTCTAAGACGAAATAGTTCTTACCAGATTAAGAATAGGTCATACCCGGTTGACACATGGGCGCTTGCTGGTGGGCCAATCCCCCCGCAGGTGTCCGTTATGCAGAAAAAGTTTGCTCGATGTGCCTCACATATTCAAAGCGTGTCGAGCCTTGGCTCTCTGTAGGGCGCGAGTAGGCATGCCGCCAGATTTAAAGAGAGATCTCGGAGACAGCAGCGAGTTTCAGGGTCCTCTGTTTCGCCTTTTAAAGGAATTGGGAATTTTTTTATTGTATACAGAAATAAAGTTATGTGTTTTGTGTTTCTGTGTCTTGTATGAGTGAATGTATTATTGGTGTGAATAGGGAGGGGCTGATGGCGAAGTAGCTTCTCCATCGGCCCTAGGTTGTGGGTATGACTTGGGCTGATGGTTAGGGTGGAAATTTTATAAAATATCCCATCGACCCCCAATCTAAATTAGTTTATTATAGGGAACAGGTAGATCTACCAAACAGTATGAGTGCGATCAATGTATATAGGTATGAATGTATTTATTGGTGTGATTGTGTACCGAGTGTGTAGCTGTATTATGTTAGTGCTTCGGGCTGAAATGACCAAGCTGTCGGATGAAAAAAAACGACACTGAGGATACTGACAACAGTTTTGGATTAAAAAAAGCAAGTCTTGTACAAATTGAATAATTCGAATATCTTTCCTATTAAATGCTTGATAGCCGATTATCTTCAGAGTGGTTTACACAAGTTATAATCTCGATAGCGGGAGTGCGCGGACGAGGCGAGAGTTTAATTAGTCAGTATTCGAAAAGCCGCGATGGATGTCGGACGGTTTCTCGTCATCCTGCTCGTCTCGTTTGGATTCGCGAGTTGCTCCAGGATCCTCGGCGTGTTTCCCTATTTCGGCAAGAGCCACTTCTCCGTCTTCCAGCCGTTGATGGAGGAACTTGCGAAGCGGGGCCACCAGGTCACCGTTTTCAGCTATTTCCCACGAGAGACCCCACTCGACAACTACACGGACGTGGTAATCCCGCCGGAAATTGGTACGGTCGGCTTCCTGGAAATGGGGGAGATCGAGAGCACATCCTACACTGCCGTCGCGAAGCTCGGGGGTCTCCATTACTTGAGGGAACGCGGGAAAAACACCGTGGACGCGCCCGGACTCAAAATTCTGGAAAAGATGGAGTTCGATTTGTCTATCATCGAACTGTTCAATACAGATGTTTTCTACCCTCTCCTTTACAAAATCGGCGCCCCGGTCGTCGGCATCACTTCACACTCCATTATCAACTGGCACCAAGGGTATTTCGCCAACCCCGATTCTCCTTCTGTCGTTCCTACCGTTTTGTCTGCCTATTCGGACAAGATGTCTTTGCCAGAAAGGTTCTGTAACACTATGGACTATTACATAAGCCTACTAGTGCATAGGTGGTTCTTCCTGCCTCAAGATCAGGCCTTGGCGGAAAAGCGTTTCGGTAAAATACCCCCCATCGAAGAAATGACGAGAAACACGACTTTGCTGCTAGCCAACACGCACTTTTCACTCTTCAGATCACGACCGATTTCCCCTTCGATCGTGGAAGTCGGCGGAATTCACGTCAAAGAACCAAAACCGTTGCCCGAGGTAAAATAATTTGATGCTTTAAAACAATTTTCCTGGCAGTGCCCTTTATTTTCCGTTTTCCAAATACATTTGTCTTACATGACTAAGAAATAGCTTAGCCAAAAATCAGAACTCGTTTTTATCAATCACCCTCGGTTTATTTATTAGAGGTAGTCCACTTATGTTTTATTTTAATTGTTAATTAAAAATTGGCTCACGTCCATCGTAAATATACATCAGAGGTTAAAAGAAAAGTGTGGCTGTTATAGCTGAGTCGATTCGAAAAGGAATTAGGCTCATAAAAACACGTAGTTTCTCTTCCCTTAAAAAAATTGAAAAAATGGTATTGTCTTTTTCGATGTAAATCGACCCGCTGAGTCGATTGGAAAATGAATCAGGCCCGTAAAACACGTAGTTTTGTAGAAAAAAAATAAAAATGAAAAAAAATTATTTTCTTTTTCGATGTAAATCGACCTGCTGAGTCGATTGGAAAAGGAATTAGTCTCGTAAAACACGTAGTTTTCGAAGAAAAAAAAATCGAAAAAAAAATTATTGTCTTTTTCGATGTAAATCGACCTGCTGGTTCGATTGGAAAAGGAAATAGGCTCGTAAAAAACGTAGTTTTCGAGAAAAAACGCAAAAATTTTATTGTCTTTTTACATTTTGTCATTTTCGACCCCAAACCAAACTCAAATGAAATAATTTCTTTAGAACCTCGGGTTATTCATGGCATATAATTTCTTTATTTAGATTTTATTGCCTTACTTGTTAAGGCATATTAGATCACTATGTTTGTTATTTTGATAATTCATCCAGTAGAACCTAGGCCGGTGATCTCAAGTCCAGGATGCCAGCTGGCTTCTTTCTATCTTGCTGTTGAGATGTTGTTGACTTGTTTACTGCACACTTCTCAGAAGGAGTGCATGTACTGCTAAACGGAACCTCACAAAGTTCTGGGTCCAAAGGAGCCCGATATAAAGCCAACTCTGATGGATATTGTATTCCTGTTTATTTATTTTATTTGGCTTAGGTAAATTACATTCATGCTTACGAAATTTTGTCTCGGGTTGGTTTCCACTTAATTTAATTTGACAATGTATAAATTTACAGACCAAATGTCTTAAGAAATTAAAAGCTCTACAAAAATGGTATTAGCTTGTCAAGTTTGTTCCGGAACCATTCCGCCGGTATGGGGTTTCCCTAAGTCACGGCGAGGTGGAGGTTGGAAAAATCATTTCAGATTAAAATTATGCGGTTTTTCTTAGAACTTTTAAAATCGTATCCATTATTTGGAGATCTTGAGATGCTGCTCTGGTGTGACGTAGGTTTTAGAAAAATATTTTCTTTATCGTGCCAACGTTTCGATCTTCATTGAGATCATCTTCAGGGCCTTGTGTTGTCTTCATTTCAACAAAAAAGTTCTCCGATTGATGCTGATGCAAGTTTCTTCTCATTGCTGGCGATGACCTTCAAAATACTTTTTGCTTGGTGACCATATATAGTTGAAATCTCTTCATAGAATCCCATGTTCTTTATTCTTCTCGTGTAGAAATGTCGGCGTTTAGTGATCAAAGTTTTTTCTTGAAATACAGAAAACACAAGGCCCTGAAGATGATGTCAATAAAGCTCGAAACGTTGGCACGATAAAGAATATGTTTTTCTATAACCTACGTCACACCAGACCGCATCTGCGTTTTATTGTAAACAAACATAGATTTTGTAAAGTAGTAGTGAAATAAACACGAATTGTTTATATCCTGTATGGCGAAGGTCAATTAAAATATTCCAAGCGAAATGCCATTGATGAAGGTGGGGTATGTTGCACACTGGTTCTACTCCCTCCATTCAGTTGTTGTTTATAAAGATCAAGATTTCCAGCATTAAACGCACATTAGGTTGAAGAATTTACGAATCTATCAAATTGTTTGACTACGATCTCCAGAGCATGGACGTTGGTTAATGAAGCTGGTTTTAATGTCACTCACTGTTGAACGTTTGACGTTTGAAAAATGTAAACAAAACTATTACACACCACAACTGAATATTAACCTATTAACTACTGTAAGAAAATAATTTTAAATTAGATTAATTTGTATGGCAAATATTATTTAGGTACATTTAAAACAGGAGGTAAATCCAAATCTAGATATTATAAATGCATTTATCTCTATGTTTAATTCACTACTTTCGTGGTCCGCTTGACCAATTAATACATGACAATTAATTAAAGTTTTTTGTTGAGATGAAAAAAAGTTAATGGCACGAGAGGGATTCGAACCCACGACCTTCGGCTAGATACGACGCTGCTCTACCACCTGAGCTATCGTGACCTCGATTCACTTGGACATCAACTCCCCATCTCATAAGGTGGGGTTGAGATGGGGAGTTGATGTCCGAGTGGATCGAGGNGTTCGATTTAGGCAAGTGTTCTTTAACACGTTTTAATTTCTCTGCCGTTTTGTCCTTTATTTTTAAATATCACAATCATTACAGTTCATTTCGTAAACCCTGCTTATTTTTTGTCAACTTTGTCTTTAGGTTCTGAGAGAATGTTTCTAAGCGACACTGTTACTTGTTACCAAAATTGTGGGTAGTTCGAATATTCAATAAACAAACAATAAGATAACCAATGGACGCAAAAAATGGTTTTAATTTCTATAATTTATTCAAAAATATAAAACAAAAATTTGATTTAAGCCAAAAGATACTGCAGGCACTGTTTGCTCACGAATAGCTGAAACAAAAAAAAAAAATTATAAAAAATAAATAAATAAACGAACATAAATAAGAAACAGTGTAAAAAGTGCTTACGGGTTTATTCCTGCCTTGACTGCAGATGCATACCATTTGGTCCGCTCCACGACATCTCCATAGTCTTCCAGTGCTTTATGCACTGCAGGCAAACCACCATTCTTGTATATAAAAGGGCCAGCAGCATAAAAAACATTTTCTAATTGTTTATTGCCAAGAATCGCCTGTATTTCCCTGCTCGGCACTTCCATAAAGTCTCCTATAAGTTGGCATTTAACTCCTCTGCAGTTAGTTTTGATTTTGTCCAACTTGATCTTTTTCAGTTCTTCCAATGAAAATGTATTACCTTGCTTATCATAAACCACACCTTCTTCTATCTCCTCTTCATCATCTCTCCAGTATTTCCTGCTGATAAACCAACTCGCCGCACCAACTAATGCTGCAGCTGCAGCGACGATTATGCCAGTTTTACCACTTATTGAAAACATTATTTGACAATATCAAAAATATTTCAAATAACACTGACAATCATCACCATAGAAACGACAAGTAAAAATATGCATTATAACGAATAATTTATCAAAATTTGGTTTTTCTACAACATGGGTTGATATTTTACTCATGATTTGTACTGGATTGGTTGTTTGAAAGAGTTTTTGTTCCTTTTTGAACTACGCTGTTTTTCTTCCATTATTATTATTACTTTTTTTATAACGACCGTTTACATAATAAACTTTACAATTTTTACTTCACGATTTCTTTGATATACGTTTATTCTAAATACTAAAGTTTTCTAATTTTATTTATATAAATTTTTGTTTACATCCAAGATTGTTATTTTATTTAATGTCTCGAAATGTCATCTTTTATCTACCTGTGTATCATTTTCGGCACGCTTGCGATTTTTTATTATTGTTTTGTATTTGATATTTTATGCTGCCTTTTTTGTCGTTGTTTTTTTTAAATATATCTCACTTATTGTTCATGTTTACTATATTTTCAGTACTACTTCCATTTTTATTAAAAAAACAGATAAATTTTTGTGCGTCGAATGATTTTTTTTCCTTGGGTTTTTCAAAAGCTTTCCACAACACGGATAAAGAAAACACAGATCTTGGATCATTTTTAATGAAAGATTTAACACCTCTGAGTAACAATGACTAAGTGGATTTTTACCAATAAAGTAGAGCATAACCGAATCGATTTAAAACACTGCTCTTCTCCACTTCTTTTAATAAATTCATTTTTTTTTTAATTTAGAGATATCAAATTGTTTTGTATTTTTTTAACAAGAATCTTTAGTTTGTATCCTTGAGTTTGTTTTGTACTCTCATTCATTATTATTTTCTTATTTAAGAAATCTGATGCTACTTTTTTGTTTATATACATGCTTTTTTAAATATTTTGTTACATTCCTGATGTCTGTTGTTTTATTTTTTATAGCATAACGTTTTGTTCACATCTTCCTTTTTTAACTTTTTTTTTGCTTCTGAAGTCTGTTGTTGTATTTTTATAGCGTTTTTTGTACACTTACGACTTACTTCTGATGAAAGAAAACAAAGATCTTGGATCATTTGTAATGAATGATTTAACACCTCTGAGTATCCATGACTAAGTGGATTTTACCGATAAAGTAGAGCATAACCGAATCGTTTTAAAACACTGTCCTTCTTCACTTCTGTCGATAAATTCTCTATTAAATTCCTCCTTTCTTTCTTTACTAATCTTATTTCTCTTTAATCTTTCTAAGGTTTTTTATTGGGGTTTCCTTTTAAAGTATACGGTTATATCGGTTCCAAATCATAGAACTATTTTCATTTTTCAGTACGTTTCGATCTTGGGAAATATATCGTTTTAATATTTCACAATTTTCAAAAAAGTCGTCGGAAATATATATTTTATAAGAAAGCTAGTAAAACTTATTTAGCACTAGGGTCATTAATGGCATCGAGAGTGAAAATAAACGTAAACTCAAATCATGTGGAGGCAAAAGTGCAAAAATTTAATCTCAGATTATTGATTGATCGACTGCACTTGACGTATCTACAAATCTTGGTTTAATGAAATTTAGGTTCGAATCTTGATGACTCCAAAATGAACAAACAAAATTGACCAAAAAACATGTCTAATTAGAAATTAGAGATAATGGCAACATATTTATAACTTGTTTACTAACAATTATCAGAGACGACAATGAGATTAGAAAGTAGATTTAACTAAAACGTAGAGAGGGAGGGATTTGAGTCAGTTTGGACGTAGCAAACGCACCATGAGGGCGTTCATGCGCTTGGGGTTCGTGTTTATTTTTGTTTTCGGTTGGTCGACAGGAGCAGAGATACTCGCAATTCTCCCGTTCCGTGGAAAGAGCCATTTTTTGGTTTTTGAGCCGTTGCTGGATCAATTGTCGAGAAGAGGTCATCATGTGACAGTCGCCAGTTATTTCCCGAAGGCAGAACCTTTTCCCAACTACACGGATGTGTCTTTTGTCGACGAGAAAGATCACCGACCAGTGAAGGGTTTCTACGATTTCAAATCTTTCGAATCCTTAAAGCCGTCTGTGATGAACAACATGCGACTTATATATGGTTTGGAAGCCGAGTACGACCGGCTTTTCACCCTTCCGGAGTTCATGGATCTTCAGCGTAGAAAATTCGACTTGGTGATCACAGAATACTTCAGTTCGGATGTGCATTTCGGCCTTGTATATAAAATCGGCGCCCCTTACATTCTTTTGAGCACGTGCCAGCATTTTCCGTGGCAGTCGTACGCAGCCGGCGACTCGATCGACCCGTCGTACATCAGCCACCCATTCTCGGCCCATCCGGTTAAAAAGAACTTCCTGGAAAGGCTGCAGAATACGGTGGAAGTGTTTGGGACCGTGGCCGTCTACGACCAGCTGTTTCGCAGAAATGAGCAGATACTGGCCGAAAAGTACCTGGGTCCTTTGCCGAAGTTGAGGGACATCGCCAACAACGCCTCCGTCTACATGATCCACTCGCATTTCTCAATCCACGGGCTTAAACCGACTATGCCCAACTCGGTGCAGATCGGGGGGATAACCGTCAAACCCCCTAAACCCCTGCCGCAGGTATTTTTAAATTTTCAACTCAAAAACGCTTATCTTACATTCAAATTAAAAGCACAAAACGATATTGAAAATTTCTGTATATTAGTGTACAATTATATCTGGCAGATTCCGTTTCAGTTCACGTTGCTTACAAAGATCAAAAAAACTTGACTTGTCTCGTTTCTTTTCAACCGTGGGAAGGTGCTTTGTGCTCCTTTGTAACCGGGTTTTTTGATGGCACTGAGAAGTGCGGTGTTGCTGAGTGGAGCCGATGGTCGAAGTCCGTGGACTGATAAACGAATTTGATACAGCAACCACGTGTGCTGTTGAGCTAGTGCTGATAGCTGCTGATCCATTAGTGAGAGTTCGACCTCGTCGTCGAATCTGAAATAAGCAAGTTGAGCGTTCGAGACCGTGTTTATTGCAGGCTGCTACAAAGCCCATTGGCTGCATGGAAGCAAGACCATTGTTGCAACAGTGGTGAAACCTAGTGGTTATCCACAGGTGGTCACCACCCTCGTTATAAATATTCTGGTACGGCCTGTGTACTGCGACATGTCTGTGTGTAATCATCCCTCAAAAAGTGAATGGTTTTAGGTTCCACAAATTGGGTAAAAATTAGGTAATTTCTTCATCGAAGGTTGAACTTCGAAGCCTCCCTCAGGCCATAGCCTTTTCAATGACAATATGCTATTATACGTACTTATCACTTTCCTCTCTTACGAAATATTCCGTTCTCATTCTCATTCTTAAAGTGCATAAACCTCCTTCATAATAAACCACTTCAAGGAACTATCGAATTTGACTCGAGTCAAGTAACGTAAAATCCCTACACTAGAACTTAGGAGACGACAACATAACAGAAGACTTCTTCAACTTCGAAGACTATCTATGTTGACCGTCAAAACTGAACTAACTCTATAGTCCAATATCCAGCGCATCCAGTGAAAAGCCATCGGACAAATTGTCATAGTTCCTAACTACTTAACTAACTCTACTATCCACAACAACCTCAACATTCCTTTTGTCAATGAGCTGATCCAATTCTGTTTCTAAACATTCATCCTTAGAACCTCCTCGCCTCTTATTCCTTTTATTGAGAAGAAGCATTAACATCTGTCCTCCATGTCCAGTACCGGCCATAGTCCACTATACATGACCTCCACTATTCTTCAAAACATTTCCTCAGAAGGCCCTAGTATTGAAGACACTATATGCCATCCTACAAACTACTCTCTTTCCTGTGGAAATATTTCTTCGTCATTATCATTTTTAAAGCTTACAAACTTCCAAACTTTATGACCTCCTACAGGCCCATACGGTAGAAAGACTCCTTTTCAAACCCTAAATTCTCGTTCCTTATCACCGTTTGGCTTCTATCCCCTTCATTTCACGACCCAGCAAGGTTTCAGTTATTGACATCACTTCCTCGGTTTTAGAGAACGAAGTATATTGCTTGGGTGCGTTTCTGGAAGTGTCCCATGATTTGGATAGAGTCTGGGATCCATGCAGCCTCTTTAAACCTAAACTCATCTTATCCTAACCTAGATATCTATTTAACATGCCGCTGCTCAGAGTGAGGTTGCAACGAGAGCCCGGATATTAGATGAATAATAGCCAGCGTCCTACAAGGAGCCATACTTGGACATTTGTACTGCGGACTTTTCTATGTATCCCAACATCTTAACTACCCATGAAGTGATATCACAATTTTGTAATCTAACCTGAATACTTTCTAAACATCCAAGGTTGGTGTCTTTTCCTTCACTATACATCATCAACAAGAAACTTCCATTCAAGTCAGACATTTTGAACTTTTACACAGACAGACAGCCGACTGATATATAATCCCCACACAATACTTAAGAGACAACTCAACAGAAAACTTGGTCAACTAAAAATACTTTTAGAACCTAAACTCTAATGGGTAGAAGACATTGAAGACATTACTGCGACCGCTTTAGACAGTGGAATTGAGGCTACAAGCCACCAAATCTCCAGTGCATCCAATCCTTCAAAAGCGCTCAGAAAAATTGTCTAAGCTTCTTTTCACGTCACTTACTTCACTATCCATTATGACCTCATCTGTCATTTTGTTCAGTCACCGATCCCATCCCGCTTCCAAAAATGCTTTCGGCTGCCAGGCTCGAGTGGCTCGAGTCCTAATAAAATAATTCAAACTTGTATTTTAAAAGATAAATATAAGGAAAGAATTAATTTTTATCTGCATTTTTAACTGAGATTTATTTCTGTTTTATAATTAATCTTATCGTTATTTGTAACTAAACGCCTTTTAATTGCATCGTTAATTTATTATGATTGAATTTGACAAGCAACCATCTCCCCAAATAATGTACAATCTTAGATGATTATTTCATGTTTTAAGATTAATTTATTTCTTCTGTTTTTATTTTTATTTTTTAAGATATACTTATATATACAAGCGCGTTGATGGTTGTTAGTTTAAACATAAGTTTAAAAAAAACTGGTGAGAAAAACTAGTACATGAAGGGACGAGTTAGGCTATGAAGTGGACAAGTTCATTTTGGAATTAAGTCTATTTATAATTCACTAGTTTTCGTGATCCGCTTGACCAATTAATATCTTTCAATTAATTAAGGTTTTTAGTTGAGATAAAAAAGTCAAAGTCATGAGCGGGATTCGAACGCACGACCTTCGGCTTGATACGCCGCTACTCTACCACTTGAGCTATCGTGACTTCGATCACCTCGGGCACTAACTTCCCATCTCAACCCCACCTTTTGAATTTTCCCTCCTTTTTGCCATTTTTCAAATGTCGTGTAATCTATTTAATTCCCGCTCATGACATTGACTTTTTTATCTCAACTAAAAACCTTAATTAATTGAAAGATATAATTGGTCAAGCGGACAACGAAAACTAGTGAATTGAATAAGTTAAAATGAAGTATATCTTCACTAAAGCTCTCCGTGGCCATTTCAATTGTCGCCGAGAATCAAATAGATTACACGACATTTGAAAAATGGCAAAAAGGAGGGAAAATTTAAAAGGTGGGGTTGGGATGGGAAGTTAGTGTCCGAGTGGATCGAAGTCACGATAGCTCAGGTGGTAGAGTAGCGGCGTATCTAGCCGAAGGTCGTGGGTTCGAATCCCGCTCATGACATTGACTTTTTTAACTCAACTAAAAATCTATTTATAATTTTAACGAAAGATTAAACTTTTAAAAATTCCATATTGTTCTTTACTGCTACCTGTTTTCAGAAACTCCAAAAAGTCCTGGACGAATCGAAAGGTGTCATTTATTTCAGTATGGGATCAGTGCTGAAAGGGGATTCGATGAGTATGAACAAACAGAAAGCGTTCATAAAAGTCTTCTCCGAGCTGAAGCAGACAGTGCTTTGGAAGAGGGAGACACCTCTGGAGGAGAAGGTCAACAACATTGTCACAAACGGTTGGTTCCCTCAAAGAGACATCTTAGGTATGTATTAAAAAGGACATATGATTGTAAGTCCTTTAATTATTTTTCTATTTTTTAGCACATCCCAAAGTTCAGCTGTTTATCTCTCATGGCGGTTTGCTGAGTACAAACGAGGCTGTGACTTCTGGCGTGCCGATGGTTGTTGTACCCATGTTCGGCGACCAGCACCACAACGCCAAGGCCCTTGAATCCATCGGGTTCGCGGTCAGCGTGGATTTCAACAGCCTGACAGAGGACGACCTACGTCAAGCGGTCAACAAAGTCCTTAACGACCCTTCGTAAGTCCCCGTCCCGACTGATAGTGAGAAATGTATAATGTATGATTTTTTCAGGTATAAAGAGAACGCCAGGAAGACTAAAGAAGCGTTCTTGGATAGGCCAATGTCTCCCTTAGACACGGCCGTCTACTGGGTTGAGTATGTCATCAGGCATAAAGGGGCACCCCATCTGCGAAGTGCAGCACGAGACATGACCTGGTACCAGTACCATAATCTGGACGTTTACGCCTCGTTGGCTCTAATGGCATACTTTGCCTATTTAATCGTGAAAAATATCTTAAAGTTCCTACTTGGACTCTGTTGTGGAAGAGTGAATAAACACAAAACAGAATAATATTTATAAGTGACTTAAAATTATTTAATAATGATTAAAAATATTATTTTTTTAAAACCATTGAAACATTGTTTTCCTATCCAATATTAAAGAAAGAACAATCATCCTTTTTATTCCTTTAGGAACGGAAAACTTACAAAGGAAAATAATAAACACAACGTTTAAAAAAGGGAACAATGGGAAAGTGTTTTGCCTTGCCCTGCTTATAACCCTGATATGGCTTTGTCTGGGAACAATTTGAAAACTTGTAAATTGTAGTGTAGTTTTGAATTATTTTGGTCTGACCACCAAGATCTTATGGCTGAATCAGAATGGTATGTTACAAGGGTCAACTGATGGTGGACATAGTCAGATTTTGCCCCACCCTTCTTATAAACCAGTTTTAGTTTGTTTGAACAACATTAAAAACATGTAAGGTTTGAAATTACCTTTGTTTGTGTCAGTCTGGTCCCCAAGGTCTTATGGTTGAACCAGAAATGTTATGTTACGAGATTCAACGAAAGGTAGACGCTGTCAAATTCTTGACATACCCTGCTTATAACCCTGACCCCACGTCGTATGAAATACGTTAAAAACATAATAAGAAGTAGAATTGCCTTGATTAGAAAAGACCATCCCTAACCATGCTTTAAATGGAACTCTTTACTCACCCTGCCTACAGCCCTGACATAGTTTCTTTCATGCACTTTTGTAAGGTGTGAATTACCTTGGCAAAGAATTATTTTGGTCCAACTCCAAGGTCTTATGACTGAATCAGAAGTGGTATGGTGGTACCAAAGGTGGATGGATTTAGCCTTTTTACACCCTGCTTATAACCCTAACGTCGCTTTATTTAACTTTTGTCAGTTTGATTCAATTAAATGATTGTTAAATGTCGAACTATAAAAGAACGAAAATATTTATTAATATGGAACAGGTATTTGATCTAGACTCCATGACCTTGTGCTCAATATTAGTAGAACATGTAAATTTCCCTCGCCTCACCCTGCTTATAACCCTGACATAGCTTTATTTGAATCCCTTAGAAAACTTGAAAGGTAAGAAATTAAGTTGGTAAAAGTTTTTGGATTACCCTGGTCTGGTGGCTGCATGAAAAGCGAGAATAATTACCGACTCACCCTGCTTATATACCAGACATCGTTTTATTTGAAACACTAAAAACTTATTAGGTATGAAATTACCTTGGCAGAGAATTTTTTTGATTTTTTTTGGCCCAACCCCAACGTCTTCTGGCTGAATCAGATGTGGTATATTGCGAGGTTCAACCAAAGGTGGATGGAGTGAAGAGTCTGGCCCCACCCTACTTATATCCCTAATGTCGCATTGTTTGACATTTGCTAGTTCCATGTAATGAAATATTTTTTAAAGGTCGAACTAAAAACAGGGATGAGCATTTTGTCAAGTATTCATGACCTTCTGGCTTAATTATAAAGTGGAATCTTTCAATATTTCCCTCACCTCGCCCTGCTTATAACCCTAAAGTCGTTTAATGTGACGTTTTTCCAGTTCAATGAGGCATATTTGAAAGGTCGACACTGAAAACTGCTAGGATGTGAAATTAAAATGCATAGACTTGTTTTTTCACACTAAAACATCGGTCAAAGTATAATACGCGATAACAAACGGACCATTGATCGAATTTTATAACACTATCGAGAATCGATTAAATAGATTTATTTGAATCTGAAAACATAGAGTATGAAATTACGTGGGGTAAAAGTTTTCTGATTGCCGGCAAAGTCTGGCGGCTATACCATAAATGGGAGGAATCCCTGATTCTCCCTGCTTATAAACCAGAAGTCGTTTTATTTGAAACACTGAAAACTAATAAGGTGTGAAATTACCTCGGTTGTGAATTATTATGGTTCAACCTCAAGGTCTTCTGTCTGAACTAGATGTCATATGAGGTTCAACCAACGGTGGATGGAATCGAGTCTTGTCACTCCCTGCTTATAACCCTAACGCCGCATTATTTGACTTTGCTATTTCCATTGAATGAAATAGTTTTTTAAAGGTGGAACAAAAAACAACGGGAATGTTAAATTAAGATGCGACCAGTATTTTGTCAAGTATCCATGACCTTGTGGTTTAATTATAAGTGCAATCTATCACTGTTTTCCTTCGCTTCACCCTATTTATAACCCTAAAGTCGGTTAATCTGACGTTTTACCAGTTCAATGAGGCATGAAACGTTGACACTGAAAATTGCTAGGATGTGAAATTAAAATGAATGGATATGTGTGGTAATAGTTTCTTCACACTAAAACTCACCCGTCAAAGTATAACACGCGATAACAAACGGACCATTGATCGAGTTTCATCACACCACCGAGAATATATTACACATTTAGACCAAGTATGTTTTACGAAAGGTAAAGATTAATTAAAAAAAAAAAGGTTTTAAAAAACTCGGAAATCTACGATTCCTGACGTCCCCGACTCATCGAGGCCGGCACCAGAAATAACTTCCCTGCCCAGTTATCAGCAATCAGCATAGCATGCTGGATTATGAGTAATGCCCAGCATACTCTCAAAGTTCGTTTCTTGTACAAAACTATCCTCCGGCTCCACAGAGGTCTTCCAGCCGAGCTGAACATAATCGGAACAGCATACGTAAAGGATGAGTTCAGGAGGCACAAAACTTGTGACGCAGCAACTGCTGTCAAATTCCTATCGGGCTGGGCTGTGAGTGTTCATTAACAATTTTACAAAAAAATCAAGTAATAAAAAAATTTGTTGACAAAAATATTTTGCTTATTAGGATTATGCTGTGATGCTGGCTGAGCAGTTGGGTGTAAAAGGCCCGAAAACTACCTCCAAGCTTGGCAAGCATATCAACGAAGACCTCCTGGAACAAATGAGCGATGAGCAAGTGGCACAACTTTACGAACTGATGAAAACAACCAAAAATCCTTCGTAGTTTTACTTAGTACTCTTAAGACAAATGTATAGAAAAATATTACACTTATTTATTACAAGAATATTTTATTTATATGTCACAGGCCTTGCTATCACTTATTAAAGATTGCAAAACAAAGAAATGATCCTTTTATGCCAGATAAGCAAAAAGGATTGTGCTTTGAAAGTGATACTTGAGAAAAATTATTTAATTGGCGCTATTTTAATATTTATAAATTAGATATTGGTTCGAAATACAACCAAAAGAACCCACAAATGTTATGAATAGTAAATCTAACTCTAGTATAACTAAATAAAATAGCAATGTAGGAAATACAATTTTTTTTTCTTGTAGTCCGGTTTTTAAAGTTGTCTTTCAAGAAACCTAAGAACGATAACAAAAACGAAGAAAATAGGAGTGTTAATACCCATACAAGACAAGAGAATACATAAGACAACAATGGAAGAATTACTATATGAAAAAAGGATGACAAAAACTAAGAGATATACGATATTAATATTACCACTTAGCTAAGCTTATGTTAAAACAGCCCTCGGCAAGATTGGCAAACTCACTGGTACAGTTAGAGAGGGTTAAACTCAGAAGAGTGATAGGTCATATCGGCACTGGCATCTAACATGGGTATATTCGATGATGAACCCATTTGTAGGTTATGCATTGAGGAGGAAGAAACAGCCACCTATATCGTGTTCGAATGCGAAGCATATTCTCAATGGAGGCTTAAGCTGGAATATAAAGCATACCCTGGGAAATGAATTACAGTAATGTCAGTCAATGACCTACTATTTATTAGGAAAAGGATCGAGGCACTGAACTAAGGGACTAGAAAAGTACAATAATCCAAAAAGCTCAATTCTTGTAGAGCAAAACCCCCATCATCGTCTTCACTGGCAGGCCTCGAGAATCGTTGTCAGTCTGTGGTCAGCCCTCAGTCTTATCTGTCCAACCACTGAGGGTAGGCTCCAGGGGCTATCAACAGCTAGCTTGTTTCAGCCCTAAATGCAATCAATTCCTGAATCCATTCCCACTGTCATTCACTTTAAATACATTTTTCCCTTCAAGTACTATTCACTCAGGTTTAGTGGAGTGAATTATATAATATCTACACCTATTGGACAACCCAGCCACCAAAAGCCAGACACAGGCAGCAACGACCCACAGGAGGAGGGGATGATCCTTCATACCTTATTTTTGTACTGAGACCTCTTCAGGGATGTGGATAAAAACCATTACTTCTAGATTATGATGGAAAAGTCCACAGCCGAGTGGTTAAGGCGTCAGACTCTTGGCTAATAGATCTTGTGGTCGTGGGTTTGATTCCCACCGTTGCCTCTGGATTTTCTTTCTGTTACCTATAGGAACCGGGGGTCACAATTAAAAAAATTGGCGTGGCATTCGTCAATGTAAGGTCTGGTGCCATTTCTTGATTCCATCTGGAGAGCGTGTAGGAATACCAGCCGATATGAGAGTTGTTCAATTAAATGAAATTTAAATGTCAAATTATTAAAAAAAAGGAAATATTTAATTAATAAGGAACCAGTATTTTTTCCATAACCTTGTGGCTCAACCATAAGTTGTCTGTTTTTCCCTCACCACACCCTGATTATAACCCTAACATTTCTTCATTGGACTTATGTCAGTTTCATTCAATTAAATGATTTCTAAATGTCAAATTATAAAAACAAAGGAAACATTTAATTAATAAGGAACCAGTATTTTTACCATAACCTTGTGGCTCAACCATAAGTTGTCTTTTTTCCCTCACCACACCCTGCTTATAACCCTAACATTTTTTTATTCGACACGTCAGTTTCATTCAATTAAATGATATCTAAATGTCAAATTATAAAAAGAAAGGAAATATTTAATTAATAAGGAACCGGTATTTTCTCCATGACCTCGTGGCTCAAACAAAAGTTGAATACATCAATGTTTTCCCTCGCCACACCCTATTTATAACCCTGACATTGCTTTGTTTGAATCAATTCAAAAATTTCTAAGGTGTGAAATTACATTGGTAAAAGTTTTCTGGTTACCCACAAGTTCTGGTGGCTGTACCAAAAGTGGAAAGAATTACTGACTAACCCTGCTTATAACCCTAACATTTTTTTATTGGACATACTTCAGTTTCATTCAATTAAATGAATTTTAAATTTCAAATTATAAAAACAAAGGAAATATTTAATTAATAAGGAACCGGTATTTTCTCCATAACCTTGTCGTTCAACCATAAGTTGTCTGTTTTTCCCTCACCACACCCTGCTTATAACCCTAACATTTTTTTATTCGACTTACGTCAGTTTCATTCAATTAAATGATTTGTAAATGTCAAATTATAAAACAACAGAAATATTTAATTAATAAGGAACCGGTATTTTCTCCATAACCTTGTGGCTCAACCAAAAGTTGAATACATCAATTTTTTCCCTCGCCACATCCTATTTATAACCCTAACATTGCTTTATTTGAATCACTTAGATAATTTGTTTAATTACGTTGGTAAAAGTTTTCTGATTACTCACAAGATCTGGCAGCTGTAACAAAAGTGGGAGGAACCACCGACTCACCCTGCTTATAAACCAAATATCGTTTTATTTGAAACACTAAAAATTTGTAAGATGTGTTTTCCTTGGTAGAATTAACTAGGGTAAACGAAGGAACACAAGGAATTCCATAAGTAAAATTAAATAATAAAACAACATATTACGGATATTAAAAAAAATTATATTTGCACTTTTTTTAATACATTCGATACATTGTAACAAAAAATATAATTGGAAAAAGTCTTACAAAAATATATCCTATATCACAACATCTTGTAGAAGAGACCCACACATGCACACAAACATACACACAGAAGATTAACACATATTCTATGGTGGAGGACATCATTCTTGAATCATTCAGCGGAAATAACTTTTCTATAATAATGCACAATTATTAATTATAAACATAATAGCATTATTTTGATTTTTTTAATCGCTTGATCTTAGAAAAGTTTTCTTCATGATTATAATTCTTCTTTCTGAGCTTTGCTTTCTTCCTGAAACTAATTTTTTTTTATTGAATAAAGGTTTGGGAAAAAAGTAAGAAAAAAGTACCTGTTTGGTATGTTTTCCATAGTATGTCTTCCCTTCTATCATAACTTCTTTGCATTCAGGCTGTTGGACCAGGAAATCCTTGCCATCCCAGGCCTGCGATCCATCCTTGTACATGAATATAACACGATTGTCTTCGATGACGTACCTGCGACGATAAAAAAATTAATATTTGAACAGCTAAATAAAAGAGCCGGAACTACCTTTCCGCCTGGATGTGGTTGTTGTGCAAGCTGCCCTGCCACAGCTTGGTCAGCTGATCGGTCCTGTCACGGTCCGGGTCACCATCGACTATGACGAACGACATCACCGTCTGGCCCTTTTTAACCATCTTTTGCAGGTTCTCCGGGTCGATGCCTTGTATCTGAAATGAAACAATATTTAAATCACTGTTGTCATAAAATTGTATAAACTTGTAGTACATTATTCATATCTATCTTCGGTTGAGGTCGCAAATGTTCTGGGAGTTCATCAGGCTCCAAGGGTTCTTCGTCTTCCTACAAAGTCAAACTTTTTTTGAAATTCAACTTGTAATACTAAAAGAAGTTGAAGTTTGTTAACTTCGTACCTCCCACTGGTCCAGCAACCGTTCCATGTCGGCATCTGTAAAGTCTGTAATGTCCTTTTTAGCCCATTCTGGTTTTTCTTTGGGCTTTTTGGCCAGGCAAGGACCGAGGAGGACGGCGAACAGGCAAACCGACACAGCTAAGTTTTTCATTTCGCTATTTTTCTTACTTTTAAACGGGAAAAAGACAAAAACTGTATTATTATTCTTCTTTCCGGCGATTACAATAAGTTAACGGATGACAACGAGCCGCGAGGTTGCAGGTTCTGCCCGCCTCAACATGACAGTAGAGGTTACTGCTGATACCTCATGTCATGATGACCTTTAAATTACAAATTACAGAAATAAAGGACAAAAAATCTTTAATCACACTATTTTGAACATAGACTGGGCCAATCTATTTTTTTGTCGTTTTTAAGTAATAATAATTATAAGTTTTTGTAGCTTTTTTTTAGTTATTTGTGAGCTAACAGGTCCAGCTGCAACTGTCGTATCTCTTGATTTACACCCACATTTTAACAATTAATAAAATTTTATATTATGAATTAATAACATTACTTAATAATTTAAACTGAATAGTAAACATTTATATTTAGGCATGTGAATCTAGCTGAAAACAACAGTGAAGCTTTCGTCATCAGTATAATCCTGAAAGAGAAATCAAAATAAAAAAATTGAGATGAAAACCAATTCAAAATTAATTTAGATTATAGTTAATATTTTTATTTGTCGTTTCTATGGTGATGATTTTCGGTTTATTTGAAATATCTTTGATATTATCAAATAATGTTTTCCTTAAGTGGTAAAACTGGTATAATCGTCGCTGCAGCTGCAGCATTAGTTGGTGCGGCGAGTTGGTTTATCGGCATGAAATACTGGAGAGATGATGAAGAGGAGATAGAAGAAGGTGTGGTTTATGATAAGCAAGGTAATAAATTTTCATTGGAAGAACTAAAAAATATCAAGTTGGACAAAATCACGGATAACTGCAGTGGAGTTAATCGCCAACTTAAAGAAGAATTCATGGATGTGCCGATCAATGAAATAAGGGCGATTCTTGGCAATGAACAATTAGAAGATGTATTTTATGCAGTTGGCCCTTTTTTACACAAACATGGGGGTTTGCCTGCAGTGCATAAAGCACTGGAAGACTATGGAGATGTCGTGGAGCGGACCAAATGGTATGCTTCAGCAGTCAAGGCAGGAATAAACCCGTAAGCATCTTTTACACTGTTTCTTTTTTTTATATTCTTTACCATTTTTTAATACAATTATTTTTTTCGTTTCAGCTATTTGTGAACAAGCATTGTCTGCAGTATCTTTTGGCTTAATCAAAATTTTGCTTTATATTTTTGTATTAAATTATACAAATTAAAATAATTTTTTTTCATCCATTGGTTTTTTTATTTTTTGTTTATTGAATATTACAAGTACCAACAATTTTGGTAAAAAGTAATAGTGTCACTTAGAAACATCCTCTCAAAACCTAAAGACAAAGTTGACAACAGTTGTACGAACTGAATTGTAATAATTGCAAAATTAAATATAAAGGACAAAGCGACAGAGAAATTAAAACGAGAGCTGAAGAACACTTGCTTAAAACGAACAAATTTTTCTGAATTTAAGGACCATCTGAATAAAACAAAACACAATTTAAATTTAAATTTAAGTTCAACAAATGTATTATTTTCATGTTAATCCTTTATAAAAGTGTTGGTTAAATTTAGTTCTTGTTGAACATTTTCTATTTCATTTTCATCATAAAAGTTGTTTTTTTTTTTGCTAGGAAAAATTATTAAGAAAAACCACAAAACTTAGTACATCAGCAAGGCATAAAGTTTAATTAATGTGCAATATTGTAAGTGATAAATAAATACAGTTGAAATTAGATAATATATTTATATATATACAACAAAAAGATTGGATTAATTTGAGAAAACATGAAACTAAAGCTCGTCTTTTTGATTTCGTAAAATTTTTGGTTGAAATGAGACCACATTCGACATGTTGATTGCTTTCAACCTCATCGCTTCTGGTATGGGCTTTCCACCTGGGTCCGCATCACTCAGCATTATCCTTGCTATCACATCAAAACTGAAAAGCAGAGACAAAAAGTCATTTGATCTTGTTAAAAAGTGTAGGGGTCTTACACTTCAGTCGTGACTGATTTATGAACCGGAACATCTTTCGGTTTTCTGAAATCGCATTCTAGGTCGAAGGCAGCGTCTCCGGGCATGATGAGATAATCATCGTGCTGCACTATCAGTACATTCTTGTACAATCCGCCTTCCTGAGGAAAATATGAAAATTAAACTCGGTTGGGAAGGCGATGGGAGGTGTCGTACATTTTTCGTCTTGCAGTCGTCGAAAGGGATGTTCATCCTGAAGTAGGTGCCAGATTTGAGGTCTCTGAAACAGGGAAGCTTTTGGGCCGAATAGCTACCCCTGGTGTAAATTACCCCAGAGAAATCCTCTTCGGTCACGATAGTCACCTCCATGTGTTCAGCGGCACACTTCAAATCAACCCTCTGGTAGCCATCTGTCGTCGGGCCAATCACCATCTCTTCGCTCATATCCTTTTCCCATATTTCTTCTAAAAATAAAGTAAAAGAAATCATATATAAGATTGTAAACTGCTGATTTTCACATAGAAATTACTGTTAAACCGTAAAGAGTTTAGTATAAAGTCACACACACTAGGGGTACTACTTCATAGGGTGAGGCAAGACACTGGGTCATCCAAAGTACTATCATGGTGACAGCAATGCCATGCACTGACTAGCCAAATGTGTGAAAAAAAGGGTTAAGTTCAGTCAGAATTGTCTTATTAGAGTTGAATTATAAAATCATAAATAATGATAGCCTGATAGACTGATCCGTCTGTTTTTGTTGCTTATCTAATTTATATATAAAGTTTTCAGTTGAGAAAAATCGACAAGGTTATTACAAAAGTCCTATCATTGTCATAGATTAAGAAGAGTTGCTTTTTAAAGATAAATTACCATCAACTTTAAAGACCTCAGTATAAAGTCAAAATGTCAGGGATAAAAGCAGGGTAAGGCAAGGCTACAAATAGTCAAATGTGAACGATGTTCTCACAGAATTGCCCTGTTACAAGTGATCAGAGTTGCACATTTGGCTTTTAAAGATCTCTACATCAGTAGGAAGCTTTTTACAGTTGGATTTCTAGCGCAACACCTTTTGTAAAGATTGCTGCGCTTCTCAAGATGAAATGATATAAGTTACACAGGTGAGTTTGCATAGAGTCAAAAATATGGCAATCTTTAGTAGTAAGTAGTAAATTAATGTTTACATTTTGAATGTCAGTAGCAATTTTTTGTTTAAAAAAAAAATCAATATGTTAATAACTTTTTTAAAAATTAAAATTCCAGAGGGTATATTTTGAGAAAATAAGTTTTGGAGGGAAGTATAAATCAAACCAGATTTTGAAGCTGTAATAATTAATAATTAAGATAAAAAATAAACAAAAAATAACATTTCATATAAAACATTTAATAGCCAAGTATAATTTATTATTTTTTAATTTATGACTGTTTTAAAATTAAAAATCTGAGACTGTTTCCGGTGTTTGAGTGGCATTTGTTAAACGTGTTCCGCCCCCTCTCGCTTGTCTTGTTCCGTCATAAATGAAATGTTTTACAAGCGTTATCCAGCGGTTTTAAGAAAATTTGACTATGGTAAAGAAATAAAAAATTGAAAAATCTCGAGCCCAGATTTTGGCCCAAGTTCCAAATTACAACAGTTTTGCATTTTGGACAAAACTTTGTCAATGACTTACCAGCTCGCGTGACACTGAAAAGAACCGTGATCGGGATCAAGGTGGAGAACATGACTGAATCACCAGTGAAGACCACGAGGCGGAAGTCAATGACCTACCCGTTCTACCTGATGAACTTTGGGGGGCTTAGTTTAAATTGTCTTATTTTTAAATTACATTAAAACAAAGTTATGAAACCCTTTGTGAACCGTCTATGTTAAATTTGTACGATATCGCCCAGAAAGGATGGTGATGTGATGGGAGGCACATGATTTATATTTTATAATGGCCATTCATTATTGAAATTTCTAGGGTTTGTTTTATCGTTATTGTTATCAATAAATAAAATGTAAATAATCTGAATAATAAGTAATTATCACTGTTTGACAGATCGATTTGATAAAATCGATATTTTAATAAGAATGCTACTTATTTTCTAAGCTAGAAGCAACCGTTAAACTCTTACAAAAACACAAAACAAATAAAATATAAAAAGTTAAAAGTTTATCATTTTGAAAGACGAGAGAAGTGATAGGAGTACCAACAGAAGTTCGGGGACGGGGTAAGCTTTTTTACTATTGCAATTAAAGAATCTGAGCCGAGGATCATCAAAAATTTTAAGGAATTTTTAAGAATTTTCTCAAGTCTTTTCCTGTAAGCACTTGAATTACTATCCCACCAAACTCACTGAGGATAAAGAAGCAACACATTGTAATATAATAATACATTTTTAGGGGGGCGTGGGTGGCCGCAACGGTGCCCCCCCCCCAAAAAAAAAAAAAAAAATTTAATTTACAAAAACAGTTTAAACATAGAAACATACAATATATAAAATATAACAATATAAAAGCAAAAATGGGAAAACAAAGCAAAAAATTACTTGATTATTAAACAACCTGTAAAATAAGAAAATAGCTGAAAAGAATGTTTCATAAAAATTTACTTAAAAAAAGATAACATTTATCAGTTATTTTAAATTTTTAAACTGCCATTGTAAGATAAAATAACATATTTGAACTACTATATAAATAATATTAGAGCAATTACATTTTTACATTGTACATAGAAAACAATTACATAAAAATATGTTGATTAATTAAGTAAAAATAAAGAGTATTTTGGGCATATTTAGATGAATAATATTCAGTAAAATTTTTAATTAGAAATTATATAAAATTATATAGAACTGCGGAAATAATGTAACATATTTTGAACTATTATATAAATAATATAAGAGCAATTACATTTTTACATTGTACATAGAAAACTATTACATAAAAATATGTTGATTAATTAAGTAAAAATAAAGAGTATTTTGGGCATATTTAGATGAATTATATTCAGTAAAAATTTTAATTAGAAATAATATAAAATTATATGGAAATAAACTGCGGAAATAATGTAACATATTTTGAACTATTATATAAATAATATTAGAGCAATTTAAATTTTTACATTGTACATAGAAAACAATTACATAAAAATATGTTGACTAAGTATGTAAAGATAAGAGTATTTTGGTCATATTTAGATGAATTATATTCAGTAAAATTATATAAAATTAAATATAGAAATAAACTGATCAAAAATGAATAGGAATATTGCCAATTTTGAAGTACTTACTTTCTCTAGCATTTTAATTTTATTTTTATTATAAATTACAATCAAATTTATTAGAAATTATTGTTTTTTACTGAGGGAAAATTTAATTAAGGGATTTTGAAAAATAACAAAATAAAAGGTTTTAATTCCATAATTTTGTTTATTGGACGCAATTATTTTGGCTGGATTTAAAAAAAAAATTACGATTTGGCGTGGACTGTATAAAGAAAAAAAGAATCAGTCACTGAAGGGTCGTAGTGATGTTGGTCCTGTTGCAACGACCTATGGTACAGGACGTGAAGATGGGAAATTTGGGAACTATTAAAGGAAAATTTAAGGGGCATATGAGAGCCGAGAAGAGGTTTTGGTTCAAATAGATTCGCACTGGGAGACAGAGAAATCTGGGAAAAAGGACGGAGGGAGAGGTTTAGGAGAGGACTCAAAGGGTCAAGGTGCAGGGCCTCTATGTTGCTCTGGCCAAAACACAATAATTTGTTTAAATAATTAATACTGTGTATAATGTCCTCTGTTAGCTAAAACCTCTGTTCACCTGTTAGTCGTACTGTTAATAGGGTTGTCATTTCATAATGAATTCCACTCCATAGATGTTGCGATGCTGCACTCAGTTGTTGCAGGCCAACGCATCCTACATGGGCTCAATGGGATTGAGGTATGGAGACAATGGGGTGAAGGGCAGATGGGATTATTCCCAGGTTTTCAAAACATTGAACAACTCTGCCTCTACGAGGTCTGGGATTGTCACCCAGAAATCGGAAATTCCTACCAATGAGATGTGTGGTTTGAGGGATGTATTCCTCGATAATTTCTTGGGCATAACGGACTGCGGTGAGGTCGCCTTCGACAATATGGAGTCCAATTCGTCCTCCGCTGTAAATCGCAGTCCAGAACATCTGTTGAAATCACAGTTTCATCATTACTAAATCTCAAACTCAATTTTATTTTGAGAAACACTTTTAACGTATTTTCCGTTGATATTCCTCGAGGAAAAATCTTTCACGATTAAACGGAAACCAAACTGGCGCAAAATTTAGGTCAAGATTGCACAAAAAATTGGTCAATGAAGTATATTTTGCTTTTAAAGTTTTCGTACTTTGCCTAGATGCTGAATAACAAAATAAGAAATTATTCAATTCATTAATTTCGTGGATTAATTAAGGTTTTTAGTTGAGATTAAAAAGGTCAATGGCAGGAGCGGGATTCGAACCCACGATTTTCGGGTAGATACGCCGCTGCTCTACCACTTCTCAACTAAAAACCCTAATTAATTGTAATATATTAATTGGTCAAGCGGACCACGAAATTACTGAATTTAATGAATTAAAATGAAGTATACTTCACTAATGCTCTCCGTGGCCATTTCATTTGTCGCCGAGAATCAAATAGATTACACGACATTTGAAAAATGGCAAAAAGGAGGGAAAACTCATCAGGTGGGGTTGAGATAGGAAGTTGATGTCCGAGTGGATCGAGGTCACGATAGCTCAAGTGGTAGAGCCGCCTATCTAGCCGAAGATCGTGGGTTCGAATCCCGCTCTTGCCACTGACTTTTTTATCTCAACTAAAAACCTTAATTAATTGTAATAAGAAATTATGATCGACTTGGTCCGTCTGTTCTCGCTATTTATTTATATCTAGTTTAAGCCTGACCTTACAACTGTGGGAAGTTTCCTAAGTTACACAATTACTTCCAATCTGGTAGTTTTCGAGCTGATTTTCTTTTGAGAAAAATCACCTCTGACCTGGTAAGACCTCATTACAACTGGTAGGTCATGTTTTCGCGGCTTATCGCCTAATTAATTTTTTAATTGTGGGTAATCTACTAGGTATTTACAAAAGTCCGATCATTCTTTTAAAAAAGTATTGCTCTTTAAAGAGATCACTATAAGAAGGGCGAGGCAAGGCGCTGATTAGCTATATATCTCCAACGATGCTAGGAAGGGAGTAGTATATTTTTGTTTTAAGGATTGTCCACAAAGCGTGATTTTTTTTTTTAAATTTTGACCTATCTTAGCGACACCTTGCTTACGGTCCATTAGGATGATTTTGTGCCAATTTTTGCAGAACTGTTTGTTTTGAATCTTTGCACAAATCGTGATGAATTTTGAACAAACATTGCGGAATTTTTCTACAATGCGTCATTTGTTGAATAGTAGGAGAAGAATTTTCACTTCTACTAATTAAGCACCTTGAAAAATGGTGTTTCCATCATCGACACGTTTGGCCGGGTAAAGTGAAAAGTTGATGAAGGGTATGTCTATATAAATCTATAAAAACAACGAGACTTATATCAAGGATTTGGGCAGTAATTCAATTAAAAAGCTTGTCTAGCCGGATTGACTGCTTTTTGTCTGAACTGAGCCCAGTATAGCCGAAGGACTGACAAACTAATGTCGTAATATTTGCCAGTCCTTTTAAACATTATCAGCGACTGTATAAACAGCTTAAGAAGATCTACTGGAATTTGATTCTAAAAACTTCCTGGGATTTGTTTACTTATTTCGAGAGTTACCTTCAAATTTACGCTACAAACAGAAGCCCTTCATTAGTATTCAAAAGACAAGTTTTAGGCGTGTATGTTTGTTTTTTGCCATAATAGCACCAGCTGAAAAGGTTATGAGTACACATGTTTCACGGACAAACGATTTATTTTATAATCATTCAAAATTTCAATGATACTTAAAAAATATGCTTCAAAAGAGACATCACGAGCATGCTAGTGAGCCCGGCGCGAAACTACCCAAGACTGTTCGCCTATCTCCGGGAGAAATTCCACTTGGCCGGATTCGTCTACTTCGGTGTCGCGTTGTGCTATAACACGTACTGGAGTTTCGACTATGACTTCGCCACCTCCTTGTTCGAATCCGTGAAGTTCTATCCCGCCTGGGTCTCCTTTTGTCAGGTCGTCTACTTCGGACTGGGAGTGGTCATCGACTTCTACGAAAGCTCACAGAGACACGAAGTGAGACTCGGCGTGAAGATCTTCAGGGACATTCTTGGAGCTTGTGTCGCCTTCCCGTCCGCCTTGTTCATCTTCGGCGTCTACGTCAAGGTGGACCACGACCAGGAGACGTACTGGGCCCTGATGGACGAGCCTTTCGAAAACTACACTCTCTACCAGATGATGTGCTTACACCCGGCCGTTTTCCAGCTCGTGGACGCAGTGCTCTCGAGCAAAAAGTATCCATCCTGCTTGGCGTCCTTCTTGTACGTGCATTCCTTCTGCGGCTGCTATTCCGCTTGGACCTGGTCGATCTATCTGTACTTCAATTACTCGATCTACCCGTTCTTGGAATATTCTGAAAACGAATTGAACATCGCCTTCCTCTTCATTGGGGGGCACTACGTCTCGTTCTTGATAGGAAAAGTCCTCAACATATTACTATGGAGCAGGCATGTGAAGTGGAGAAGACATTTCTCGTATCAAGAGGCCCGTCGGCTCTCTGATTGAATTCCTAATGAAGTCTCGTGTTGTGAAATAGTTTTTTGATCATATGAAAACAACAAAGAAGCGAACAATTAAAAACCTCATGCACATATCTTTTTCATCTCATGTACAATTAAAATTACAAATTTGAGCTTAAAAAATGTTTCATAAGTTCATTTAATAAATTCCATATTTTCATGTTGGAACTATCGACCACATTTTCACTCATGAACACTGGATCGAGCTACGGTATTGAAAGAAAAAGCGAATTCAGCTGTTACTACCAAGCTTTCGACCTACTTTAAGGTCATCATCAGGATATATATATATATATATATATATATATATATATATAATACGAATAATCGTACCGAGAGAGAGAGAGAGAGAGAGAGAGAGAGAGAGAGAGAGAGAGAGAGAGAGATGTGGACAAATAATTTAATTGTAATGTATAATTAAAAATCAAAAATTCGATTCTCGCCTATAGCCGAGTTGAAGTAGGGTGTCTTCTATTAAATTTTCACACTTTGAAAAAGGAAACGAAAACTAAAAAGAGAAGTGTCCCGAAATAGAAAGCGTCTTGAAGCCTCTACAAAGTACAAGTAGATAAATAGCCCTTAAGTGTACAATCAAATAGCTACACTGCGCAATCTTGGCATTGATCCTTTGGTTGTTGGTTGGCCAATCCCAGTTTCAAAAAGGTGTCACCTTGGCTAGAAAAGGATTCTTCAACGGTATAATTATCACCGTCACCAGTAACAGTGAGTGAGCGAGATAAGAGAGTGAGAGGGGGAAGAAAGAGAGAGAGAGAGAGAGAGAGAGAGAGAGAGAGAGAGAGAGAGAGAGAGAGAGAGCGAGAGATTAATGATTTATTTATTCTGGCAAAATTTGGTTTACATAAACCACTCTTACATTTAAGGAGATTTACACATGTTTAGTACAACTTATTATTTAGCACGTACAGACACTAAGTTGAGACGAGTTATTTTTATTTCTTTTTTCAAATATACTTTCTATAGCTATATAATACAATTCTTTCACAAATTCACATATACACATTTTATCTTACAACAATACATCACAATGGACCTAATGGATTATCTCAAACGATTGGACTTCTTAAATTAATAAACTAAATTATCAATGAACAACTATTTGTATTTTTAGAAAAAGGTACTCACATTAGTATTTGTCTAATAGTCTTAGTCTATATTTATTTCTAAATTTACTGTTGCTTGAAAAAATATATTTTCGTTTAATTGATTATACAATCTTATGGATTTCAGATAGAATGAGTTATGATACATGTTTGTTTTACATAAATGAATAACTATTTTTGAATCAGAGTGCCTGCTTTCATTTCTGAAAAATATATATTTATTACAAAAACTTTCAGGTACCTTTAATCTCAAAATACTAGATAACATGCTTAATATTTTGAATTTTTGCATCTCTTTAACTGTTAATACAGATAATTTCTTATCATTTTCGTACACACGATCATCAAATTTTATATTAAGTATGTATCTTAAACACATATTTTGTGTGACTTGGAGATCTTTAATGTTTTTATAATTCAGGTTCGACATTACTTGTAAGCCATAGTTTAAGTAAGGAAAAATAAATACTTTTACAATACATTTTTTAAATTTTTTTAGAGTAATAGTTAAATAATTTTTTAGCCTATACATTTTAGAATAGATAATATTACAAATCTTCTTTACTTGCCAATCCCATGATAAATTATCTTGTACAAGAAGACCTAATACATTAACATTTTTGGCATAAGGGATTTTTTCATTATTAGCTCTTACTTCGGGAGAGAGAGATAGAGAGAGATAGATAGATAGATAGAGATGGAGAGAGATAGAGAGAGAGAAAGGGAGAGGAAAGAGATAGAAAAGAGAGTGTGAGAGACGGGAGAGAGAGAAAAAAGAGATAGATAGATAGATAGATAGAGAGAGAGAGAGAGAGAGAGAGAGAGAGAGAGAGAGAGAGAGAGAGAGAGAGAGAGAGGGATAAAGATTGAGAGAGAGGAGATAGAGAAGATTGAGAGAGAAAGAGAGAAAAAAGAGAGAGAAGAGAGGAAAGAGAGAGAAAAGAACGTCTAAGAGACGGGAGAAAGAGAAAAGGGAGTGTGTGTGAGAGAGAGAGAGGGGGAGAGAGAAGAAAGAGAGAAAAAAGAAAGCGGAGAGAGAGAGTGAGGGGAGAGAGAGGAAAGAGAGAGAAAATAGAGTGTGAGAGAAGGGAGAAAGAAAAAAAGAGAAAGAAGAGAGAGAGAGAGAGGAAAGAAAGAGAAATGGGAGTGTATGTGAGAGAAGTGAGAGAGGAAAGAGAGAGAAAAGGAAGTCTAACAGACGGGAGAGAGAGAAAAAAGAAAGCGGAGAGAGAGTGTGAGGGGAGAGAGAGGAAAGAGAGAGAAAAGAGAGTGTGAGCGACGGGAGAAAAAGAAAAAAGAGAGAGAAGAGAGAGAGAGTGAGAGGAAAGACAGAGGAATTGGAGTGTATGTGTGAGAGAGAGAGAGTGAGGGGAGAGAGAGGAAAGAGATAGAGAAAAGAGAGTGTGAGAGAAAGAGAAAAAGAGAGAGAGAAAAAAGAGAGAAGAGAAAGTGAGAAAGAAAGAAGAGTGTTTGTGTGTGTGTGAGAGAGAGAGAGTGAGAGAGAGTGTGAGTGCGTGAAAGAGGTTTCTACTATGAAAAAGTGACAAACAAAAACAATAATATAAAGATATATTCATATATCGCTAAAATATATTATATGAATGGAGTATTATAATATTATTGCAATAAAATGAGAACGATAAAAATTGTAATCAGTAGAGAGTGAAGTAGGTTACTAGAAAATAGAACGAACCATACACGGTTAATAGTAAGAGATTGAGTGCAAAATATAAGATATATATATATACAGGTTTGTCAGACGAAAAAGGAAAAGAAAGATAAACAAATTTGCTTTCGAGGAGTAACAAACTCAGTTATTTTTTGTTTTGAAAAATTACGGCGAAAGATAATAATTTCGGTTTAATATATTTAATTTAGAAAAATAATAAAATATAACTATATTTTATATTGCTTGGTTGATACTTTCTATGTTTTTCATGGTATTGTTGAATTTCTTTTTCTTTTGAAATTTTCTTTTATTATAGTATTTATAATGTTCTTTTCTTACTTTGTAACAAATTATATAAGTTATTACATAAAATATTGATTGATGGTCCATCTTCACTTTCCCTTACAATTTGATGAAGGGTCAGAACAATTTTTCATTTGTCAACAATGAAACACGGATTGAATCATGATCGTCGGGCGGAACGATCGATCTCCGTCCTCGACTGAAATCTCGAGGTCGAAAAAGTCACCTCGTCAAAAATGTGCGAAAATATTAATTTCCAAAAGTGTTTCCAAAATGGAACTTCCTCCGGTTTTGGCAAGGTGAATGGATCAGCGACCCAATGTTCTGTGTCCGTCTTGATTGGCAGGTCTTGAAATTCATATTTGAAATAATTTCCTAGATGTGATAAAAGGGTAATAAAACACGATGAGCTAAAATTACACTAATTACTGCATTGTCTTTCCTGACCTCTATATAATTAATACTGCTGATTGCAACCATTAAAAATTCAGAAGTAAACATGTTAATAATTTTATTTGTTTGATTATTCGGAAATCGTGAGATGCGGTTTGGTAAAACAACAAAAATTTTTTGGTAAATAAAGAGAGGTTTTGTGGCTTATAGAATATTTATGCTTATATGCTCCAGTAAAATACTACTTTCAAAAAATGGGAGAATTAACATCAATTATGTCCAGAAGAGATAGAGACAACAGAACATATCCTGTGCAATTGCCCTGCTTGGAAAAAGCTATGGTGAGCCCTGAGAACAATTCTTTACTTTATCAAAAAATCGAAAATCTCCTAGGAAAACCATTACAAGAGATAATAGTGCGCAGTTGGAAAAACTATTAAATTCACTAATTTTGTGGTCCGCTTGACCAATTAATATATTACAATTAATGAAGGTTTTTAGTTGAGATAAAAAAGTCAATGGCACGAGCGGGATTCGAACCCACGATCTTCGGCTAGATACGCCGCTGCTCTACCACTTGAGCTATCGTGACTTCGATCACCTCGGGCACTAACTTCCATCTCAACCCCACCTTTTGAATTTTCCCTCCTTTTTGCCATTTTTCAAATGTCGTGTAATCTATTTAATTCCCGCTCATGACATTGATTTTTTTATCTCAACTTAAAACCTTAATTAATTGAATGTTATTAATTGGTCAAGCGGACCACGAAAAATAGTGAGTTTAACTTATGATTTTTCCTTCTTGAAGGTAGGATAATAGGTCATCTCAAAAAAACCACAACCACTTTTTATCCACAACGTTCCGGATTTATTTTAATCCTTAACCTGAGGTTCAAAATATTAAAACGTTTGTTCGTAGTCTGAATAAGTACCACACTGGCTCTTTTTTAAAATAAACTGTTATAAAATATTAATGACTAAAGACCACTGTTTTAACCATTACGTTAACTCACCTGAGGAAGGATTAAAATAAATCCGAAATGTTGTGGATAAAAACCGTTTGTGGGTATTTTGACGACCATATACAATAAAAGGTTCCCAATTCCCCAGGGAACCTGAAACTCGCTACTGGGTCCGAGAACCTTTCTTAAATCAGGCGGCATGCCTACACGCTCTCTGTATGGAGCCAAGGCTCTATTATGTGGGCCACATCGAGCAACCTTTCTCTGCATAAGGGGCACCTGTTCTCATTTAAAATTTCAAAGTTGTACTCGCTCTGAAGTAACCTGACAACAAATATTTTCAAATAGGGGTAAACATTTGTAACAGGACTAATAAAAATTAAATTCGTATTTTTGGTTTTTCGAAAACGTAACCTCTTCAAGAGAAATTCAACCGGGCCATCTAAAAAAGGACACCTTTTTGGATTTATCCCTTACATCCTGAGGACTAATTTTTGGAATTTTGGTACGTGGAAAACACAGGGGAAAAAACCCGAATGAAGTATCAATGCCATTCTGTTGTAGTTCAAATACCGTGCCATAATTTTGGTCTTCTTTAACCAATTTAAAATCTGATTGCGCTATCATTTCAGAGTAAAAATATTCTTTAAAACAGTGATAAATAAAAAATCACTTGTAGAAGCTTGAAAAGCAAGAAATGCTTACTTATTAACGCTCAAGAAATTCTAATAGAATAACAAAAGTGCCGACGAGAATATTGAAGTTTTAAAACCTGTTTTTTGACTTTAATTCAAGCAATGAGACAAACAAACATTTTAAAAGTTAAATTACAAATTAAAAACACTATTATAAATACAAATGCAGTACATTCTTAACGAATTATACAGATTTTTTTTTATTTAGCTGCCCTCAGCGAATAGCATGCATATTAGTACACGTTTTAAAGACTGTCGATGTCCTTTTTAGTTACGTAAAAGGGAAAAGGGCGTTGCAAAAATAAGCAAATGATCCGAAGCCGTCTTGCAAATGGAAAACAACCGGAGAATCCGTTACTACTGTGAAAATCGGGTTTTGAAATGCACCGACAACACCGTTTCAAATTGGAACGTAATGTTTTTTTCAATTTTAAAATACGCGCTCATCACTGTAAGGTAAAGGTCCCGGGTTTGAATAACCCGACATACTTACAAATGGGCTTGGAAAAAAAGAAGAAAAAAAAAGAGGCATTAAATAAAATAAAAATCGTGGGTGTAAAAAAAAATAGAATTTATTTTATTTCGTATTTTTACTTGTCGTTTCTATGGTGATGATTGTCAGTGTTATTTGAAATATTTTTGATATTGTCAAATAATGTTTTCAATAAGTGGTAAAACTGGTATAATCGTCGCTGCAGCTGCAGCATTAGTTGGCGCGGCGAGTTGGTTTATCAGAAGGAAATATTGGAGGGATGGTGAAGAGGAGATAGAAGAAGGTGTGATTTATGATGAGCAAGGTAATAAATTTTCATTGGAAGAACTGAAAAAGATCAAGTTGGACAAAATCAAAACTAACTGCAGAGGAGTTAATTGCCAACTTATAGGAGACTTCATGGAAGTGCCGAACAGGGAAATACAGGCGATTCTTGGCAATAAACAATTAGAAAATGTTTTTTATGCTGCTGGCCCTTTTATATACAAGAATGGTGGTTTGCCTGCAGTGCATAAAGCACTGGAAGACTATGGAGATGTCGTGGAGCGGACCAAATGGTATGCTTCAGCAGTCAAGGCAGGAATAAACCCGTAAGCACCTTTTACACTGTTTCTTTTTTTATATACTTTTATTTATTTATTTTAATAATATTTTTTTGGTTTCAGCTATTTGTGAGCAAGCATTGACTGGAGTAACTTTTGGCTTAAATCAAATTTTTGTTTTATATTTTTGAATAAATTATAGAAATTAAAACAATTTTTTTCATCCATTGGTTTTCTTATTTTTTTGTTTATTAAATATTACTACCAACAATTTTTGTAACAAGTCACTTAGAAACATCACAAAATCTAAAAACAAAGTTGACAACTGGTCGTAAAGCAGGGTTTACGAATTGAATTGTAATGATTGCGGTATTAAATATAAAGAACAAATTTCAATTAATTAATCTCTATTATTATTATTATTGGTTGAAGAAAATTTAGTGTCACGAGCGGGATGGTTCACTGGTCCGAGTGGATCGAAGTCACGATACCTCAAGTGTAGAGCAGCGACGTATTTAGGCGAGGGTCGTGGGTTCGAATCCCGCTCGTGACACTGACTTTTTATTCCAACCAAAACCTTACATAAAAAGATTAATTAATAAAAAAAAAGTAATTTGGTTAATCAGATAACTAAATATAATGAATTTTATTTTACATTTTCTAAATTTAAATAAAAACGGCTTTAAAACTGAATTTCTTTATGCTAGGTACATACATTTCCTACTTGTGACTTCGATCCACTCGGACCAGTGGTTTGAGCAGCGGCGTATTGAGCCGAAAGGTCGTGGGTTCGAATCCTGCTCGTGACACTAACTTTTTCCTTTCAACCAAAACCTTACACAAAAAGATTAATTAATTGAAAGAAGTAATCAGGTCAATCAGACCACTAAATATAATGAATTTTATTTTACATTTTCTAAATTTAAATAAAAAGCGGCTTTAAAACAGACTTTCTTTATTTATGCTAGGTACATAAATTTCCTACATAAATGTTTATTTTTCATTCGATTTATTAACTAGTAGATCTTTTATTTTTTTTTCTCTCTCTCTCATTCCTAAATGAAGAAAAACTAATTTACGGTAATAATTTTTGCAGCCAATTAAACCCCATTATTACACGTGCTCATATCAATCATAAAACATTCGACTGTTACTTATGTGAGGTTGTTTTTGTTTTTGTTCCCTTGCTTGGCGTGGGCATTAATTACGTTTCAAACCTGAACCCACACATTGCAGCAAATTGGAATCTGTTTTCAATTTTTTTTTAAAGTGTACATATATTTAATATATTCCCATTTTTTTAACGATTTGTCAATCGTCATAATGAGCCATTTTTATTGGGATTACAACTCATAAGACGCACTTATGGCATTTAATAACAGTGCGAATACTGATGATGGTGGGCGATTGAGTAATCGCATAATGCTTCCTTTGAATTTTAATCATCAGGATTGTGCAGTTTAAACGCGTCTTTGTTGTACATACTGAAATAATGAAGATAATGTGAGTTCCATTTGCGTCAAAGGAAGCTACACATTATTTATGTGTCTTGAATTTTCTCGATTTACTCATAAATTATTTAACATTGGAAAAAAGTGATCTAAGTGGAACATTTAATCTAGTTTGTAAATGAATATAAAAAGAAAGATGATTTCAATGTTAAAACTTTATTCTTTGATCGTTTCCGAGGAGAGAGACATAAATACAATAGAAAACGAGTACTATTTGCATCTCATCAGCACCACTAAGTGCACACGATTATCGAAATTGTATTTTCGTTTCTCACCCAACTTTAACCTTGGGGGAGCCGAATGTTAATAGCCGACAATGTTCAATTATTGTTTTGTAACGAAAAAACAAGACAACCGGCAAATAGTTGGCCCAGGGCTGTTTTGAACAGAAGACGAGGGAAAATATATACATTTTTAAGATGACTCACAAGAAAATGGCAGAAATTTTGAGTTAGTCTTTGGTTGAATATACCATAAGAATATCTTTAATATATATTCCAATTTTTATAACATGCCTTCATCAAACGATTAGTGGAAGTCATTTTACTTTATTAAAAATTAATCCATATATGTTTAGCGGTCATAATTTACCATAGTAATTATTTCAATAAATACTCTTATTATCTAAGGTCTTGATTGAGATAAAAAAGTTACTGTCACTGCGGGATTCGAACCTACTCTGCTCAGAGCAGCGGCGTATTGAGCCGAAGGTCGTGTGTTCGGATCCCGCTCGTGCACTACCTTTTTCATCACAATCAAGAATAATTAATTGAAAATAATTAAAATCATTCAAGAAGAATATATTTCGATAATGATTATTTGGCACGCTTTATTTATAATACCTGCAGGTTTAGGTCATATTTACTTTTCTTACGTCAATTGTCGAGTTCGGTGACAAACAAAATGATTATGGAACATAATATGTATGTTTTAGTAAAATACTAAATTTAATCAGTTTTACTAAATTTAAAATATAGTACAATAATACAATATATTTGACCTAACTTAATTCTGCTATAATTTCAACTTAGAATAACTATAATTAAAAACAAAATTATGAATAAACATAGAATCTTGAAGAAGATACGCAAAGAAAAAAAAATTAAAAACGTGAAAAATATATAATTATATAGTAACCACATTCGTGAACGTATTTATAAAGGAGTATTTGGTAAAGAAAAAGTACTAAATTTAAATTGAAAACCAAAACAACACATAATAAAAAAGTAAGATTTTTGTAAATATAATTTGATAGGCGCAGGAGATGATTGTACATATTTTGAAATTAGTATTTCTTTTATGTGAGAGTGAGAGAGAGAGAGAGAGAGAGAGAGAGAGAAAGAGATAGGGCGAGAGAGAGAGAGAGACAGAGTGAGAGAGAAAAAGAGAGAGAGAGAGAGAGAGATAGAGAGAGAGAGAGAGTAATCAGGCAATTATTTCAGAATTTGGGTTGTACTTTTGCAAAATAAAATTCAAAACAAAATAAAATAGGTAATACTAATTCTTTAAAATTTTATGTATATTTCAATATAAAAGAAGTGAAATTGAGAGAAAAAGAGAGAGAGTATTCAGGCAATTATTACAGAATTTGGGTTGTACTTTTGCAAAAAAATAAATTCAAAACAAAATACAATAGGTAATACTAATTTTTTAAAATTCTATGTATATTTCAATATAAAAGAAGCTAAACTGAGAGAAAGAAAGAGAGAGAGAGAGAGAGAGAGAGAGAGAGAGAGAGAGAGAGAGAGAGAGAGAGAGCGAGAGAGAGAGAGAGAATAAATCTGAAAAAGAGAGAGAGAAGCAAAGAGAGAGGAGAGAGAGCGAAACTGACAGAAAGAGAGAGGAGAAAGAGATAGGAAAACGAATAAGTGAGAGAAAGAGAGTAATCAGACAATTGTTTCAGAATATGGTAACTTTATTTTTTTAAATTTTATGTATATTTCAATATGAAAGAAGTGCAAAAAATTTACTTCTTAAAAGACAAAATATTATACCTTGAAAATATTATATTTATAAATAAAATGAATTGTAATCAAATAGGCACGTAATTAAAAAATTACAAGTAATAAACGATTAAATAATCATTTTTTACCTGACTGATTTGTAAAATTCCAATTTTTTTTTTCAAAGAGGCCCAACTAAAGGAAACAAATAACAGGTAAATACTAAGTAGTTTGTTTTTTTCTTAAAGTTCAAAATGGAAAGGTAATTGACTTCAAATCATAAGACACAATGTCCAAATATTTTAAAAAAAGTAAGACGTTGATACATTCATAGATTATCAATAATTAAGACAATATATAATTGTACTTTATTGTGATTTTTATAATTCTGAGGCAAGAAAATATAGGACGTGTTGGTTTTGTTTAGAAAAAAAAACAGCTATACACCAAAAACTTGAGTTTAAGATGTTTTTCGGAAATTTCATTTTTTTAAAGGAAGAAATGTAAAAAAATAATGGAACAGTTCATTCGTTCATTTGTTGAATTTATTTAATTAGATAATTGCAGATAAATTATCAAACATTGCTGTGCATAGAAATAATAATTTAAAAAAATGACTGTTTTATTCCTTAAATAGTTTGTTATTTAAATGTTGTTGCATATATAATATACTACTTATAAATATTAATTTGTATAATATTGTTGGAAATTTCTAAACCCATAAACAGGGAAACAATTTAAACAATGGAAAACTACTAACCTGTTTGTTTATTTCTTGAGTTCAGTTCAACAGGGACAGTTAATTGTCTGACATTACAAGACATCTAGACATCTTTAAAAACCAAGAAATAAATTCATACATCAACAATAAAATCCTAATATTTTTTTTTAATATAGTAGTATGTTTTGTAGTTTGAACGATTGGACAATCTTTTTTTGGTATGAAAAAGTTTGACTTGTCCCATCATTTTTTAATTACCTAACTACGATGGATTTAAAGAATAAATCACGATAGTATCACTCCAAAGGTCACCTGTAGCATAGACATATTTTAATCAGGTAGGCCATTGGTCAACAGCAAGCAGTATGCAGCTTTTCATTGAAAAGTTCTCGGTTTCCATCACAAGACCATTTTGAGGAAGTCTCGGAAACGCATAAATATTAATTAATTCCATAAAGATTAATTAATAGAAAAATGTCAATTGGTCAATCGGAACACGAACTGCAATGGATTTAATAATTAAACTGAAGTATATCTTCACGAAAGCTCTCTGTGGCCATTTCGTTTGTCGCCGAGAATCAAATAGATTACACGACATTTGAAAAATAGCGAAAAGGAGGGAAAATTCGGTGAGGTTTAGATGGGAAGTTGGTGTCCGAGTGGATCGAGGTCACGATAGCTCAAGTGGTAGAGCAGCGGCATATTAAGCCGAAGGTCGTGGGTTCGAATCCCGCTCGTCAAACTCATTTTTTGTCTCGCCCAATACCTTTCATAATGATTAATTAATTGAAAAATGTTAATTGGTCAATCGGATCACGAACTGTAATGGATTTAATAATTAAACTGAAGCGTCACGAAAGCTCTCCGTGGCCATTTCATTTGTCGCCGAGAATCAAATAGATTACACGACATTTCAAAAATGGCAAACAGGAGGGAAAATTCAATGGTGGGGTTGAGATGGGAAGTTAGTGTCCGAGTGGATCGAGGTCACGATAGCTCAAGTGGTAGAGCAGCGGCATATTAAGCCGAAGGTCGTGGGTTCGAATCCCGCTCGTCAAACTCATTTTTTGTCTCGCCCAATACCTTTCATAATGATTAATTAATTGAAAAATGTTAATTGGTCAATCGGATCACGAACTGTAATGGATTTAATAATTAAACTGAAGCGTCACGAAAGCTCTCCGTGGCCATTTCATTTGTCGCCGAGAATCAAATAGATTACACGACATTTCAAAAATGGCAAACAGGAGGGAAAATTCAATGGTGGGGTTGAGATGGGAAGTTAGTGTCCGAGTGGATCGAGGTCACGATAGCTCAAGTGGTAGAGCAGCGGCATATCAAGCCGAAGGTCGTGGGTTCGAATCCCGCTCGTGACACTGACTTTTTTATTTCAACTTAAAACCTTAAATTAAATAAGTTAAACTGTTGAGGTCGAAATATAAGAAAACATCGTCGTCAAAATATTTGTGTTTCTGAATGTATTTATTAGAGTGAATGGGGGAGGGGCTGATGGTGAAATCGTATCCCTATGGCCACTCGAGCTGTGCACGAGACTTGGGTTGAAGGGGGAATATTTAAAAAAGTACCCCCATCGACCCAATTAAATTAGTTTGAATTAGTTATTGAATTCAGGTTGATGGTGGTTTAATTGAGTACACCATCTCCAAATAGATTGAAAGCAATGTATATAGGTGTGAATGTATTTATTTGTGTGAACGCGTATTGAATGTGGGTTGTTAGATTTCGCATGCGTTCGGGGTGGAATGACCAAGCTGTTTCTTTTGTTCTTAATGTTCGAAAAACGTAAATATACGTAAATATAGTATACAAGCAGCGGCGTATCTAGCCAAAGGTCGAGGGTTCGAATCCCGCTCGTGACACTGACTTTTTTATCTCAACTTAAAACCTTAAATTAAATAAGTTAAACTGTTGAGGTCGAAATATAAGAAAACATCGTCGTCAAAATATTTGCGTTTCTGAGTTTTGTATGAGTGAGTGTATTTATTAGAGTGAATTGGGGAGGGGCTGATGGTGAAATCGTATCCCTATGGCCACTCGAGCTGTGCACGAGACTTGGGTTGAAGGGAGAATATTTAAAAAAGTACCCCCATCGACCCAATTAAATTAGTTTGAATTAGTTATTGAATTCAGGTTGATAGTAGTATATTGAGTACACCATCTCCAAATAGATTGAAAGCAATGTATATAGGTATGAATGTATTTATTTGTGTGAATGAATATTGAATGTCGTTCTTAGATTTCGCATGCGTTCGGGGTGGAATGACCAAGCTGTTTGTTTTGTTCTTAATGTTCGAAAAACGTAAATATACTTAAATATAGTATATAAGCAGCGGCGTATCTAGCCAAAGGTCGTGGGTTCGAATCCCGCACGTGTCACTGACTTTTTTATCTCAACCAATACCTTCCATAAATATTAATTAATTGTAAAATGTTAATTGGTCAATCGGACAACTGCAATGGATTTAATAACTACTAATGTTCAAAATGTCAACAAATTATGGCTTATATTTTTCAGGTATGAGGTGTTTTATATGCACCTATAGCATATTGAATTTGTGGTGGGTTTCGTTTGGGGGTGGTGCGTTTATTTTGTCCATATGACGATTTTTTAATTTTTGCGGAATTTGCTATTAATTATGCCAAAGTTGACAAACTCATGGCCATTCGATGCAACTTGTTCGTTCATTACTGTTATGGTAGATGAGCTGTGTAATATCAGTTTTATCTTTTATTATCGAGAAAGGATTAATGTGATATTCTTCCAAATCCTACATGTAAACCGAACGCTGAGATATTTATGATTTGTTGTATGCAATCAAGTTGTCCTAGGTGTATAGTTGTTTATATACTTTTGGACGGGAAAGAAACATATTTCAATTTTTTATTCAACTTCGATTAAATCTTGAAGTCATCGCGGAATTTCCTGTTTACTATTCCAGGTAAAAATTCTAATAATAAGCTATGAGTTTGTGCGGTTTTGTTTACTTAGAAACAAAGTAGGGACTTTGAGTAGTTATATTCGCGAAAGCAAGGGCAAGTTCCTGGACTTCGGGAACGCCGATTGTTGGTAAACAAGTTTGATTACGGTCTCACCGCTCACCTGGGCCGATGTATGATGCTGGGTTTTTCCCAGGACGTTCATCCAACCGCATAAACCTTTTCCACCGGGCCGACCCGGAGGGAAAAACCGGCCCTAAAATGCTCAGGACAGTGATTCTTTCGGCCATTGACGTCAAGAATTTAATCCTCGACTCGTATGACTATCTGTTTAAAAAAGTTTATTATAAGCTTATTATTATTATATAGTAGGCTTTACAAGCTGTAAGTATTCGACCTTTTGAAAATCATCGTCCAGTATTTATCAAAATTGTTATAAATAATCAAAGTTCTTCGCGTTGGCGAACTCTTGTTTCATGATAGAATTTTTTTTATTCTATGCAATGTTTTATCTTAATTTACTATATAATAAATTATTACTGTTTATTTCAAATATAATTTTAATATTTTGTAAAATTAACACAGTTGATTTATCCGGGGCTTCTTTTCGTTTGAAAGTTATAGGCAAAGGTTCGTCCTTTATCCTCCGAAGACACAAAGGATGATCTCAAGTGAACTCAGCCCGTGGGCCTTGGATCGCATTTTTAAAATACCGGATAGGAGAAAGTGCTTCTGGTTACATAACATCAAGCTAGATCGCTCATATCCCAGTCGCCCACGGCGATATTTTGATTATTTTATAGCTTAGGACAGCCATGAAACAAAAGATTTTGAAGAACGAAAATAAAATCAGGGTCTTAAGTTCCCATTCTGCGAATCAGGATCATCTTTTCAATTTTATAGCATTGTAACAGTTAATGTACTAAGATTACCATAAAAAATAGACCGTGTGTCTTTTATGCTGCCCGATTTCGGTGTTTGTCCGGATATTCTATTTCCATCATCTCTCGGCTCTTTTTTGAATAACTCAGCTGTGCAATGGTCGAGTTATCATAAGTCCTCTTGATGGATTTAACTCAATAAGACGAAATTGGTCGCATTGGTTGAATTTAGGGATTCGTTTGGGATTCAGTAAATGGCCCCAAGCTCCTGTTATACAAACAAAGCTCATCTCTGAATAAAGAGCCAAGCCTCTGGAAAACTCAGTTTGAATTTTAAACGAGAGGCAATTTCCTCGTTGTAAATTTTATGAGCTACCCGGCTAGAATAATCCTAGTTCCTTAGAAGAATCCGAAAAGAGTAAAACGCTGATAGAACGAACGAAAATCTTCTTAAGAATCCACGATTATAAATCCTTTAAATTTCGTTTATACAAAATAAAACAAAATATTTTATTATTGTTTTTATGTTCAACTTTAATTCTGACTTTCCATGATAAACGGAGTTTCTTTTATGTTAACAATCGATCGTCCAATGTTTGTGATATGAATTCGCGTCGTTCTGTTTTCATCTTAATTTCAAAATTTAAAAATATTAAAAAATTATTCAATATTAATCTCCAGCTACTCGTTTTCCGTGGTTGTTTTATTGAATATAATTAGGTGCTTAATTAAACTTATTCAACCAATTAATTTGTTTATTTCTTGCTATGCATTAAAAAAAAGTAAAAATTTACAATGTAAAATGTAATAAATCAGAAAGCAATCTGTGGTTACTAATTTTTCGTCATATAAAAAGAATAATTGTGAAGTTTAAAACATGATTTTTGTGTAAAATTTGATTTCCAAAATGTTATTAATGTTAGTTTAAAGTTTGTCAGTAATTTTAAATTTTTGATTTTTCATGATAAACGGACTTTCTTTTATGTTAACAATCGATCGTCAAATTTTTGTGATATGAATTCGCGTTGTTCTGTTTCCATCTTAATTTCAAAATTATCCCATTTCATCATGTAAAAATGAGAAAAAATATTCAATATTAATCTCCAGCTACTCGTTTTCCGGTTGTTTTATTGAATATAATTAGGTGTTCAATTAAACTTCTTGGCCTATTAATTAGTTTATTTCTTGCTATGCATATAAAAAAAAAATTTGCAATTGTAAAATGTAATATAGTCAATGTAACCAAATCAAGTACATATTGATGTTGAGATGAAGTTTATTTATTAATTTAAGCACTAGTTAATTGTTTATTTAGAAAGCAATCTGTGGTTACTAATTTGACGTCATTATCAAGAATTACTGTGAAGTTCAAAACATGATTTTTGTGTAAAATTTGATCTCCAAAATGTTTATTAATTCATTAGAGTTCGTTGTCCGATTGACCGAATAACATTTTTCAATTAATTAATCTTTATATAAGCTATTGGTTGAGATAAAAAAGTCAGTGTCACGAGCGGGATTCGAACCCATGACCCTCGGCTAAATACACTGCTGCTCTACCACTTGAGCTATCTAATGAAATGAGATGGCTTTAACATTATCTTTTCTAACATGACATCACAGGTCGCCACCAGTTCGACAAGATCTCTGAACCAAGGTTCTTTTCAATTAAATACAATGCTATAATTTTGGTCCATCTGTATCTTGGCAGCTTTAGTACATTTAATTTTTAATCAGTTTAATTTTGAAGAAGAAAATCGAGTCAGATTAGACTTCCAGATAAACAAACGCAGACGGGCTCTAGACTGGAAGGCGAAACAGCTTCTTTAAGAACATGCGAACCTTATTAACAGCGTCATTGTTTTGTCTTTTTTAATTAACAATTTCAAAGTCCAAGAATTGAATTGTAAATTGAAATGTCAATTTAAAAAAATGTTGTTCTTCCGTTATCTTTTTTCCAAATTTCGTTTCTTTCTTATCTTTTTTATTTCAATTAGAAATCTTAGCTTTCTTGATTTTATTTTCTTGGAATTTTTTTATATCATATAATTTTTTAAAAATAATTTGAGTCTATAGAAGGTGAATATAAATAAAAAAAATGTGTGGAACAGTTATTTTACTATGCTTCTTCTGCTATCTTTCTTCCAATTTCTTTTCTCTGTTTTGTCTTTTTTAATTAACAATCCTTCGTCTTTTATAGTTGAAATGTCAATAAAAAAAAGTTTCCAATTATTTTTGTTGTTGTTCTCTCGTTATTTTTTACCAAATTTCGTTTCTTTCTTTATTTTCTAAATACAATATATTTTTATGTTATTTTTTAATATATTTTATACGATCAACCCAGTCCTATTTAAGTTTAAATATTATTATTAGAAAAGACGTTTGCAACTATTTTCTATTATTATTTTGTTCGGTTGTTCATTTCTTTCATTTTATTTTTTCATAATTAACAAGTTTAAACGAAAAATTCTGAGATTTATTTGTTATTGACTTTACTCTATTAAGCAAAGTATTCTTGGACATTTCTTGTTTCTTTTTGTGGTCTTATTGCCGATCTAACTTTAAACAACCTTGATCCGCCATCATTACATTTACAATTTCATATACCATATATTTATGGTAAAATCAACCTTGTAACTTTTTTTTAACTGTTGTTATTCGATTGTCTAGAAAGTAGTAAAGAAAGAGATTTCAATGAGAATGAAAGTGTTAATTTATTTGTTAATTTATACCGATCTCAATAAGGATTATACAAATGGGTACAAAGGAATAAAAACAAATTTTTTTAAATAAACTATTTCAGTACCTATTTGCATTGAAATAACTCAATATTATATTAACTTTAAATTTCAAATAACACAACAAATATTTCTCTACTTATATTTTCAACATCAAAAAGCTGTCTAGGAATTAAATGTTTAGTTAACTTAATTATTTCAAACGCGACAGGTCCAGTTCTGCAGTTGTTCAATTCATAAGAAAGGAGCTTAGTTCGGCCAGTATTTGAGAGACTTTTATTTTAATTGTTCAGCCAGTTTTAGCTGTTTGCTTTATACCCCGAGTTTTGTTGTAATTCAACTGCTAGTGAAAAGTCACCACCGAGTTAATTACGTAGAACCCTTTCGAGACACTACTCGGTGGCGTAATGGACAAATAAAACTCACCCCTGAGGGACTTTTCATAGTCGACACAGCCGGAAGCGAAGTACGGGCGATCGTTCACACGGGAAAGTGCCTTTCTCTCTTTTTAAATATTTGGTAATGTCTTAATTAGACACGATTACAGACGGATCATGACAAATTTATTTTTCACTACAAAATTAGTAAACACTAGGGAATCCCATAACACGGCGATTAAGATATATACATTTATAATTTTTCGCTTTTGTTACTCTACGCAGGTAAATATCCGATGGAAATTATTTGACAGGATTATTTTTCAAGAAGACTTTTCTATCTCTCCCTCAGAAGGGTGGTACTGGAGGAAAGCTTTGAAAGTGGGGGTTCTTGGGGTCTCGCGTCTTCTACTTTTGCCAGTTGCCGAGGAAAGCTCATTGTGTCGACAGCAATCGCTTAAGACAGCCAGCTTTTCGTTAAAAACGTTTTAAAATCGAGATACAACATAGATATAAAAGGTAATAAAAATATCAATAACAAATTAAATTTATGATTATCTTTTTTTGATAATGAACAAAGAATGTTTCAAGTCAAAGCTAATGACTTCCTCTAATATAGTGGAATTATAAAAACGTATGCGAATAAAGAAAAACAGCGAGAATACGCGCACCAAAGGTTATAAATTTCCTTCCGAACCATTTTTTTCCAATTTAGCCACGTAAATTAAATTCCCTTATTAATAATAATTATAGTTATACTACTGGTACATTGGAAACAAATCAAAAAACAAATCAACTAGAAAAAGCGGACCCAAATTTAACAAATCCGTAACAAACAGTTCATATCAATAGGAGCACTATTCAATATTTTACTTTTAATTCAGATAATGTCAAAACACGCAAGAAGTGCGTGAATCAGCGAGGATACGCGGACCCAAGATAACCAACCGATTCCTTTTCAATTTCAAAATTCTGTTTTTTCAATAGTTACTTATACAAAAAAACCTGCAACTTTAAGCTTTGAACCAAGGATTTTAACAAATTGTTCAAAAAACAGATAAACATCGAGAAAAAGCGGACCCGACAATAATTATATCATTCAAAATTCTAATTTAACGATCCATCTCTATACCATAAAATGCAATTTTATACACTAAATTTAAATTTTGACCAAAGATTGCCCGATGAAACAACGTAAATTACTAGTTTGTTATGAAATGCTGTTTCCGGAGAAGGAAGACTGTGCTCCTAAAAGTGCCACGCAGCTCAAAAAAACAGATGAACAGCGAAATTAAGCGGACCCAAAATAACCATTTTTAAATGCAAACTTAAGACGCACAAGGCATGTTTACATTTTAAATGGCTGATCTAAATGCGGCAATGATTAAAAAATATTTCAGAACCGCGAACCAGCGAAAAAACACGGACCAATTTAAATTAAAAAACAGTCTTTTAAAAACGTTGATGTTAAAACTCATGCTAGGGGAGAGAACAAGCGAGAATAAGCGGACCCAAAATCACCAGTTTACATTTAAATGCACCACTTTTCATCTAAACCCCTTATAAAGTTTAAAGAGCACAGCTCGAAAAGAAATATACAGCGAGACTAAGCGTACCCAAAATTACATTTTACTTTTAAATGCAATCTGAACAGTTCATTTTACAAGACGCTGTGCAATTTTGCATTTTAAATGGTTACTGGAAATGCGGCGATGTCAAAAGATGTCTGAGGATCGCGAATAAGCGAAAATACGCGGACCAATTTCAATTAAAAAACCAATCTTATAAAAAAAATTTATATCAAAACATTTGAAATGACTTAAAAGTTCATTTTGTAAGATGCACAATTTCGTTTTACATTTAAAATGGTTACTCTAATTGCGGCGATGATGTCAAAACATGTCTTACGTTTACGAATCAGCGGGAAAACCATTTTTTTCAAATCCATTATATTTAGTGGCCTGACTGACCAGATTACTTTTTTCAATTAATTAATCTTTTATCTAAGGTTTTTGGTTGAAAGGAAAAAAGTTAGTGTGAAGAGCGGGATTCGAACCCACGACCTTCGGCTCGATACGCTGTTGTAACTACTTGATCTATCGTGACTTCGATGATTACACGACATTTGAAAAATGGCCAAAAAGGAGGCAAAATTCGAAAGGTCAGGTTGAGATGGGGAGTTGGTGTCCGAGTGGATCGAAGTCACGATAGCTCAAGTGTAGAGCAGCGGCGTATTGAGCCGAAGGTCGTGGGTTCGAATCCCGCTCTTGACACTAACTTTTTATTTTCAACCAAAAACCTTACACAAAAAGATTTTTTCAAAGATGAACCTTGTCTGTTAAAAATATACCCGAGGAAACGGTTAGAAAGTAAAACGACAGCGAGAATTCGCGAACCTCAAGATAATTTTCTTTAAAATGATATTTTGTGAACAGGTAATTTCACAAACAACATCAGTGTTTAAAAATAAATCAGGTTATTGTTAAATAAAAGCTGTGCGAGATCAAAAAGCAGCGAGAATAAGCGGACCCAGACCCACAAATCCATACATATTTGGAATTTTCAATTTTAAAAAATATTTATTCTAGGACTTAATGTGTATAACATAAATTTTGTGGGTTTTGGTGAATTTTGTAAAGTTTTTCTTTCATTCAAAATCATAGTGATTTCTTTAAAAAATTGAAATACACCTATCACCCAACCCAGGGAGTTTCATCATTGTCCAACACTCCGAGTAAATACATCCTAAATTAAGTCAGACATACAAACACTGAAGTCGGGTCGTTATGAAAAATATCTGAAAACGAGCAGAAACATCCTTTCCCAGTTGACGGAACAAACCGTCCAGAAATTTTTACCGTCGTCACATCTCACAGGTTACGAAAACATTTCGAAAACAATTGGGCAGTTCGGTACGCACCAGTTGATGCCAGCACAACATCCATTATAACGACCACACCTCAGTCACGTGCTTGTCCGAAATCAACATCGACTGATTTATTTTTTGTCTCAAGGTAAAAATCCCTGAAGATTATACTGTATTCAGTCGGCCTTACGTACAGAAAAAATCTAAATGAGTATTATTTTTAAACCTCGATCGTAAGTTTTTTAAATAAAAATACTTATTAGTCGAATACAAAACGAAAATTGGACGTATGACGTGGGAAATTGTCTTCTTAAGACGTATCCAGAGACGAGAGCGAATGTTCTTGGGTAGGGCGAGTGGACGGGGTGGTGGTTCTTTTAAAAGCACGACTCCTGCCCATTGTTCACAAGTATAAGTGAAGTGGCCGAGGACGTCAGGGTTGATTTTTCATCATATTTCCTATTCGTCTAGTCTTTTACAACTGTAAGTCTTTATTAATAATAACAACGTAATATTATTATTTTTTAAATTATTATTAAGGGGCAGGTGAATTAGTAGGACTACGTGTTGTTTAAATATTTATTATCAAACAAAAATATACACGAATTTTCTGTCTCAATTTATATAATGTAAATGTACCGACTTAAATAGTTTTTCGAACTGTCCGTCGTATTGAGGGTCCGTCTAGTTTCGCCGTATTCGTTCAGAAAAATTATACACAAAAAGGCCAACTGAATTATAAACTTACTAAATCAAATATTTCAATTTTCCAGAAATACACATATTTTTAAACTCTTTGAACAATATTTATTCATATAAAAATAAAATCAAAGCCAAGGACACATTTAATAACAACCCGTGTTATAAAATGGTATAGATGAGAAATAAATAATTTATTTTTTCGATCAAAATTTCTTCTACAGAGGAAACAGTAATTATAAACAATTTCATCGTGTAATTGAACATTGGACATGTAATGATTTTTTTGTGAGTCCTTGATGAGAATGATTTGTGCATTTGGGTCCTCCTAGTCTTCCTGTATTCACCTGGACGTATTTGACATAAAATTGCAACTAAAATTTGAATTGAAAATATGAAATATATGTTAATTTTTTAAGAAAAAAAAACAAACAACGGAACTTCAAATATTTTTATTAACATAAATTCAAAGTACAGGAACATTCAATAACTATCTGTATTATGATATAAAATTGTTTAACAATGAAATAAAAAAAATGTTTTGGTAAATATTTCTCAAACATATTTTTCATAAATGCACATTAAAATATCAAATTTATCCAACACAACTATCAAAATTCAACGAACGTACAAATTTAACTAATTTTATTATTTTTATGAGGCCTTGTCCGTGTGTTGCGATTGTACATTTACCCTTTGTCGGATTGAGATAGTGTGGGTCCGCCAGGTCCAGTAATTTTTTTTTTGTCGATAAGTTTTGAAGAGAATGAATTTGTTGCAACAATAAATTCACGATAATTTTCAATAAATGGAATCTATCTTATAAAATTTAAAAAATCTGTAGAAAAATATTTTGGGTTTGATAAATATTTCTTGTATAAAGGTAATATTTATTATAAACGATTTAAATATGAATATATACTCATTTTTTATTTTGTTATCGAATTTATCTAACACGGTTTTCAAAGATGATGCTAGGTGTTGGCCTGCGAGTCGGTGAGCTCATGCTGAACCGGCATTGAGTTCTTCCCTCGTGGGTTTGTTGAACTACTCAAACGCATTTAAGCATTGCGCCATCTTCAGTGATGAACTAATTTTCTTCCGGTCCCATCATCAGGTTTTGTTAATTTGATCAGGAGAGCTAATTCTCTTCCGGTCCCATCATCAGGTTTTGTTAATTTGATATTGAGAGCTAATTTTCTTCCGGTCCCATCATCAGGTTTTGTTAATTTGATAATGAGAGCTAATTTTCTTCCAGTCCCATCATCAGGTTTTGTTATTTTGATATCGAGTCCTAATTTTTTTCTGGACCAATCATCTGGGTTTCTTTATTTTATCTCGAAACCTGATTTTCTTTCGGTTACATCATCAGGGTTTGTTAATTTTATCGTTTTTAAATGAATTCTCAACCAGTTTATTTAAAATACCAGGAAACAATAAACCAAATTATATATAATATTATAGTATTATTTTTCCAAAATATATTTTATCACGTGAAGAAATGTTGACCAGGTTTAGAATGGAACGAACGACTTGAATAATATTCAATTAATGCGACCTTAACCACTTTGTAAAACAAAGTGTGTTAATCAAAAAACAGTACTAGGTTTTAATTTATATATCAACATTATAACTTAGCCCTGAGAAATATGAAATATAGCAGAGTTAAATATCAGATGCTGTCTGACCACAGCCTTGATCACTATCCTTCCTAAATTAAAAAAAAAATGACTGGTCAATTACATTGACTTAATAAGTGTTTCTTGTAATATATTAGTATTGTATTCTTGTAATATATTAATATATTGTAATATATTATAAATTTTGTAGGTCGTAATATTTTGACATATGCAAAATTGTAAGTATTTGACAAGTCTCCACGATTTCGGTACCTAGGGCGTCATAAGGGGACAACGCTTTTTTTTCGGACCTTCACAAAATGTCCGAAAGGCCAAACTGTCTATGCAAATATTATTGGCCAAGTTAGACATGGTTGTTTTTTTGTTTCACATCTAGTCATATTTCAATTCGACCAACGCCTCAGAAGCGTAACTGGCGAATTTTCAGCCGATGCGTAACAGTGCCCCCGATGAGGGAGAAAGTCCGAGAGTAAGAACTCGACAGACTGCAACGGGTTACCAGATGGTGATTATGCGTGCGAAAACTTCATTCTACAACTGGAACAAAACTGCTAGCATAGATTTCAACGTTTTGTGAAGTGGAATCGGCTATAAAAAATTATTAGTAATAAAAACTGAAAGATGTGTGTTTCACTGCGTTCTGAACAATAAACTCAACACTCAACAACTTGTTAGGAACAGCCTGGTCCATAGAATTTTAATTGAGAATGATATAAAAAGTATTGTAAAGTGGTTTGACTCTTCGTTCGTAAGTAGTTTAAAGTTAAGCACTCCTATGACATGAGTTCCATCCTTATAAAAATAAAAATAAACAATAATATGTTCAAAAGGTGATTATGAAAAATATCCCGATTCTTTGGCTATGAAAGAAATGTTCTTTTTATATTAAACCTGTTTTTGAATTTAATGCGTCAAAGCCTCTCAGGATCGTGGTTGAACCAGTAATAGAAATATCAACTTTTCCAAATGATTCTTTCCGATTTTACATCATGACGTTGGTGATCACTTTGGGGAGAACCGATTAACGTCTGATTCACGATCGCTATTATTCCAATTGATAATTGGAAAAAATGAAAGGGTTCGAACTGTGAAACCCACGGCGCCCCACTCCTTCGGAAATATCCGTGCATCCTGCTTACATCTTCTAAGTCTATCAAGTTCGACTATTTATTTTGATTATGTTTGCATCATTACTGTACGATTTAAAATACGCCAAAAATAGGAGGTAATAAAAATTCAGGTTTTATCATTTCTCAAGCAAAAAATGAAACTTTCAATTTGGGTGTGAGCTAGGTAGATAGATAGATAGAGATAGATAGAGAGAGAGAGAGAGTGCGAGGGGGAGAGAGGAGATAGCTAGAAAAAGAAAGAGAGAGATGGAGGAGAGGGAGAGAGGAGATAGAGAGAAAAAAAGAGACAGTGAGAGAGAGGGAGAGGAAGAGAGAGGAAGAAAGAGAGAGAGAGAGGGAGTGAGGGAGGGAGAGGGAGGGAGTGAGAGGGGAGAGGAGATAGAGAGAAAAAAAAGAGACAGAGAGAGAGAGAGACAGACAGAGAGAGAGAGGGAGTGAGGGAGGGAGAGGGAGGGAGAGGGAGGGAGAGGGAGGGAGGAGATAGAGAGAAAAAGAGAGAGAGAAGGGTGAGGGATAGAGGAGATAGAGAGAAAATATGACAGAGAGAGTGAGAGGGAGAGAGGAGATAGAGAGAAAAAAATGACAGAGAGAGAGAGCGAGAGAGAGGGAGAGGAGATGGAGAGAGGAGATAGAGAGAAAAAGAGGTAGAGAGAGGTGTGAGGGAGAGAGGAGATAGAGAGAAAAAATGACACAGAGAGAGAGAGAGCGATAGAGAGGGAGAGGAGATGGAGAGAGGAGATAGAGAGAAAAGAGAGGGGTGAGGGAGAGAGGAGATAGAGAGAAAAAAAAGAGAAAGAGAGGGAGAGAGAGAGGGCGGGAGGAAGAGGAAGAGAGGAGATAGAGAGAAAAAAAGACAGAGAGTGAGAGAGAGAGGGAGAGGAGATGGAGAGAGGAGATAGAGAGAAAAGAGAGGGGTGAGGGAGAGAGGAGATAGAGAGAAAAAAAAGAGAAAGAGAGGGAGAGAGAGAGGGCGGGAGGAAGAGGAAGAGAGGAGATAGAGAGAAAAAAAGACAGAGAGTGAGAGAGAGAGGGAGGGAGAGGGAGAGAGGAGATAGAGAGAAAAAAAGAGACGGAGAGAGAGAGAGTGAGAGAGAGAGGGAGGAGATAGGGAGAAAAAGAGAGAGATAGTGAGAGAGGGAGAGAGGAGATAGAGAGAAAAAGAGAGAGAGAAACGAAAGAGAGGGATGGAGGGAGAGGGAGAGAGGAGATAGAGAGAAAAAAAAGAGACAGAGAGAGAGAGAGTGAGAGGGAGGGTGAGGGAGAGAGGAGATAGAGAGAAAAAAAGAGAGAGAGAGAGAGAGAGAGGGAGAGGGAGAAAGGAGATAGAGAGAAAAAGATGACAGAGAGAGTGATAAAATAATTCATTATTTTTGGGACGGGGATAAGAATAACAATGAGGTTACAGAATTTTTTACCAAAATTTCAATTAATGATGGTTTGACGTTAACATAAAGGGACATAAATTGAAATGAATCACATGATAGAAAATATAAATAATAGTAGTAATATAAAAATTTAGAGATAATAATAATAGTAATCTCAAAACGTTGACATAAAAGTTAAGAAAAGGAAGGAATAAGGCTTACTTAAATTGCAAAAGGACCTAATAATATTTTTGGAATATGTTGTTTCTGCTCGGTGGGAGATGAGGTGATACAAGAGGGACTTAAAAGAGATAAGGGAGGCGGCTTTGCAGATTGGTAGGAAGAGAATTCCAGAGATTTTTGCGGCTAGGATGAACTCCAAACGCGGACAAGGAAGATATTGGACAACGAGCGGGTGTTAAGAGTGTGGATAAGAGATTTGAATCGAAGTAAAGGGAAAATATTGTGAGGCCGACGAGTGTTTATGGATTGGTAAAGGAAGGAGCTTAACAAATACTTCTTACAGAACGAGGGAAAAAGTCAGGATAGGTCTGAATACAGGTCTCAGAGTGTGAGACTGGATGGAAGGACATAAATTTTGGAGTCGTCGGCATAGAGGTGGTAATCGCGATGCTGAATGGAGTCGGGAAGATCATTGTTGTAAATGCTAAACGCGAGAGGAGACACGCTAGAGCGAGAGACAAGAAATATATTGATTTATAGAAAAAGAAGCGAGAAGAAGAAAAAAAATTCAGATAAATATTGACGATGTATGAAAATTCACATACCAGGCAAACAGCTAGATAAATATAGATAGATCAATAGTAATTTAACAGATTTAGAAAGAGGGGAATGAAGAAAAGGTTGAAAGGCGAAAACAGATTCAGAGGGGAACAAGAAGAAGAAAAAAGAATAAATGTATACAGAGAGAGTTGAAAAATGAAAGCGAGGTAGGTAGATAGATAAATGGAGACAAAGAAAAAATGAAATAAGATTAAAACAGAGATCATAGAGCGAGATTGAGAGAGTGTAAGAGAGAAAGAGAGAAAGAGAGCAATGATGTGACAAATAAAAATAAAGTGGTGAAGAAAATGTATACATTTATTTTGCCTTGTTTCCATGTTTTCTATACGTTCTGGGAAGATGTAATTCAGGTTTTATAATATATTTACCCAAATAACGATAAAATTCTACTCATTTATGTTCATTCCCTGAGAAAAAATACAATTTTTTTATTTTTTTTTTTTGGGGGGGGGGTTTACTGAGTCTGATATTTGGACAAAATGAACCAATTTTTTAATAAATTGTAGAATATTAAATAAATAGAAACAGTCATGAACGACATATATGAGTTTAGGATTAGAAATGTTGAATAAAAACCACAAGGACATTAATTAATCATAACTCTTGATTATGACAGCGGATCGTTAAAGTCGATGTCGACCTACTAAATTTCTAAAGGAAGAAATTTAAACGATAGTGAATCATCCGGAAACAATAGTTTTAATTGGAACTTTCGGACCGAATGAGTCGACATTTCGCCATTAATTAATTTCCACCCGGGGAGAGAGCTTTCTCAAACTTAACGTCGAAATCCGAACCACATTTTTGAGCAATGGGAGAAAACTGCCTCCCCCTTTTTTTAATAGGTATTTTGCAATTTTTATGAGTTTTTTATGATTTGTCCGAGTTGCAGATTAAGCAATAAAAAGTCACGGGTTCGTGTGCAAACAAGCTTCAGATGAAAGCATAAAAAAATTAAAATACAAAATTAATCTTATATATAAAATTATAAAAGGCTTTCTTGTTGATAAATTTATACGAAACGCATTGAAAATGGAAAAAAATAGACACAGGGACTACTAGCTGACCGGTATTTTCTTTCAAATTGTCCTTATCCTAGATTTTTATTATAAAATTAAATTATATTACATGATGAATCAGCGAAATATTGACAATAATTTCATTAGTGTATCTGTCAAATCTCGGTACTTTTTTGTACTTTGAAGTTTTCGTATAGTCTCGATTGTGTGAAGAAAGGCCAGGAGTACTTCTCGTAAGCCTATGCGAAGACTTCTTTCGACGTAAAGCCGAGCAATAAAACGAGTCTTATATCTGGCCGTGTCGTGATTCATGATTGTGGCGTAATCATGGCCCTTGAAATCGAGCCGGAGGAGTCAGGGGGACTTAATGAATGGAAACCTGTCCGAAACGTCATGATTGAACTCGTCTCTTGGTCTTTTTCTTGAACTTAACACGACTGTTGCAGTTGCGAAAGGTGAAACCGTGAAATATTCTTCTAGAATAATATATGATCTCTTAGATTATTGAATAGATTGGCCGTTTTGCACTATTTTCCCATTCAAAAGGGAATATTTAGAAGAAAACCTTGAAACAACACTGAATAAAAGTTGATATATCAGTTCTTTTTTTAATCATATGTAAAATATCATAAATAAAATTTTCCGGTATAGCTGTCTGACCTTCACTTCACCGTCACGCCGGCCATGCAGGGCGCTTTAGCCCCTGCCCCTCGAGGACGTTGACTTTTCCATATTAGGTTTTTTTATGTACATGGTTTTTATCCACGCCCTCCAGTGAGGAAAGAGGAAAAAAAACATCTCTCCCATCCCGTCACGGCCGTTCGTGGTGCCGGGGTGGTGCGCTTGTCCTCGTTTCCCGGGTTCCGGTTTTGCGCTGCTGGTATCACCATTCCACCAATACTAGGGTCATGGGCAATGGGGACTCCCCAAAACCAAAAAAAAAAAATTCTTAACTCCCTCGACTCCGGCGTCTGACATTGTTCTCCTCCCAACCCGTATTCGTTAAAATTACTAGTGACCTACACAATGGAACAAAAATTATGATACTAATTCTCCATAACTTTACCAAAGCTTTAATCGATCATTCATCAATTCTGTTCAAACTTATCTCATTTTCTTTTTCCTACATCCCGATGGTTCAACACTTTCCTTACCTGTCGCTGTCAGGAGTTACTACACATCTTCCTTCCTTCCCTTAACTTCAGATGTTCCTCAACGCTTACAATTCTGTATACCTATTTTCTTTTTGACATATAACAACATCCCCTCTCTCATTCTATCTGTTTTTCTGTCTATTCAAACCAAACTCTCACTTCCACTCTTTAGACACTTGTTACTTTCTCTCTATTTTATCTTTTATCACAATTACATGTTATAAATATGTTTCTCAATTGTATTTTAAATTCCTTTTGCTATTTATCTCTGTACGTTATTATGTGCTTTTTTGTTTTCCTACTCCTATTTCTCTCTCTCTCTCTCTCTCTCTCTCTCTCTTTTTCTCACTCACTCATTCTCTCTCTCTCACACACACTCACTAACTCATTCCCTCCCTCTCTCCCTCTCTATCTCACTCACTCACTCACTCATTCTCACTCACTCACTCACTCACTCACTCATTCTCTCTCACTCACTCTTTCTTTCGACTCATTCTCTCTCACTCACTCACTCATTCTCTCTCACTCACTCATTCTCGTTCTCACTCACTCCCTCATTCTCTCTCACTCACTCATTCTCTCTCTCTCTCACTCTCTCACTTCCTCACTCACTCACTCGCTCATTCTCTCTCACTCACTCCTTCCCTCCCTCATTTTCTCTCACTCACTCATTCTCGTTCTCATTCACTCACTCATTCTCACTCACTCACTCATTCTCTCTCACTCTCTCACTTCCTCACTCACTCACTCATTCTCTCTCACTCACTCACTCTCTCTCCCTCTCTCTCTCTCTCTCTCTCCCATTCATATCCCTGAATGCGTACGATGTGTTTTGTATGTTTTTATGTATCATTCCCAAGAGTAAAATATAGAAGAACGTATTCATATTGTGCTTCTTTTTGTAAAAAATGTGATTAATTGAGGTTCAAAAAAGAGATAAAACTTGAAATTAAGGTAAATAAGTAAATAAATTATATTTGGGATGATTTTCACCGATTTTTAATAAAATGGGTTTTGGATTTCCTTATATGTTCAGTTTTCCATAGCTATTCTGTTCTGTAAAGTAAATCTTTTTTTTGAGAATAATACTTTTTTTCTAGCAATAAAATTGCATTTTAGCACATTTTTTACGGCAGTAGGAACGCGAGTAGTTAAAAACCTGGTTCGCAATTAAATATTTTAATGATATAATAAACCCGTTTGCCAACTGGACATGACGAGCGCGTCCTTTCTCGCTGGGGCGCGTTTCCTCTGCAATTAAACGCTTATTTGCAAAACGATTGCCCAACCGACCTCTATTTGTTTTGCCAGCGTTTGTCGAACCGAGCCCCTGGAAAATATGGGAAAACCGGCAGGAGTAAATCGGCCTCCAATTGGCCAACATCGTTCCAGAAAACCCAACTCTGGGAAGACGCCGACGCCCCTGAAGCTGATTTCGGCCAGAATGGTACGTGGATTTTCAGTTTAAACACGCCAAATTCTTAACCTCTTATCTAAACTCCAGATTTAATTTGAGAAAAAAAATTCTACAATAGTTTTGTAAAGAATCGTTAAATTTGGAAGAAAAAAAAGGTTTTTGGCTTTGGTTGGATTTGACCAGAAATCCACACACAATATCTGCAATAAAGGATTTGTTTTTATGTGGTCATAGAATATACATAAGTCCCCTATGATAAGGCTTCATGTTTTTTTCATATGACTTTATAATCCGCTTATAAATACTCTCAAGAGCAGAAAGTTATTTTGATTAGTTGTGCCCATTGACTCTTTCTATTTTTGTGACCTCGGATCTAACTAATTGTACTTTTTTAATTACTTATTGATTTTAGTTCCCTACCTCTTTAAAAAAAATCGAAAATAGTTCTCGAGAAATATGCAGTAAAATGTCAAGCATGTACTGTTGTATGACATATTCGCTGACCGTACGTTTGACCACTTCTGCGGGCTCAGCGATTTTCCAAGGCCGGGTCAAAGAGGGCGAAAAGCCTTGTCAAACAATCGGTTTTCTTTTAAGGCTTTTATTGGCCGTTTTGGCGGTCCTAATATTTATGTGAACCTTCGTGGTCGCGAACAGGGGCTTTGGATTTATGTTAAAAATTTTAATGATATTTCTACAAGCTTTTTGCATATTAATATAAAAGTTGTTTTTTAGATTAAAAAAAAATAAATCGCTTATCTGACTCGTTTCAATCTATTAAACGTAACATTGTACTGAATATCTTGCATAATACAAATCCTATGTTAAATATCAGAAATGTTATTTGGTTTGCAGATTTGCCTTCACCAGTTTTTGCATAAAATCCTCATTACACGTTGACATAGAAAACATAATCTTACCAGTCACAACACATAGAAAATCTGTAGGTTTTCAAAATTACTAGACGAAATTTACCTAATGGTGTGAAAGTGTCCTAGTTCCTTCGTTTCAGAGAGGTTTCCGTGATAAACTCTTCTGAATCCATTAAAAGACCATAAAAGGCGAAGGAGGTGAGGAAACGTCCCTCGTTCTTCCAAAATACATTGCCGGCAAAACAATCCCAGCGACATTAAGTGCGTGAAGAGGCCGAACGAAAGAATTAATGAAGAATGAAGTGTGGGGGGTTTAGTGACCGTTAGCCAATGATTATTTAGGGATCGTGAGGTGCGGTCTGGTGTGACGTAGGTTTTAGAAAAACATTTTCTTTATCGTGCCAATGTTTCGATCTTTATTGAGATCATCTTCAGGGCCTTGTCTGCATTTCAACAAAAAAATTCTCTGATTGTTAGCCGAAGCAAGTTTCTTCTCATTGTTGGCGATGTCCTTCAGAATACTCTTTGCTACACAGGCGTGATAAAGAAAATGCTTTTTCTAAAACCTACGTCACACCAGTCCGCACCTCACGATCTCTAAATAATCATTAACGGTCACTAAACATCACACATTTCTTCAAGAGAAGGACGAAGAACATGGAATTCTATGAACAGATTTGAACTACATACGGACACCAAGCAAAGAGTATTCTGAAGAACATCGCCAACAATGAGAAGAAACTTGCATCGGCCAAATCAGAGAACTTTTTTGTTGAAATGAAGACAACACCCTGAAGATGATCTCAATAAAGATCGAAACGTTGGCATGATAAAGAAAATGTTTTTCTAAAACGTACGTCACACCAGACCGCATCTCACGATATCTAAATGAAGAATGAAAAGATGAAATAAGTAGGTAAAACCTGATTGAGAAAACATAAGAATGAAATTATTAACTGTATCAATTGTTGAACTATTGAGTGAATTGAATCAATGAGTGTATGAATGAATAAAAATGATTTGGTTGGTTGACCATGAAATAGCGAGAAGTTTAATGAATCAGTGCGTATGTGAATGATTGAGTGAGTGCCCTAACTATTACTACCTACTGAATAACTAACTGAGCTAAAAAATTGGATTAGTTTGTAAGTAAGTGTATAAATAATATATAAAGGTGAATAAGTAAAATAATGAGTTAATCATTTCCTGTAATGACGCACGAATGAATGAAGTGGATGATCAAATAAGTTAGTGAATGAAGGAGTGTGTGAATGATAAAGTGATTGAACTATCGGATGAATAAGTGAACTATTCATTAGGTTAGTGAACGATTATGTGCGTACCAAGAACTATCGTGAGTTAATTATTTAATGAGATAACGAATGGAGGCGTGTGTGAATAATAAATTGAGTGACGAATGAATTAGTGAATGATAGAATGAATGAAGTACTGATTAGGTTAATGAATGAGTATTGGTTAGTAGTGTATGAGTTAGTGAATGATTTGGTAAATAAATGAAGTGAATAAACTATAGATTATATTAGGGAATGAATAAGCGTCAAAATAATTAAGCGAGTTTAACGAATGTTCGTGTGAATGATTTTAAGTGAGGGAACTAACCTTTTTTTAGAATTTTGACTGATTGTGTTAAAAGAAGTGAACGAATCGGTTTACAAATTAATGAAATTAGTATAGAGGAAGGAGTGAGAGCCTAAGCGAGAACAAGCAAGAGGTGAAAAAACGAACTTTTCTCTGTCTCTGGGAGAGAAAATGAAAGAAAAACTGTATACTTTTGACTTGAGAATTGCACATGTGTTACATTTCAATTCATTTCAAAGTGACAATGTTATGATTTAGATGCCTTCATTAGGCTTAGAGTAAACAAAAAAAAATAATAAAACAGAAGAGGGAAGAGACAGCCGGGTCAGAGAGGTGAACAAGATTCCGTGTAGATGAGAAACAAGAGAAGTGTGCGATCCTCAAAAGTGTTATATTCCCTAAAATAGAGTGCTTTGGTCCACTGCGAATTGACTGGAAATAGTGAGTACGTATCCACCCTTGTTCTAAATGGTCTGGCAAACGCTTTGTAGGAAATTTCTGTTTATTTAAATTTATAAAAAGTTTTAATTGTTCGTTTAAGATTTAAAAGGAAATTTATTGGTTTTAATCATTATTTTCAGTCAGGCTAATCTTAGGGCATTACACAAAGATTTATCAACCTCACGACTAGTGGAGGAAACTATAGATCTTATCAATAGGATCTCTTTCAGGTTTGAGAATAAGGTGACCCTTATTTGGATACCAGCACATAAAGGACACAGTAATGAAAAGGCGGATGGCCTAGCCAAAGAAGGCTCTAACACTGCGTTTATCGGGCCCCAACCGGTGTTACCTAACTCTATGAGCACAGCGAAAGAGAGTATCAATAACTGGGGCATGAAACAATTCCTTAGGGAGTGGACTTTATCCCCCGGACATAGGCAATCGAAAGAGTTTGTTAAGGCGATCAAACCAGCTGAATTGAAATGGCTATTTTCTATCTCAAGGAAGGGAATTAGGAGGCTGATAGGTATTCTGACGGGCCACTGCCCACTGAGAAGACACCTACGTAATGGGTATCCTACCAGATCCCTTTTGCCGCTTCTGCGAAATAAAAGAAGAAACGGCGAAGCACTACCTCGCAGAATGTGATAGGTATGCTAGGTTTAGATTTGAAATCTTTGAAGGAGAGGACATCACCAAATCACTCCCCGAGATAAAATGGTCCAAAATCTTGGGGTTTGTGAACTAGTCCAAGAGGTTTATGCAGGACACGTGAGCCGACCAAGTCCCGGACCTTTTAGGGATGGGGTACGAGTCTACCCAGGCATTTAACCCCTCGGGGCTTGGTCGCCCACCCTGCATAATATAGATATATATGGTTTTAATTATTATTTTCTTGTGTGTTCAATAAATTTTTTTTAAAACTTTAATTAAATTTTATTTTAAAAAGGCACCTGATCGGCTGTATTCAGGTTCGATCAAGACCACTGGGGCTCTGTTTCTCATAAAAAAGTATTCAGAGTTGGGCCCGTCTTGTTGAATGGACAACAGATGGTTTCCCTTTTGTATATATAAAAATTTAAACACTCATGAAATTTTTTTAAACCTTTCAAAGGACATGGCTTGAAGATGTACTACAAAACAGTAGTGGCAAAAATCAGCTATCATTTTATTTCTAAATGAGTCCTTTTCGTTTGGTACTTGTCATTTTAACATTTTAAACGTTTTCGAGACTAGCTGTTCCACCAACGAACTTTCAAGATAGTTTAATAATAATAATAATCCATTATATTTAGTGGCCTATGGACCAAATTACTTCTTTCAATTAATCAATCTTTTTATGTAAGGTTTTTGGTTGAAATGAAAAAGTTAGTGTCACGAGCGGGATTCGAACCCACGACCTTCGGTTCAATACGCCGCTGCTCTACCAATTGAGCTATCGTGACTTCGATCCACTCGGACCAGTGAACCATCCCGCTGGTGACACTAAATCTTCTTCAACCAATAATAATAATAATAGAGATTAATTAATTGTAATTTGTTCTATATATTTAATACCGCAATCATTACAATTCAATTCGTAAACCCTGCTTTATGACCAGTTGTCAACTTTATTTTTAGATTTTGAGATGTTTCTAAGCGACACTATTACTTGTTACAAAAATTGTTGGTAGTAATATTTAATAAACAAAAAAATAAGAAAACCATTGGATGAAAAAAATTGTTTTAATTTCTATAATTTATTCAAAAATATAAAACAAAAATTTGATTTAAGCCAAAAGATACTGCCCTCAATGCTTGCTCACAAATAGCTGAAATAAAAAACAAAAATTATTAAAAAAATAAATAAATAAAAGAATATAAAAAAAGAAACTGTAAAAGGTCCTTACGGGTTTATTCCTGCTTTGACTGCAGATGCATACCATTTGGTCCGCTCCACGACATCTCCATAGTCTTCCAGTGCTTTATGCACTGCAGGCAAACCACCATTCTTGTATATAAAAGGGCCAGCAGCATAAAAAACATTTTCTAATTGTTTATTGCCAAGAATCGCCTGTATTTCTCTGTTCGGCACTTCCATGAAGTCTCCTATAAGTTGGCATTTAACTCCTCTGCAGTTAGTTTTGATTTTGTCCAACTTGATCTTTTTCAGTTCTTCCAATGAAAATTTATTATCTTGCTCATCATAAACCACACCTTCTTCTATCTCCTCTTCCTCATCCCTCCAATATTTCCTTCTGATAAACCAACTCGCCGCGCCAACTAATGCTGCAGCTGCAGCGACGATTATGCCAGTTTTACCACTTATTGAAAACATTATTTGACAATATCAAAAATATTTCAAATAACACTGACAATCATCACCATAGAAACGACAAGTAAAAATACGAAATAAAATAAATTCTATTTTTTTTACACCCACGATTTTTATTTTATTTAATGCCTCTTTTTTTTTCTTCTTTTTTTCCAAGCCCATTTATAAGTATGTCGGGTTATTCGAACCCGGGACCTTTACCTTACCGTGATGAGGGCGTATTTTAAAATTGAAAAAAACATTACGTTCCAATTTGAAACGGTGCTGGGGGTTGTCGGTGCATTTCAAAACCCGATTTTCACAGTAGTAACGGATTCTCCGGTTGTTTTCCATTTGCAAGACGGCTTCGGATCATTTGCTTATTTTTGCAACGCCCTTTTCCCTTTTACGTAACTAAAAAGGACATCGACAGTCTTTAAAACGTGTACTAATATGCATGCTATTCGCTGAGGCCAGCTAAATAAAAAAAAAAATCTGTATAATTCGTTAAGAATGTACTGCATTTGTATTTATAATAGTGTTTTTAATTTGGAATTTAACTTTTAAAATGTTTGTTTGTCTCATTGCTTGAATTAAAGTAAAAAAACCGGTTTTAAAACTTCAATATTCTCGTCGGCACTTTTGTTATTCTATTAGAATTTCTTGAGCGTTAATAAGTAAGCATTTCTTGCTTTTCAAGCTTCTACAAGTGATTTTTTATTTATCACTGTTTTAAAGAATATTTTTACTCTGAAATGATGGCGCAATCAGATTTTAAATTGGTTAAAGAAGACCAAAATTATGGCACGGTATTTGAACTACAACAGAATGGCATTGATACTTCATTCGGGTTTTTTCCCCCGTGTTTTCCACGTACCAAAATTCCAAAAATTAGTCCTCAGGATTTAAGGGATAATTCCAAAAAGGGTGACCTTTTTTAGATGGCCCGGTTGAATTTCTCTTGAAGAGGTTACGTTTTCGAAAAACCAAAAATACGAATTTAATTTTTATTAGTCCTGTTACAAATGTTTACCCCTTTTTGAAAATATTTGTTGTCAGGTTACTTCAGAGCGAGTACAACTTTGAAATTTTAAATGAGAACAGGTGCCCCTTATGCAGAGAAAGGTTGCTCGATGTGGCCCACATAATAGAGCCTTGGCTCCATACAGAGAGCGTGTAGGCATGCCGCCTGATTTAAGAAAGGTTCTCGGACCCAGTAGCGAGTTTCAGGTTCCCTGGGGAATTGGGAACCTTTTATTGTATATGGTCGTCAAAATACCCACAAACGGTTTTTATCCACAACATTTCGGATTTATTTTAATCCTTCCTCAGGTGAGTTAACGTAATGGTTAAAACAGTGGTCTTTAGTCATTAATATTTTATAACAGTTTATTTTAAAAAAGAGCCAGTGTGGTACTTATTCAGACTACGAACAAACGTTTTAATATTTTGAACCTCAGGTTAAGGATTAAAATAAATCCGGAACGTTGTGGATAAAAAGTGGTTGTGGTTTTTTTGAGATGACCTATTATCCTACCTTCAAGAAGGAAAAATCATAAGTTAAACTCACTATTTTTCGTGGTCCGCTTGACCAATTAATAACATTCAATTAATTAAGGTTTTAAGTTGAGATAAAAAAATCAGTGTGACGAGCGGGATTCGAACCGACGACCTTCGGCTTGATACGCCGCTACTCTACCACTTGAGCTATCGTGACTTCGATCACCTCGGGCACTAACTTCCCATCTCAACCCCACCTTTTGAATTTTCCCCCCTGTTTGCCATTTTTCAATCCGATTACACGAAATTTGAAAAATGGCAAAAAGGAGGGAAAATTCAAAAGGTGGGGTTGAGATGGGAAGTTAGTGCCCGAGGTGATCGAAGTCACGATAGCTCAAGTGGTAGAATAGCGGCGTATCAAGCCGAAGGTCGTGGGTTCGAATCCCGCTCGTGACACTGACTTTTTTATCTCAACTTAAAACCTTAATTAAATAAGTTAAACTGTTGAGGTCGAAATATAAGAAAACACCGTCGTCAAAATATTTGTGTTTCTGAGTTTTGTATGAGTGAGTGTATTTATTAGAGTGAATGGGGGAGGGGCTGATGGTGAAATAGCATCCTTATGGCCACTCGAGCTGTGCACGTGACTTGGGTTGAAGGGGGAATATTTAAAAAAGTACCCCCATCGACCCAATTAAATTAGTTTGAATTAATTATTGAATGCAGGTTGATGGTGGAATATTGAGTACACCATCTACTAAATAGAATGAATGCAATGTATATAGGTGTGAATGTATTTATTTGTGTGAATGCGTATTGAATGTGGGTTGTTAGATTTCGCATGCGTTCGGGGTGGAATGACCAAGCTGTTTGTTTTGTTCTTTATGTTCGAAAAACGTAAATTTGTTTTAAAAAAATGCTTTTTCTTAACTAAAATATGCGCAACCGCTGCCAGCAGATCCATCATCATCCCAAGAAATACATAAAACCCGCTAGCACTAAAACATCAAATGAAAATACTTAGTAATAGAAACAAAATTAAAATATTTCTTTTCACATTATGTGTCATAACTTTGTTATTCTTTAACGAATTTAAAATCTGATGAGGCATCGTTTTCACTGTAAAAATTCCTTTAAAACAGCGAGTATAAAAGTATAAGTTCTCAATTAAAATTTCATAGTTGTACTGGCTCGGGAGTATCCTGACAAGAAATATTTTAAAAAGGGGGAAAACATTTAAAACGACTAAAAAATAATAATCACTTATTTTTTAATTTTTCAAAAACGTTATCCGTTCAAATCATCTATAAAGGGCTCCCTGTATATTTTCCTTAAAAACAGCATAATAGAAAGAGAAAGTTTAAAAATGATGCTCAATTTTGCTTAATTTTAGACGGCGCGTTTAAAACACTATTTATAATTGTTGACAAACGCGTTCTTCCGTGTTTATCATGAAATTTGCTTTTTACTACATTTACTTATTTTAATTAATTACTTTTCCAAAAAGTATTGTAATTAAGAAAATAATGACAATACATAAATACTTTTGGCAAGCTTAGAAAACAAGTTAGAAAAAACAATAATAACGATATTATTTACATTTTCCTAATTATTATTAATCATTTATTAATGTTTTTAATGGTATCATTCGATTCAAACATTTGTAAAACCGTGAAAAAAAACATCGATTATATCGGTCGTTTATGACTTTTCCAAACTATTTTTATCAAAAGATTAAGAATTATTAAGGGTGAAAAATTTTAACGTTACGAGTGCTTAATGACAAAATATTTACAATTGTTATTTGCGAAGAGGAAAAAAAAACAATTACTAGAGTTATAAAGTTATGCAGTGATAAACAACTTTCACCAGTATTGCTTTTGGAAACAGACTATTCAAATTGTGAAATTGATTCCAGCTGCTTAAGCACGTTTTACAGTATGTAAAAATATTTAATTGTTTAAGAAAAAAAATTATTTATTTGTCGAACTAGTATTCTCTGGTGTGAAAGCCATGAAAATCCAAACTTTTCAGACCAAAATGCAAAGATTATGCAAGAAAGAGCATTTGTTTGAGCGAAGGTCTTTTTCTTTTAGAAATCGAAATTTTATCTCGCCTGGCTTTTCAATTCTTTGGTTGCAATGCTCAGATTTGACCATGTCCTTAAAAAAAAAAAAAAAAAAAATCAGTGTGGAGGACACTATCTAAACAAGAACAATGAATCGAATGACCAAAACAGTTGATTATAAATAGGCAAAATTTATTCAAACTCCATGCCAAAATATGTTGACAAATAAAGTTCATATTAACAGTCAATCATAAATTACAAACAAAAGAACTAGCCATTCATTTTTCAATATTCATTTTTTAATGCACAATGGGATTTAATTAGTAGTAATTAAAGTACGGGTTTGTTTTGGTTCTGATTTGTGACGGAAGTGATTTTTTTTTATTGCTTCTTGCTTTCTCTTTCTACTTTATTTTATTCGTAGCTTAGTTCGCCAAGTCCTTTACCTTGCAGACCTTGCACCAATTCCCCAGTTGGACGCCCTTGTATTTCCTTTACTGTCTCCAAAGCTTCTCGACCAATTTTTTTAAAGTATTTTTTATCATCCCGGTTTCCAATGATTCTAGGGTTTATACATCCCGTGTCAAAAACTAACAGTATAGACCAGACATAATTAATTTGGACCGACTTCTCTCAGTAGAGAATGCCCCCTCGATTTTTTTTTTTTTTTTTTTTAAATAAAACCCATTTATTATTTTTTAGGGTTAAGGCTTTATGTTTTCGATTAAGGTTGTTCTGTTCCTCAAGGGGAAATTAAATGCCAATTATATATGCAGAAATTACAAATTCCGACATTTTAAATTTATATTGGAATGCTAAATCATGACTTCCTCGTTTGCACGGTATATTCAATTCCAAAATCATATCAGAATAAAACCTGAGATTGTCAAACAATGCTTAAATACTTTCATAAATAATTTGAATTTTGGTTGGTCGAGATGCAAAATAGTATGTTTAAATTATCTAATGTTTTCTACGACACTTTTCAACGATTGTGTAAAAGTTACAAATTTAAAAATCGATTGGTTTATCGACTGATTTTAAGACACCTCTGATCTGTCCCAGTTGGTCAAGGACGAAAATAAAATTTCAAATTTTTCCACTATCAAGGAGATCGAATTATGAAAAATGGATTTTACCTTAACCCTGAGATACTTGGTCAAAATGATCTATTTGAGATAATCGGATGAGCTTGATATGTTCGGTAGGTCGTGGATTGACAAAAGAAAGCAAAAAGATCAAAATTCGACAAATAGGATTACCAAAACCATGGTAAATGTGGCAATAATTAATGAATGTGTAAGGTGTGAATGGTTAAGAGTGTAGACCATTGAATGCGTAAGTCACTGAATGAACGAATAAGCGGATGATCAAACGAATTATTGAATTAATGATTGTTTAAATGATTGAGTGGCTGAACTAATGAATACGGTAGTGAAGTGAATATGTGAACGATCTATTAGGTTAGTGAATGATAAAGCCTTTTAAAAAAATATCTGACTAGTGCATACGTAAATCACTGAATGATTGAGCGAGTTGACGATCGGATAAGTTAGTGAATGGGTAAAATGCGTGAATGATTAAATGATTTAACTGGCGAATGAGTTAGTGAATGAGTAAATGAGTGAAATATCGATTTGGTAAGTGAATGATTAAGTGTGCGGATGGACTATTGTAAGTCACTGAATAATAGAGCTAATGATCAAATGAGTTGATGAATGTAAAGTGAATGACGTGAAAAACTAAATAAGTAAACTATCTATTAGGGTATTGAATCACTAAATAAATGAATGATTGATTAGGGTAGTGAATGATCTGTGAAGAAGCACTATTACGCCAGCAAATGCGTAGGTGACTGGATGATTCAATAAGATAATTATCGAACAGGTTTGAATGAAGGAAGGTGTGAATGATGATGTGAATGAACTAACGAATCAGTTAGTGAATGACGGAAGGACTGAAATACTCTTTTGTTTAGTGAACGATTATGTATATAGAAGAATTATTGCTTATCTAAAGAGTTAGTAAATGAAGGAGTGTGTTGATCATTAAATGAATGAACTAACGAATGATTACTGTGAGTTTATGATCTAATGAGTTAGTGAATGTCGGAAGGACTGAAATACTCTTTTGCTTAGTGAACGATTATGTATATAGAAGAATTATTGCTTATCTAAAGAGTTAGTAAATGAAGGAGTGTGTTAATAAATAAATGAATGATCTAACGAATGATTTTGCGAATGATTACTGTGAGTTGACGATCTAATGAGTTAGTTAATGACTGAAGGAGTGAAATAATCTTTTGGTTAGTGAATTATTATTTATACAGAAGAATTATTGCTTATCTAAAGAGTTAGTAAATGAAGGAGTGTGTTGATAATTAAATGAATGAACTAACGAATGATTACTGTGAGTTGATGATTTAATGAGTTAGTGAATGACGGAAGAACTGAAATACTCTTTTGGTTAGTGAACAATTATGTAAATAGAAGAATTATTGCTTATGCAAAGAGTTAGTAAATGAAGAAGTGTGTTGATAATTAAATGAATGAACTAACGAATGATTTTGCGAATGATTACTGTGAGTTTATGATCTAATGAGTTAGTGAATGACTGAATTAATGAACTGTCGATTAGGTTGTAAAAGATTATGTGTGTAGAAGGACTATTGTTAATTAATGATCTATAAGTTATTGAATGTTTGAATGAATCAATTGGGTTAATGAATGATTCAGTAAATACATTGTAAAACTCGGTAAAATAATTAACGGTAATTTTTAAAATAACACTGAGATAATTGATTACAATCGATGTATTTACTGATAGACACATGTTAGGAAATGTCTGAATATCCCAGATTATTGATAGGATTAATTCTTTTTTATTAAACACTGGCCTAGCAAAGAGGTTTGAGCCGTAAGGTCTAACTAAAATTTCCCCAGCATTATGTTCTGTTTTTCTCATTTAAAAAAAAAAAGTGAAACAAAATTTTGAAATATGTGGATTTTTTTCACAATACGATGCCGTCAAGAGGAGACAAGCTTCTCGAGCACGTTCCGGTACGGAATAAAAGGGACAAACATTTTCACCGTTTTCGTTTGCCCGGAGAAAAAAAAAAATTCTAACAAAACTTCTTCCTTTCACTTTTTCGGACATGTAGGATGATACGCGGTCCGTAACGCTTCGCTCTGCCTTGAGAGACCGGCTTAAGAAAAATTGTGCAAACCTACAAAAGCAAAAGGAAAAGTATTTGTTCAATTGATACGTTTTCCACTGTAACTAGATCCAGACAGTCTATCACCTACGAAATCTACGAAAATTTGTAAAGAACAAATAGCAGAAAATATCTAAACAGTTAAAATTATAATACTGCACTGAAATAAAAATCAAGTTAAATGTTTTAAGGTTGATTAAATGTTCTTTTTATCAAGTTATACAGGCAGGCGAATTAATTTCTGACGGAAGTAGTAGCCTGAAGGAGCGAGTCTCGGATCTTCGTTTATTTATGTAGAAATCGTGAGATGCGGTCTGGTGTGATGTAGGTTTCAGAAAAACATTTTCTTNAGACAAACACTTTGAGCCCTGAAGATGATCTCAATAAAGATCGAAACGTTGGCACGATAAAGAAAATGTTTTTCTGAAACCTATATCACACCAGACCGCATCTCTCGATTTCTACATTAATATCGATTAACGGTCACTAATCACCACACAGATCTTCGTTTACTTTTTGTAAAATGTGGAATTATATCGATTTTATTATTCTACTGGGCAACGCCGGATTGTAAAGTAGTATTTCATAAAAATCTTGAACATTTTATAGTTTATGGCTAAATATGTGCTTAAGTCTTTTATGTTTGTATCGGTAGTTGAATTATAAATAAAATGATTTTTTACATTTACATTTGGGGGCTATTTATACATGGATAATACAATTTTGCAATATTTTCTATAGATGTGGGTTGTTAACCTAGGTATGTTTAGTACTACATGCATGTATCCGAGTCTTATTAGGATACCCTCCAATAATTTTTAGAGAATCATTTTTTGGATTTTCTGGAGCTTAGCAAAATTGGACTTAGACATATAAGACATATGGGAGCACTGTAAGTTATTAATGGACGTATTTATACTTCGTATAAGTTTTTTATTTTTACTGTCCATACATGAACTCTCTTAAGATGGTCAATGCGGTAACTAAAATTAAGTCTGGATCCAGATACATTCCAAGGTATTTAACATCTTAGCCGATGGTATTATACAACTTGTTCGGCTACTCGTGTTACAAACTTTGCCGGTAGATTCTACATTCAAAATGGAACCAAAAAGTCCTAATTAACTATGGTCTGAATCTCAACAGTTTCCGGGTTAATTCCCTCTTTTATGATTTTTTCACGACCTTACATCAAATAAAGAATGATAATTCCAAAACTAAAAGGTTTTGGACAAATCCGTTGAGACCATTGAAAATAAATTAAATATCCAATAAGATGTGATCATTTGTAAACCTGTAAGCGTTGGTGAAATAAGCGTTTTAGTAGCTAGAATATTGAAAAATATTTTTTTTTCCAATAATTAATCCTTATGGGTATTGGTAGGTATTGGTTGAAATGAAAAAGTTAGTGTCATGAGCGGGATTCAAACCCCCGACCATCGGCTAAATACGCCGCTCTCTAACCAGCTATCGGGATCAAATGGTTAGAGCAGCGGGGTAGTGAGCCGAAGGTCGTGGGTTCGAATCCCGCTCGTGACACTAACTTCTTCATTTCAACCAAAAACCTTACATAAAAAGATTGATTAATTGAAAGAAGTAATTTGGTCAATAGGCCACTAAATATAATGGATTCATATTGTTATTAAACGATCTTGAAAGGTCGTTGGTGGAACAGCTAGTCTCGAAAACGTTTAAAATGTTAAAATGACAAGTACCAAACGAAAAAGACTCATTTAGTAATAAAATGATAGCTGATTTTTGCCACTACAACTAATATTTTGTAGTACATCTTCAAGCCATGCCAGTTGAAAGGCTTAAAAAATTTCATGAGGGTTAAAAAAACAGAAAAAACATAGGAACCACAGATGCATCAATAAACTAGTAAGGAGAAGACAAATGTAATACAAACGACACGTCAATAAATTCAACAAACGACATCCCTTCAAAAGTAAAACGTCATACCAATCTAAAAAGTTAATCTTTATGCAAGGGTTGATCGAAATGAAAAAGTGTCACGAGATTCGAACCCACGACCTTCGGCTCAACAGGTCTCTCTCTAACGTCGGTGGGAGTTTAGGCGTTGGCACAGCGCTCATAACTGTAAGATAAAGGTCCCGGGTTCGAATAACCCGACATACTTAGAAATGGGCTTAGAAAAAAAAAGAGGCATTGAATAAAATAAAAAAATAAAAATCGTGGATGTAAAAAAAAAATTATATAAAAAAAATTAATATTTATTTTATTTCGTATTTTTACTTGTCGTTTCTATGGTGATGATTTTCGGTGTTATTTGAAATATCTTCGATATTATCAAATAATGTTTTCATTAAGTGGTAAAACTGGTATAATCGTCGCTGCAGCTGCAGCATTAGTTGGTGCGGCGAGTTGGTTTATCAGCAGGAAATACTGGAGAGATGATGAAGAGGAGATAGAAGAAGTTGTGGTTTATGATAAGCAAGGTAATACATTTTCATTGGAAGAACTGAAAAAGATCAAGTTGGACAAAATCACGGATAACTGCAGTGGAGTTGATCGCGAACTTAAAGAAGAATTCATGTATCTGTCGATCGACGAAATAACGGCGATTCTTGGCAATGAACAATTAGAAAATGTATTTTATGCAATTGGCCCTTTTTTACACAAACATGGGGGTTTGCCTGCAGTGCATAAAGCACTGGAAGACTATAGAGATCGTGGAGCGGACCAAATGGTATGCATCAACAGTCAAAGCAGGAATAAACCCGTAAGCACTTTTTACACCGTTTCTTTTTTATATTCTTTTATTTATTTTTTAATAATATTTTTTGTTTTTTATTTCAGCTATTTGTGAGCAAGCATTGAGGGCAGTATCTTTTGGCTTAAATCAAATTTTTGTTTTATATTTTTGAATAAATTATAGAAATTAAAACAATTTTTTTCATCTATTGGTTTTCTTATTTTTTTGTTTATAAATATTACTACCAACAATTTTTGTAACAAGTAATAGTGTCGCTTAGAAACATCTCAAAATCTAAAAACAAAGTTGAAACTGGTCATAAAGCAGGGTTTACGAATTGAATTGTAATGATTGCGGTATTGAATATATAGAACAAATTTCAATTAATTAATCTCTATTATTATTATTATTATTATTATTATTGGTTGAAGAAAATTTAGTGTCACGAGCGGGATGGTTCACTGGTCCGAGTGGATCGAAGTCACGATAGCTCAATTGGTAGAGCAGCGGCATATTGAACCGAAGGTCGTGGGTTCGAATCCCGCTCGTGACACTAACTTTTTCATTTCAACCAAAAACCTTACATAAAAAGATTGATTAATTGAAAGAAGTAATTTGGTCCATAGGCCACAAAATATAATGGATTATTATTATTATTAAACTTTTTGAAAGTTCGTTGGTGGAACAGCTATTCTCGAAAACGTTTAAAATGTTAAAATGACAAGTACCAAACGAAAAGAACTCATTTAGTAATAAAATGATAGCTGATTTTTGCCACTACTATTTTGTAGTACATCTTCAAGCTATGTCTTTTGAAAGGCTTAAAAAAATTGCATGAGTGTTTAAATTTTTATATATACAAAAGGGAAACTACCCGCACATACATGATTCACAATCAAGACGCAGACTAAATTCAATATTTTTTGCAAGATCACCTTTCGAAAAATACGTGCTGAAATTTACATTATGCGGATAATTTACTTAAGCTTTTACGCACTTTTTTATTGAATAACCAACTGATATCTCATTCCGTGATATTCTGAGGCGTTCTTTGCGGAAAATTGTTCTTTGGAGACCAGTGCCAGTAGGAACTAGTGTTTCAAACTCAATGAAGACAAAATAAAACCAGTAATATTAACGCACATTCATACTTCTCTATAATTACTAGTTATTGGGCAGTTATTTGAAAATAAAATCAATTGATAATGTTATAAACAATCTTTTATTTAATCTTTGTGTAAGGTATTGGTTGACAAAAGTCAGTGTCACAGTGGGATTCGAACCAACCTCCCATCTCAACCCCACCTTTTGAATTTTCCCTCCTTTTTGCCATTTTTCAATGTTGAAAAAGTGACTATGGCGATTCTAAACTACTATTTCCAAACTTAGGGAACAGCAAATTTCAAAAAACTCCATTTAATATCTTTTTTAGTGGTCCAATTGCTTTTTTTAATTAAGTTTTTCAAAGATGAAGAAATTGGTGCAGGAAATGAAAAAAACCGAGGTTGAAAGATATATATCAGTGTATTCTTCATTAGACAAAGTAGCAATAGTTTTAACAAGATATCACATAAATAACTAAAAATGTTTTGAATCTTAAAACTCTTTTATTACGGAGAATACAATAATTCTTTAATCAAAGTTGCAGTCGTGTTGGTAAATAAGTAAACAATTGCACTGTTTCGGTTTCGATCCCAAAGTAAAAAAAAAAAACATTTAATAAATTAATTCAAAATATATTTTTTTTTTCATCGTACCAATCTGTCAGCCACGGTTTTTTCCTTTCCTCCGTCAATTTCTTCATCTTTGAAAAAAGTAATTAAAAAAGCAATCGCACAACTAAAATGGATATTAAATGGAGTACGTTTCCTGAAATGAGCTGTTGGAAGGTTTGGAAATAGTAGTTTAAAATCATTATAAGTTTTCAACTTGAAAAAAAAGCCCTTACAGCCCTTATAATTTTTTTTTTCAAATACAACAAAGACAATAAAAACCATAAGAAATGAAAAAACAATAAGAAATACCAGTAGATTCTACATTCAAAATGGAACCAAAAATCCTTATTAACTATTGTCTGAATCTCAACAGTTTGCGAGTTTTTTGACTTTTTCTGATTTTTTAAGATTTCACGATCTTGCTTCAAATGAACAACGATAACTCCAAAACTAAAAGGTTTGTTTCAAATCCGTTGATACCATTGAAAAGTATGTTAAATTATTGATGTGATCAATACTAAACTTTTAAACGTTTGTGAAATAAGCGTTTTAGTAGCGAGAACTTTGAAAAAAAAATTTTCAGTCTTGAAAAACTTACTATACTGATTCTAAAATACTATTTCCAAACATTTTTTTAAATTCAGAAAGCCTACTCCATTTAATATCCTTTTTAGTGTTGTAATTTCTTTTTTAAGTACTTTTATCAAAGATGAAGAAATTGACGGAGGAGAGGAAAAAAAACCCTGGTTGACGGATTGTTAAAGTGGAAAAATTAATAATAATAAAAAAACGTTAGGAAATTCTGAATGAATGAACTAAAAACGTTTTGAATCTTAAAACTCTTTTATTTCGGAGAATAATAATCCAATAATCCTTTAATCAAAATTGCAGTCGTGTTGGTAAATAAGTAAACAATTGCACTATTTCGGTTTCGAACCCAAATTAAAAAAACGTTTAATAAATTCATTCAAAATTTCCTTAAGATTTTCACTTTTTTTAATCTTTCCACCTTACCAATCCTTCAACCAATTTTTTTTACCTTTCCTTCATCATTTTCTTCATCTTTGAAAAAAGTAATTAGACCACTAAAAAGGATATTAAATGGAGTACGTTTTCTGAAATTTGCTGGTCTCTAGGTTTGGAAATAGTAGTTTAGAATCACGATTTGAAAAAAAAAAAAAATTTCAAAGTTCTGGCTAATAAAACTTTTATTTCACCAACGTTTACAAGTTTAGTATTAATCAAATCTTATTGAAAATTTACCTAGTTTTCAATGATATCAATAGATTTGTCCAAAACCTTTCAGTTTTGGAGTTATCATTGTTTATTAGACGCAAGGTCGTGAAATCTTCAAAAATCAGAAAAAGTGGTATAACTCCGAAACTGTTGAGATTCGGATCATAGTTAATTAGGACTTTTTGGTTCCATTTTGAATATAGAATCTACTGGCAAAGTTTGTATCACGAGTATAGAGTACCGAACACCCTTCATTATTATAACTATAACAATTAGAATTTCATTGAATTTATTATTGTTTTAACTTGATAATTTTGTTTTATATTTTTTAATACTAAATTGCCTTCTAAACGAATACATATGATTAGCGGACGCAAACAAACACCCAGCTGATTCTGTGGCAGATTAGTCTTCCGGAAACCAATTAAAATTAGATTAACAGGTTGTTGTTGGGTAATTTTACATAGAGTAACGGTGTTTTTTTCTACGAACCGGAATGATTAATCTGGTGTCTAATATCTGTTTTTTCCCATTCTGGTATTTTTCCGTTCCTTCAGAACACACGGATGAACTTGAAAGGTCGACGGGGGGTTTTTCACAGACGTGAAATATCCTCCAGCTTTTACAATGAAAGTATTTTTTTTTTTTTACTATGGAACAAGATGGCTTAGAACAAATTTATAGAAATATACCATTAAATAATTTATTTTAATGCGATTAGTTCGAGAGGTCTAGATCTGGTGATGCAATTTATTTGGGAATTTTATTTTGTCTTTTGGCCTTCTTTATAAACGGTATCATGTTGGAAAGTAGAAAAATGGCGTATTTGAAAACAGTTGTGAGTTCTTTTGGACTGTTCTGTAAAACTGTAAAAGATAAATAAATTTGCCACTGCAGTGGAACAATTCACGATGGAACTTTGGCAAAATTCATGACAACTTCTTCGTTTAATAAGCTTTCAGCGGTATAGCATTTTCTTTAATTACTTCGGACCAAAATGCAGAAATTTTGAAGAACAAAATTAGGAAAAAAGTTGTGACGATGTTAAAAAGGGGAATGGGTTTAATCTTGCGATGCAACTTTTTGTCCAGGGCAAAATTTATTTTCCGACTTTAACTTAATAAAAAAGCACACAAAAAAAGAAAATTGGACAAAATACATAAAAAGGAGACAAGAAACATCAACAAAATTTCGTTGATTTTTTTATTTTTTATTATGGTTAATGTTGGGTTTTACATCTTCTGTGTATATTTTTTATCTGCGTTTAGTATAGATATTTCGTCCAATTTTTCTGCTTTGGTTGTTCATGTTTGCTGTCTCTTTTTTTATATGTTTTGTTTCATTTTTCTCGCTTTTTGTGCTTTTTTATCAAGTTAAAGTAGGAAAAATAAATTTTGTCCAAGACAAAAAGTTGAATTGCTAGATTAATCTCATTCTACATTTTTTCACACCGTCCCATTTAAGACAAAATGTCTGCGTTTTGTTTCCAAGAAATTGTTTTGGAATTTGTCAAGCTCCATTGTAGATTTTTTCAATGAAATTGCAAATTTAGTTTTTTTATGTATTTTAACTTTGGAAATTTTTAAAATATTTGGGGTTTTTACCAAATATCAAATTGAAGGTTTTAGAAGGCTGCCTTCTTAAAGGAAACTTAACGCTCTTTTCGATGATTTATTTTAATGCGATTAGTTCAAATTATTTAGTTTGTTACCCGGGGGGTGTCACCGAAGCTTGTTTTGTTTTGGTTTATATTTGAAACCACTGTTATATCAAAAGTCTGGAAATTTGGGTGAATTTTTTTTCTGTAGCTTGATCATTATACCATTTAATTAATAAAAATATTAATTTAATTACGTGTAAATTGATTTTTAATTAACGTTTGACTAATCGTTTAATTTAAAACAAGATGGTAGACAGGTTTGGACATTTAGAAAGATCAATTTTTAATTAAAAATGAAATTTATAATTTTTAGATTTTTTTAAATCAATTTCGTTTTCTTTTTGTTTAAGTAAATCACTCTCTCTCTCTCTTTCTCTCTTTCTCTCTCTCTCTCTCTCTCTCTCTCTCTCTCTTTCTCTCTCTCTCTCTTTCTCTTTCTTTGCAGTTTGTTACTTTTTTCTCCTTTTTTTGTGTCTTTCTGTGTGTGTATAGTATGCCTATGCTTAATTATGTTTGATACTATTTTACCAATGCTTATATTTGTAATTAAAATGTTCAAATGTTCTAATTCGGCTAATTCTGATGAAAATCCACCAATTAGTCATAATTATAATAATTTGATTTGACGAATATATATATTTAATTGGACGGACTGTAAAAACGCTAAATGTAGCGGAGTACTCGATATTCTCCTCACTACCCTCGATAGGGTACTCAATATTCCGCCTCGGCCCTCTTACACTACACATTCACGGTAATAAATACCTTCACTCTCTGTGTTGAGCCGACGAATCGCTCCCCTCAATTAGGAGGGACATGTCGAGTAACCTTTCTCTGCATACCGGACACATACGCGTGGGCTTTCGCCCAAAAGTAAGTCCGTGAGATGACCTCGCATGGCCTATCCTTAATCGGATGTGACCCTTCTTTACGAGCCCTATGTTCAAAAATGTTTATTTGTATTTTTTGTTTTTAAACTTAGTTATTAATTAAATATGTTGTAATTAAATATTTTGTCGGCTAATTTCTTTCATTTAAATGTAAAATATTTCAATGATTAATCGCCTAGTTATTATTATTTATTTTTATATTATAATTACTTCAATTTAATCGACAACTTTTTTCTGATTTATCTGGTACTTATTAAATTTTATTTACCCCCTAAATTATTTTGATGAGGGTTGTTCGCAGGGTTATTAGCTAGGGTCTGGGGAAATTGATAATTTACACAACACTAAATTAATATGGGAAATGAGAAAATACCCATGACCTAGGTTGTTTGTTGTCATCGCTTTAAAACCCCCGTTTTTCCCTAATAGGCTTAGATATTGCGCCGGTTGAAAAAGTGGGAAAACATATTTAAAAGTTGTTATCGTCCATGATGGCGTATGCAATTAACGAGGCCGTTTAAATCCGGCCGTCTTCAAATCCTCGGATCATTTTTACAACCGGCACCGATCTGATTCAAGGTACTGCTGAAGCGACCATGGCTCTAGACACGCGCGGATCGGAGATCGTCGAGTTCTACAAGGGGAAACACGTCTTCATCACAGGAGCGACCGGCTTCATCGGTAAGCTCCTCGTCGAGCAACTGCTGAGGAAATGCGAGCCGGAGATGCTCTACTTGCTCATCAGGTCCAAAAAGGGCTCAGATCCACAACAGCGACTCCAGGAGATGTTCAAACTACCAGTGAGTAGACTTTTTTTACAACTACTTCATATCTAGGAGGCATTGCAAAATTAATTTTTTTCCAAAGAAAAAACTCAAAGGAACACTATGCTCGATCATAACTTATACCTAACAAACATAAATTAATTTTTGCAATAGTTCATTCAATCATTTTAATTTTTAAGTTTTTATAAATTAAGTATTTAATTAAATCAAATAATAAGATTGATCATTTTAATTTAAATCTAAAAATTCACCACTTCATTGAACTGACTGAAAAATAATAAGTCAAGTAGATTTGGATTAATTTTTTTATAATCAATTTTTCAAATACATTTTTTAAATATAATCTGGATTGATACATTGATCAATTTCAACCAAATATTTGCCATTGTGTTTTATTGATTGAGAATTAGGTCAATTAAATTTAAAATAATTTCAAAAATTTACGATTAGTGGCAACTCGACTTTTGTCGATAAATTCAGGATAATCGTATAAGCTTTTATGCGATTTGCAATAAATTACTGACAGACCTCGAGAGTCCCCTGCCCTTGGTTTTGGCAGTCCGGGGCCAAACCTCGGTCTTGACCGTCCAGCCACCGAGGTTGGGTTCCGGCATCTATCAACTAGGTCGATTCAGCCCCCACTCAGTCAGACTCAATCCAAGCACACTCACACTCTCACTCATTCTTAAATGCATTATTTTCTATTTACATACCATTCACTCAAGGGTCGATGGTACTCAATATTCTAACATCAGCCCTCTCACATTACATATTCACGCTAATAAATACATTCAATCCTAATATACACAAAATGGAAAACAATACAAGATATTACTGTACAATAAAACAGCCCTGTTTCTTCCAAAAAATCTCACTGCCATGCTCATGCACAATTCTCATATTCGGACCTTTTCCTACATGCCAGGCTCGTAAGTTTGCTTTGGCCCAAGAGTAGTCTTCGTCAACCTTCCATGGCCTATTCTAAATCAGATGATGATAATCCCTCTTCTATGAGCCAGACCCTCTGAGGGCTATCAATCAAAAGTGTATTTGATATGTGAGGTATAATAATATATTTTTAGCAATTTATAATCTAAAATATAACAGTTATTGTAATGTCAACCCAAACCCAAAAACCCATCATTATATTAACCTAAATTAATCGGAAACTAAAACCTGTTTTTATTAAAAACTACAGACAATGGCAACTCTTTATTTTTTAATAAAAGTAGAACAATCGTACCATAATTGAATAACAATTTTTAATCTTATCACTAATAGTTATTGTAATGTTCAATTTATACCAAAAAACTTGTCACTGCAACATATTGACCTAGATTAGTTGGTCAATTAAATCTGCATTTAATGAAGAAAAAAATACTATCATTGGCAACGTATTATTTCATGATAAATTTAAAAGTATTGTATCATAAATTTTTAGAAATTTATAACCCAAGGAATAATTTTTATTGTAATGGAAGAAAATGAAGGGTGCATGGATTTTTTCACACATCTGGTCAACAAGGCAGCTATAAAAACACTAAATTTGTTGGTTTTAGTCCCAAATTAGTCTGGGAATGTCTAAATTCCAAACAGAGCGCTTCTCCAAAGAAAATTCTTGAAATGTGTATCACAGAGTAAACCTGAGATAATAAGTAGTCCATGATGATCAGAGATGATCAAGGTGCATATTAAACACCTTTTGGACTAAGTACAATATTTTACAATTTGTTATTGTTAATTGTAGGTTTACTTTATCTTGACATTATTTTTGATGACATGATGAAAAATTGAACAAGTATTGCTTAACATGTCTTTACACCAGTTATTGGGTTGTCCGGAAAATAATGCAGGATTTTGGTATTAAACAAAAAAAAAGAAACTAGTTACTTTAAAGCAATGTTCTTTAATCAAAATCAATACATTTCTCCCAACGTGTTGGTAACTTATTAATTCCGTCTGAGTAGAATTCAGAATTTTTAGAATTGATAAAGTCAATAAATGCATTTTCCAGTTCCGTTTGATTTTTGAATATTATGTGTTGTAAGTAGTGGTCCAGGTGTCTAAAAAAATGGTAGTCAGTAGGCGAGAGGTCCGGAGAGTAGGGTGGGTGAGGCAAAGTTTCATAGCCAAGCTCCAATAATTTTTGTGACGTTACACGTGACACATGTGGTCGAGCGTTGTCATGCAACAAAATGGGCCCTTTCCGATTGACCAAAGAGGGCTTCATTACTGCCAATTTCTGATGCATGGTATTAATTTGGTTACAGTATGATTCAGCATTGATGGTTTCGCCAGGATTTAAGAAGCTGTAGTGTATTAAACCAAATGAAGCCCACCATACCGTAACCATTACCTTTTTTTGATGAGTTGGGGGCTTTGGAAAATGTATTGGAGCTTCTCCTTTGTCGAGCCACTGTCCAGAATCCACTTTTCGTCACATGTAACAATTCTGGCCAGAAATGGGTCATTTTTGTTTCGACAAAGAAGTGATGCACAAACATCAAAGCGCTGATTTTTTTGGCGATCGTTTAATGAGTGTGGAACCCAATTTTCGAGTTTTTTCACTTTTCCAATCGCCTTGAGGTGGTCAGCGACGGTCGTTTTACTGACTTTGAGTTGCTCTGCAAGTTCTCGAACAGTTGTTTTGGGGTTTTCTTCCACCACTGATCGCAGAACATCATCATTAAGAGAGGAAGGCCTTCCACGACCTTCTTCATCTTCAAGGCTGAAATCTCCCTCCCGAAATTTTTTAAACCACCTTTGCACAGTGCACTCATTAACACAACCCTCGCCCCAGACTTGGTTAATGTTTCTAGCCGTTTGGGCTCCGCTTCGGCCGAGTTTAAACTCGTAAAAGAAAATCGTACGAAATTCTCGCTTTGACATTATAAGGATGACTGAATTATTTCCAAGTAGCGGAATGCTACAGAGGTAAACAAACAATATCATTTGGAAGAGGATTAATAAGTGTTGACATTCATACAAATGAGTAATCCTGTAAACGTAAACAGAATATTTTATATAGATTTTTTTTAATGAAAACTTAAAATCCTGCATTATTTTCCGGACAACCCAATAGAATCTTAATTTTTTTTAAATTGCTACTCCTCTTCCTTCTTTTTGAGGATGCCCTTCACCTGGTTGAGAAGTGGTGCAAAATGGAAGAGCTATCTATTACCTCCACAAAACCATAATGATTCACAAGGAAGAGGACAATAGGAAGCCTAAAACCTCCAAGTCTAAACGGAACCCCGATCCCATTTTCCAAGGAGGCCAAATATATGGATCACACTAGACCAGTGTCTCACATGGAATCCACATTTAACTAAAATCACCCAGAGAGCCAAAATTGCCTGGGGGAGGTGCAGAAGGCTTTGCACCAACAACTGGGGATTAAACCCCAAAATGAACATATGGCTAGAGAACTGCATCTTGAGACCAATATTGACATATGGGTTGGTGGTGTCATGGACCAAGACTCTGCAGGCCAAAGCAATCAGGTTATGAAGTAGCACTCAAAGACAAGCTTGTTTCAGTGCCACTGGAGCAATTAGTACAACGCCAACTAAGAATCTGGAGATGTTGTTAAACCTCCGACTACTTCATATTTTAATCCAATGAGAAACCAGGAGCAGAGTTCACAGCCGCATAAATGGACAACCATCTGCAAAGATAGGTCATGTAAATAAACAAGGAGGTGATACAGGCAGATGCCATATTAGACTGCTAATCAATGCCACTACTCCAAAATACCATTTTACTAAAAGTACAAGATGCTAATACCAGAATGGGAAGAATGGGCCAAAGGAGATCAGTTAAAGGCAAACTGATGGTTCCTAAACCGACAAGGGCAAGGGGGCTGGAGTCTTCAGGGTGAATCCAAAGACAGAACTGATGGTAAACATAGGTAAATATGCTACAGTTTTCCAGTCTGAAATCTGCAATTGAACACTGTGCCAGGGAAATAAAAAGGGCTTGGAATATATTCCCAGAAGATGGTCTTCTTCTCTGACAGTCAGGCAGCACTAAAGGCCCTACCCTCCTGTGAGGTGAAATAAAAAAATGTTTGGAACTGCATGGAGACCCTGACGGAAGTCAGTGACACTAATGACCTTACTTTGGCATGAATCCCTGGGAACTTTGGGCATAGAGGCAACAAAAAGGTTGACATGGCCAAAGAGGGAACCAACATGGACTCTCTAGACCCTGAAACCTATTGTGGCTTAGCATCTTGCCACAAAAGAGGATCTTTTTCACATCTTGATGTTTCTTAATGAGTCCAAAACATGATGGAACAATACTACAGGCATGAGGCATGCCAAGAGATTAATAGAGGGCCATCTGGAAACCTTGCAAATGGATGACAACCGCAATTGAACCAGGATTCTGGTTAAACTCCTGACAGGACACCACCACTTAAGAAAGCACATGCACCGGATAGGAGTGCAGACAGAAGAAACACTGTGCAGATACTGCCAGGAAGAGGAGGAGACAGCAGAACATATTTTATGTTTCTGTGAAAGTCTATGTAGGTGCAGGTTCTCGCAACGAAGGAAAAACCGCAATCAAGATCCTATACTAAGGAGATATGGATGTTGATTAACAACCTGAAGCTGGCCAGTGAGTTATATAAAAAACAAGGGAGCAAAATAGATCTACTCAGGTGGAGGCGCAAAAGGCCTTGTGGCCACCTCTTTTATCCCTATCCCTAACCTTCTTTTTAGTAGACTGTTTCTCATTCAGGTTGATAAAGAAATATTGAATTCCTTCAACTTTTTTATTTATTTATTAATGCTCTGGCCTATCTGGCTCCCTTATCAAGGCGCCTTTGAGTTATAACTTACTCAAATAATTAAAAAACAAATAATAAAATTCAATTGATGTTGCTAGTTGTTGTCTAGAAGGAGTTCAGGTTATCTTTAAAGATTTAGAGATTATAGTTGTAAATGATTAAAATTATGTGGTTTGATGGAACTATAATTATTGCAATTGTCTATCAAAAAGCAAAAGCCTAAAAATTATTTTAATTTTTAATGATTCAATTTTTTAAAAAATAAAATGAAATCATTTATTAATATGTCCTGATTTAAAAAAAAATCAAATCGTTACTTTTTTGTTGTTCTAGTTGTTTGAGAGACTCAAGAAAGAAAAGACTGATTATCTCGATCACATAACAATCGTGGACGGTGATTCTTCAAAGCCTGAACTCGGTTTGAGTAATGAATCAATCGCACTGCTTAAAGAAAAAATTGAAGTTGTGTTACACGGAGCAGCCACCGTACGATTCAACGAACACATTAAAATCGCTACAAACATCAACGTCCTCGGAACCAAAACGGTAGCTCTTCTGTGCCAGCAGATGAGAAACCTCAAAGTGAGAATTTTATTCAATTGATTAATTTTTACATTTTAATAACATGCGACGTTGCAGGCTTTTATCCATGTTTCAACGGCGTTTGCTAATTGTCCGAATAAAGAGATCGAGGAGGAGTTTTACACGCCGCCCATCACTGCCGACAATCTGATCAAGCTCACTGAGTGTCTGAAAGAAAGTCAGCTGGAGAGCATCACTGAATAGTGAGTTTTATATTTATCATACTTTGTCCAAAAAATGTTTAAAACCAAATTTTGATGTATAGCATTTTGGAGAGTTGGCCCAATACATATTCATTCACAAAAGCAGTCGCTGAAGATGCGGTGAAAACATTTGGAAAAGGACTTCCAGCAGCAGTTTTCAGACCTGCTATAAGTAAGTGATTTTAATTTAATAAATTTATAATAGGTTCATTTACAATTATAAAAATAAGCTTTATGAATTAATATATATTATTATTAATACATAAAAGATATATTGAATATTATTTAGAATGTTTCTTATGTCAATTTTAATTTGTTTTACAAGAATATTTTAATAAGATTTTATTTTTCAGTTACAAATACGAGATCTGAACCAATGGGAGGATGGATTGACAACCTTTATGGACCTGTCGGCCTCGCAATGGGTATCGGAACCGGTTTGATTAGGGTTTTCAACGCTGATATTAATGCTGTCGGTGCTATGGTCCCTGCTGACATGACTGTCAACGCCATTTTGGCCGCTGCATACAAGACAAGCCTGATGGGGTAAATCCTCTAAACATTCCAACCTTGTAAAACTTACATTAAACAAACCAAAAATTGATTTGCAGGCCTACGAGAGAAATGCCAGTGTACAATTTCGTACCACCAGCTGACAACAATTTAACGTGGGGTCAGTTCATGGACAACTGCTTGAAATACGGTCAGGACTTACCGCCGTCCAAAGGTGTCTGGTACTATTCGATTACTCTCTGCAAGAACCTATACGTTTTCAACTTCCTCTTATTTTTTCTTCACTTTCTCCCTGCAATTATCATCGATTTAATGTTACTTTTAGTCAATAAAAAGCCACAGTAAGGATTTTATTTTATTTTTTATTTTAAAGATGAATGTTTATATGCATAGCTTTTTTTAACAGGGCGGTCAAGATTTACCAGAAAATCAGTACGTTTGGAAAAGCGATAAGCTACTTCAGCCTCAGGACGTGGAAATTTCACGATAACAACATCCAGGCTCTGTGGTCAGGCATGAACAAAAAGGACAAAGAGCTTTTTGACTTTGACATGCGCAGCTTAGACTGGGACGCTTATATCAAAATTTTTGCATTCGGTCTGAGGGTGTACCTTCTCAAAGACCCTATCGAAACCATCCCTTACGCTAAAAAGAGAATCTTCTGGTGAGAATTAAAAGAACCTATTTATTAAATTTATATTTCAGACTGAATAAATATTGATTATTTATTTTTACAGCTTGTACATCATCCACAGGGCATTCCAGGCGTTGTGTTTGTGTTTATTCACTTGCGTGCTGTGGTCGTCTTATTCATTTGCCATGAAAATTTTAGCTTGAACATTTATAAAGTTAAGAAATTTGAAATTAGTGACTTTTTTTGTAGAGATATTTTATTTATGCAGAAAATAGTTCATACCGAGATGTGAGCTAGTCATATACAGCAGTGATGCATATTTTTTTTATCGCTCCATTGAGAAAAAGAAAATAGTTTTATTTTACCAAAAGACATTTTAATTTGTATTATATGACAAGATTTTAGGATTTTTGTAAACACACTCGGATTACGTGCTCTGTATGATATTTGTGATTTTAATTTAGACAAAGTCTGTGTTGTATTTATAATTTATTGCTTTTTTTAATTAAAATATTTGTAGTTAGGTTAGTATAATTTCTACTTTACAAAAGTTCCACAAAGCGTTTAGTTGGACAGTTTTGTTGTATTACAAATTTTATATCTGACAAAAAAAAGAGTTTAAACTAACAAGTGTTTAACTTTATTTTAAACGTAATTGAGTTTTTTTATATAAATTTTCAACTAATTGTACATACCTGATAAACAAATGTGTTAAAATTATAATATTGCCACTTTACGATTATTGAAAACCTTTCCTCATCTTTGAATATTGTTTTAAACAATTAATTTTATATTGAATATAATAAATATTAATATAATACAAAATCAAGACATTTTGTGAACCCTGGATGTTGCGATCACTGCTGTTGTGAAAAGAAAAAAAGTTAGCAACTTTTAAATAAACAGGTACAGTACATATTAAGACTGAGGTTGAAAGTTGTCGACCTTACACACCATGACCAATATTGGTCTGTCGGGCAATTTCCATTAAACTAGAACTTTGTAAACTTAGGGCTTTTTACCAGATCCCAATGGTTTGTTGTTTCCTTCAAGCCTTGGGTTTTCCTCGACCAGGAATAGGAATTTCAGCCTGCATAGGCCTTCCCACCACTGAAATGTTCCAATGTTTCTTCCTGGTAATATCTGCACAGACTTGTTTCTACTGTGCATCCGAAGTTTACAGTGTCAAGTCAACAGTCGTCTATCATCCTAACATGTCAGTTTTTGTGATTGACTTTTTCGCATTCTGTCCTAGAATCCATCCCTGTCGAATCGAGGTCTTATTTTTAATCATAAAGGATCTACTTTTTTGGCAATTTCAAACACCGCAGAAGGGTTCAGGGCCAATAGGGGCACTCATCGAACTTACCATGGGCAAATTAAGCTTCCTCATTTTCAATTTTCACCTTCTCCAATGCCTTAATGCAATCCCAAACAGCTCTTTACTACCGATGAAGAAGATGCCTTTACGCCACCTGAGTAGATGGGTTTTCTTTTGCCAGCAATATTCGGCCTTTTGATTCTCCTTGGCACAGTTTTGACCTGAAAGATGACATATTGCCTAAAGTTTATATGAATTATAGTCTTTGAATTATACATACATAAATAGATCAATACCTCGTTCACAAACTGGCAAAGATAGACACATCAGGATGAACAGGACCTCAACATATTTCAGCTATAATACGTAACAACATGACTATCCTTTATTAAAAGAAAAAAATATACATTAAAAAAATGAGTGTTGAGCAAACCAAAATATTATCCCAACAGAAACTGGTGTGGCTAATGACATTGGGAATGTCATTCTTGAACTCACTGGAAAACTTACCGTCATGGAATTTAGAGCTCCTGTCTTCAATGATATCTGGCAAAATAAATAAACAGAACAGAGTAACATGGTCAATAAAAATATAAGAATAAATTTTTCTGTTATGTTCCTGTCAGTTATGCAAAATTTTAAATTTTATAAGTTTATCCATTTTCATGCTGACTCCCCTACACAAGTGGCATGTGTACAATTTTTTTTTTAAATTTGGCTGTCATGCATTTTTAACTAAAATTTAAATAAAATAAAAAATTATTTGATGAACAGTAGATAATTAAACATATTTTAATATAAATACAATTTATGTACACAAAGCTTACTTTAAGACATTTTTTGACAAAATGCACAAACAAAAATATAATCTATCACAAAGCCCAAGATACTTAAGAAATAATAAAGCAGAATCATTTTTACAATTAATTAATATTTTAACATAAAAATAATTTTAAATAATTATACGTTATATACATTCTTGTTAGGTATTTTTTTAAAAAGTTTTTTCCATGAAAGGGTTCTCCCCAGAGGATGGTATCCATTTATCAGGTGTTATCAACCGGCTTTTATCTCTGAACAGTTAAACTGAAGAATTAGGTAAGGACCATAAAAGTTTACTGTCTCCAGTCACACATTATAATTCATGGCGACTTTACTTAGTTTACAGCCTTCTATTGTTCTTATCATTGTGCAATTAGTTTTATTCCCTCATTCTCTCTTTCTCACTCTGTCTAGTTGAAAGCTTGTTGGCAGATAAACTGGGCGCTTGTTGATACCCGTACGGTCAAACGTTGAAATTGTTCAAATAATGTCACAGTTGTACTTTGTCGCGAAAAAATCGAAAGGGAGTTTAAACATTAAAAATGTGGGGTTTATTTGAACATTATCAAACATGTGATAAAAATAATAAATTATATATAAAAATCTCTCATTACATTGTATAATCGTTAATGTAGAAACAATACTTTTAGCCCTAAGATATTTGTATTAAAAGATTTACAATATAAAAACTTTTATAAATTATCAAATCTTTATTGTTAAATTCTACTGTCGATAAATGGCTAACGGTGAAAAAACAATTAGACAAATTAAATTAGAGAAAATTGATATTTCACACATTAAATCATGATGATTACAAACGATAATATCCGCAGTTAATTGGAAATAAACTGTTGACTCAATACGGAACTGAGAAATGATTAATATATTCTTGATAAATTATCCATTTTTATTTTTAATTGAATATATAGAATAACAAAAAATGAGAAAACTTTGAAGCTAAGATAGATTTTTGTTATATATCCCTAAAAATATATCATATATTGAGTATATAAACAAAAAAAAAAATTAAAAATTAAATATTTAAAATCCAAATTTTTTTGCTATACCGCCTTTTACACATTTTGAAATTTGTAAGTATTATATGCCCTAGATTGTTTAGATTTTAGCAACTAAAAAATATTGGAAAAAATAATGAAGAAAAATTTGTAAGAAAATATATCGGTCAATGAAGGGTTGAGCAACACAACACCTACAAAAATTTTCGGTAGTTCATGTTGTTATCTAAAAATTAAAAGAAAAAAAAAACGGGAAAGCCTTTGTGGTTTGGTTCCCTCAAAATATGTTATACATGTATGACAAATACTTACTTGAATTAAATTATTAAAATGTTTTCTTTGATAACACCAGCCAAAATATCAATTTTTTAATTTAAAAATTAGAAGAGTTGAAATTTATGTACAGTTGTGCAGCATAAATCCTCAACCTTAACGTTGACCGATCAGATATTATTTTATAATCTAATGTTTATGTCCATTAACAGGAATAATTAATGGAAGGACAGTTTGGGATGAATGTTTTACTTTGACAATTAATTTTCATTTTGATAACGTAGGCTAGGTACAATAAAATTTACGGCTATTAAAGAACCATATTGTAAATATTATTTCCTGTGTGAAATATTTTTCTCTGATCTGTCAGTGTTGTTATTGTCCTTTGTTTTTATTTTGTCTGTTCATCTTTGCACCAGTTGTACTTTTCACCAAAACCCAGTCTATTATTATTTAGACTACTTTGTTTTTACAGAACTACATACCTCCAAGATAAAATGCGTTATGAGAAAAAAAGAGAAAAAATTGAATTTGAAGTGTTGACAGTAATGGTGGTGAAACTCGGTGGACTAGAAATGCTGTCAACAGTTGATCAAAGTTTGATTTTGTCTTATCGGCTGATGGTCCCGAGTCTGAAGATGTGTGAGCACGCCTATAAAGAGAGCAACTCCATGACAGTGAAACTCACTTGTACTGTCGACGGATAGCTCTCTTGATAGCACCTGCCCGAGCTAGACGTGCGGATCTGCTGTAAGTTCTGTCGTTTCCTGGCTTAAACTGTAACAGAGGAAAGATTCAATTCAGTTTATCTACAACTCACAGGAGATATTTAAGGGTGTCCAAGGAAAAGGAAACCAAAAAAATATAAGTTTGAAAAACTAATTGAGAGGAGGAAACTACGAATACTTACTATTTTCTCAACTCTCTAACATATTCTTTCTCTCCCGCTTTCTCTCTTTCTCTTTCCCTCTTTCTAGTTTTTCCTTGCTATCACTCTTTTGCTCTCACTCGGTCATTCTCACACATTCTCTTTTGCTCTATCTTTTTTTCTTTTAACATCTAACAATCTCAATCACTCTTTAGTTAACAGAAGTATTTCTCTGTGCCTCACTTTTTCTCCTTCTCTCATTTTCTCTTTTTCTCTCTCATTTTCTCTCTTCCTTTAAAACTCTTTCTCTGTCTATCCTTCTTTATTTTTGCTATTTTGTCTCCCTCTTTCACTCTCTTTTTTCTGTCTAGTCTAGTCTTTTTTCTCTGCTTTTACTTCTCTTCTTGCCATTAATATCACGCTATCTTTTTAAAATATTTTTTTATGCATTCTTTGGCACTCACCCAATAACTCTCACACCCCTCTTCCTATATTCATTGCTCTCACTCTCTCTCCTTCTAGGTTTCCTTTGCTATCACTCTTTTGCTCTCACTCACTCTTTCCCACACATTCTCTATCTCTCTACTTTTTTTCTTTTAACATCTAACAATCTCAATCACTCTTTAGTTAACAGAAGTATTTCTCTGTGCCTCACTTTTTCTCCTTCTCTCATTTTCTCTTTTTCTCTCTCATTTTCTCTCTTCCTTTAAAACTCTTTCTCTGTCTATCCTTCTTTATTTTTGCTATTTTTTCTCCCTCTTTCACTCTCTTTTTTCTGTCTAGTCTAGTCTTTTTTCTCCGCTTTTACTTCTCTTCTTGCCATTAATATCACGCTATCTTTTTAAAATATTTTTTTTATGCATTCTTTGGCACTCACCCAATAACTCTCACACCCCTCTTCCTATATTCATTGCTCTCACTCTCTCTCCTTCTAGGTTTTCTTTGCTATCTCTCGTTTGCTCTCACTCACTCATTCTCACACTTTCCACATCTCTCTATCTTTTCTTCTTCTAACATCTAACAATCTTACTCTCTCTCCCTCCCGCTTTCTCTCTTTCTCTTTCCCTCTTTCTAGGTTTCCTTTGCTATCACTCTATTGCTATCACTCTATTGCTATCACTCTATTGCTCTCACTCACTCTTTCCCACACATTCTCTATCTCTCTACTTTTTTTTTAACATCAAACAATCTCACTCACTCTTTAGTTAACCGAAGTATTTCTCTGTGCCTCACTTTTTCTCCCTCTCTCATTCTCTCTTTTTTTTCTCTCTCATTTTCTCTCTTCCTTTAAAACTCTTGCTCTCTCTATCCTTCTTTTTTGCCATTTTTTCTCCCTCTTTCACTCTCATTAGTCAGTAGAAGTATTTCTCTGTCCCTCACTCTTTCTCCCTCTCTCATTCTCTCTTTTCTCTCCCTTTCTTTAAAACTCATTTTCCGTCTATCCATCTTAATTTTTGTTATTTTTTCTCCCTCTTGCACTCTTTTTTTTCTTTCTAGTCTAGTCTTTTTTTCCGCTTTTACTAATCTTCTTGGCCTTAATATCACGCTATTTTTTTACATGGTTTCTTTGGCTCTCTATTGGTTTTCTTAAGAATATTTCTTAGGCTCTTACCCAGTAACTCTCACACCCCTCTTCCTATATTCATTGCTCTCTCTCTCACACTTACTTTTTCCTATCCCTCTTTCTCACTCCTCATTCTATCTGACTATCTGTAGTTATTCAAATTATGGTAAAATCATAACCATTCTAATTTGTTTTTCAATTCCTTCATGTAAGATTTCTCCGCCGTTGTGGCACATTTTCAAAAACTTTTATTTTACAATTAGGTAGACTAATTAATAATTACAATTAATTAAGGTTTATAGTTGAGATGAAAAAAGTTAATGGCACGAGAGGGATTCGAACCCACGACCTTCGGCTAGATACGCCGCTGCTGTACCACCTGAGCTATCGTGACCTCGATCCACTCGGACATCAACTCCCCATCACAACCCCACCTTATGAGTTTTCCCTCCTTTTGCCATTTTCAATTAATTGTCATCAATCCATTTTAATTAATTGTAATGTATTAATTGGTCAAGCGGACCACGAAATTAGTGAATCTAATTAATAATAATTAGTTATTAAAACTGCGTGGGAAAATAAGTTTCGTTCCAGTAACGTAAAATTAAAACTTGAAACGGCAAATAACAAAAAAATTTTGTAATAGCAAATTAAACCGTTTAACAAGTGTTTTTAAAAAATTTTTTAATAGAACAAATCGTTCAAACATACGCAAATATAAGATGAAGAGAGGATGAGTAAAGTAAACATGAAAATTAAAAGGCATGCATATGGATAATATAAAGGCTATAGAAGTGTGGGGACCATAAGAGTTTTAAAAAAAGTGCAAATATCCTACAAGTAATAATTTATAGAAATATGTTAGAAGTGTTAAAGAAATTAAATAGTAAATTGTTAGTCAAGTTTTCAGGGTTTGGGTAAGTTTTAAACGTTTAAGCCCGAATTACACTGCTTTTTTTTAAAGAACGTGTTAAAGAATAAATTCGAATTCATCCTTCGCCAAATATATTAAAAATAAATAATCTATTATGCCTATCCGTTATCCATGCGCTGGGACAGTGGCTAGTTGATTGGACAAGGCCGAAGATTTTCAGGACAAGTCTTGACAAAAACAAAAAAATCGACGATTTTTCTCTCGCTCCGCCAAAGAAATATGAGACATGTCCGAACACCGGGCGTGCTTCTGCATTTCTATTAACCAGGGCAGACCTATTTTCCTTCCTTTCGAGAGCTATTTTAACAGAGAAAAACATCTTTTGGAAATTTGTTTGAGACAACGTTTAAATTACACAGCGCAAAAGTTTATTAAAATTGTTAACACAGCAGCGAATTTATTTATTCGTAATTTCCTAACCATCTAATGCTATAATATTGGGCTTTTATATAAAGAAAGTTTAATATATGAAAATAATAAAATCTTTAAGAAAGAATGGAATTTTAAAGAAAGATATTGCTTCGTTATTACATAAAATAGAATTTACCATGATTATTAAACTAATACAGAATTTTTTGTAAAACAAACTAAAAATAACTGTTATAAATTTTCCACCTATGGGCCATGTTAGGGCTTAAAAAAAGCCAAGAAACAGAGAAAAAATGTTAAAATTAGTGTCTAAAATTGGTCGGGAATTGTTGTTAGAATTATTAATTCGCAAATAAACTTTTTTTTTGTTAACTTCGAATTGTTATCAACGCGATGACACAAATAGGGCGTTGTGACGACCCTGACGCTAAGAAAACAAAAGATAGTGTCAGCGGTTTTATAATTCTTGGGGCCGAACGTCCGCTTTTTTTTGTTTGGGGGGGGCGGGTCTTAGTAAAACTAGTCGTAAATTTTGTTTTATTGTCCTATTTGTTAACATCCATAATAAAATAAACAGCTGTGTTGGCTGTGTTGTAATTTTCTTCGGTTTTGTCATCTTTGTTGTATGATTCTACTGGAATTAAAGAGTTTCCATGAGACGCCATTTTGATAAGATGGTATAAAATAGGAATTATTAATTAAAAAACTAAGTTTGGACATAAAAAACTTTCTTTTTTTTAAATAAAAAAGTGATTTTTGTTTTGAATCAACCTGGATTGAATTTTGAGATGTTCTAAAAATTAAGCTCCCCTGGCTTTGCTGTTCAGAACCTTTTCTTAAACTCTCCTTACTATTTGTTAAGCCTGATTGATCCTTAATTTCTTCTTTAAAAGGGAAAGATTTGGTGCACACTACAAAAGCTTAAAAAAAGTCCAAGTGATGGAACTCCACTTTTTTTCTTGTAATTTGCGTGCAATTTGTACAGTTAAGTAGTTAGTTTGTGTATAGTTAAACTTACAGGTTCATTCTGAGTGACTTTTTAAGTACATCTGCTACATAGCCAAGCTTTCAGCACTTTATATCGCCAGACTCAGAGCTCCTGCATCAACGAACACAACGAATAGTACAAATATAACTTTTTTCAAAAATTACAGTAATCATTAATGATAAAAAAAGAAAAAATACTACAAAGATTATGTTGTAAATAAGTAAGTTAAGCAGGGAGGCTTGACGATGGCAATAAAAAGTGCAGGAAACTAGGCAAAGCAGCAGTTGTTCTTTAAAAAATAATAAAACATAATAAAAATAAAAATTAATAAAAGATCCATTAAAGGCTGAGTCCATCTACCAATTTTTATCAAGATATAAACTGGATTCCCCCCCCCCAAGTGAATGTGATGTGCATCTAATCTGCACGGGGGGAAGGGATTAAGGATTTTACCGGATTTATAAAAAGTGAGGAGAGATTAAGAAATGGCTTAAAACAGCGAAGCCAGAAAAGTTCAATTCTTAGAACCCATTAAAATTCATTCCGGAGCGAATCAAAACATCAACAATTTATTTTGAACTTTGTTATTATTATTATTATTATTATTAAAAACCAATATTTAGTTTTTACTTAATAATTCCTATTTTATACTATCTTATCAAACTGGCGACTCATTGAAATAGCATAATTCCAATAGGGAACATACAATAGAGTGAAGTGAAGAAAATTAAGACACAGTTGTTTTCCTTTCAACGGATGTTACGTTTAAATTGTAAATAAATTGGCTCTTTGATGCAGGAGACTTCTCGATGGCAAGAAAAAATGAAAAAAAAAAACCTGGGCAAAGTAGCAGTTGCTCTTAAAAAGACCCCCATTGAAGGTTGAAACATTTATAAATTTTATCAAATTTTTCACTCAGATTTTTTTTATTAAACGCTGAGGGTTGATTAAAACTCCAAAGATTAAACGTTGTTCATAGATACTTACAAATTAAAGCCCTAAAAGTTTTCAACGTCTCAAGCTTAAATTTTTTAAATATAAAATTTTATAAAATCAAAAGACTCAAAGGGACAGTTTAGAAAGCTTTTTAAAAAGCGGCTTTTGTTAAGGAGAGCTGTAAAATTTGTTTGAGTGGCTTTTCCTTGAGTCATCTCGTAAAAGGCGTAAAAAACCCATTTCATACTTAAATTATTCTCGACTTGAAATGGATTCCTATTGTGCCAACGTTGTTCTATTTATTATTTACTGTTTCATAGGAATCTAATTAGTTTTGTGTTGAAGATTCTTTCAGGAGTAGCATCAATCTGTCGTGACTTTCCTTTTTTCAACTTTCTCTGCTAAAATTTTAAATCATAAAAATCTACTGTGAATTTTTATTCTAGGAGACCTTTTTGATTTAAAACCTTGCTATTTTAAAAACTTAAAATTGTTTTATCTATTTATTAAATATATGGAATGTAACAGAAGAAAATGATTGGATAAGTAGAAGTACTTTCAAAGTTTGGTAATGTAAGAAACCTCAGATTACTTTCAGATTTCTGTCAGAAAAATCTATTCAGAGTGGTCTTGCTCGATCCGAAAAACCATCAGAAACTAAATTTCCTTCCATTTTTGTTTGTCGGTATTTTGGGCCGGGGTTGTCGTCCTAAAAACCTGAGAGTACAAGCGGACTTGAATCTTGAACTGAACAAACAGCTTAAGACTCGCCAAATAAAAAAATTGATAAAATCTACGGCATTGGGTAACTTTGCCTTTGACATGCAAGTACCAATGGGGGATTTAAAAATCATATAAAAGATTATGAGAAAAAAACTGCGCTAGGTCTCACGTTTTAGAAAAATTTTACGCTAAACAAGATGGCTTTTTAAATTTTTTCCTACCTTCGGTCATTCATCAGTAAATTCAAAAGAATTCTATAACATGTCAATTTTGCACTTTTTATGAAAACTTTAACTTGAGCTGTAGAGCCAGGAAATTGCCGATTTCACAACCATTTTCGAGGTATTCGCGATTTTTGGGGAAAACGTGGTTGTTTACGTGCTCGTGTAAAAAAACCGATCACATCTCTCTCTCTCTCTCACCCTCTCTCTCTCACCAGATTTTCAAGAATGCATAAATTTTCGTCATGTTTTCGCAAATTTTACGCTTTACAACTTTTGTTCTGAAGACTTTTTTAAAAATGAACAGGGAAGCGGCAATTCTAAACTTTTAACGCAGTTTGGTTTCGAATAACGTATTGAAACAACATGTTTATGAACGGTAAAATCGGAAAACAGAGTGATCGGAATTTTCCATGAGCACGTAAAAAACCACGTTTTTCGCGTAAAAAGCGCGAATAACTCGAAAACTGTTGAGAAATGGGGCAAAGTGGAAGGTGACCTATCGAAAACTTATTAAAATTTCCGATCGATTGCTAAACGGAGCCGCTCCAGGACGATTTCCTGGTTCCACAGCTTAATTTGAAGTTTTCATAACAAGTGCAAAAATAGTCATAATCCAGAATTTTTTAATATACTGGTGAATGGCTGAAGCTATGAAAATATTCAGAAAACCATCTAGATTAGCGCAATACTTTCTAAAAGTGAGACCTAGCGCAGATCTGTGGTTTAAAAGGCTGAGAAAATATGCATTTCCAAAGTTTGCCAATTTTCTACAAAAAAACCGAAGGTCGATTTTTTTTATTACGACTAGGTCATGGATAATTCAGGCAGGCTTTCCCCAAATTGTCATATTTGTAACGAAATGAAACAATCTAAAGCACATCTTCCTTGCTCAGTGAATGATCAAGTTTCTGGGTGGAGTGTTCAGTCTGGAAACACTGCTGATGACGAGAGATAACGTCTCGATCTGAATTGTAATTTGTATTTCCAAGTAATTAGCCTTTCTTGAAGGAACTTTCAGTTGTTTAAGATTTTTTATATCTCTATGGAGATTCGTGCTGCGGCGGCTGGAAAACGTACAAGGGCGCTAGCCTTAGATTGCTGACAAATTTGCAAGTTTCCATAAGGCTTGGAAATGGATTTTAACTTTTGCCGAAATGGAATTTGTAAGAAAAAGCATCAGAAACATATCGCAAATTTGGTCGAGCCTTTGGGCGTCTCCCTTTCTCTGGTTGTGGCTTAAAAAGACAATAAATTTTTAAACTTAACCTGTGGAAACATCGACTTTTTACAAAATACACGATCGTTTAATTTAAATTTAAAATTTAACTTTACAATTTTTATTTTGAATAGAAAGCGCAAATAAAAATGAAAATCCCATCATGAAAATATAACTCCAATTTTATATCTGTAGAATTATATCTTATTAAACGTGCAAATAACTATCTCAGATTTCACCATTTGCTACTATCACTACTAGCCAAAAATATAGAAATGATAATGATATGACTTACATTTTTGCAGAATATATTTATTTAATTTTACATCTTTCGGGAAGTAACATTTCGCCTCGGCAGAAACTAGAAAAAATAAACAAATATATTTTAAAAGCAACAACATTAGGAAATATTACAACTAAAAAATACTCAAGTTTAATAAAAAGTGCAATTTTTTTTGTTTTTAAAAACCAAATGTTAATTTGACGAAAGTGCTATCAAAGCATCTCTAGTCCGCTTATTCTCGCTCCTATTCTCTTCGACGTTGAAATCACTCTTAATTTTATTTTTTTTCAAATGTTACTTTTATAAGGGTTAAATAGACAAAACTACCTAATAGTATGGATTCATTAATTAATTTAAACTAAAACAATATAAAAATGAATAGTATAATTTTTAATAATTTTCATTGCTTTTGTATATATATTTTTTTAAATTAAATATTTTAATGACTAACGACGAAAATTGCAATTTTGACATAGGAGAATTCAGAAAACTGAAACTCGTGATATTTTTGTTTAAGGTTAATTAAAAAACAAAGAATAATAAACTTTTTTTACAAATAAAACATAAATTTATTAAAAGTTGTTCAGTCAGTCAAATAATAAGCATTTCGAAAATTAATTTACTTGGTTATTGGAGGGGGTGGGCTCACTCAAAAAGTCCTTTTTTTTAAATCCCAATATTTCTGGTTTAAATGCACATATTTAATCCTTATCTGTTCTAATCTTCTTCAAAATTACTCTGTACGCTCTTACGTAGACCTTTACCTTTTAGGTATGCTTGTAAATAATTAATGACGTAAAATTTTGGAACTTTTTTTTAAACTACTAGTTTTCCTGAGTATCGTCATGTTTTTATTTTCCTTTAAGGAAAAGGTACTTTCTTTGCCTTTCTAAAAAAAAAATTTACTACACACAGAATTACAGTGAAAAAAATTATCCTAATTTGTAATACAGTATGTTGGGCGAAGCATTAAGTAAACGTACGGAAATGTGTGAAAACAAAATTTTACATGACCGAGTTCCGTCAAAATGTGTTATACAGTTAATTCTAATGGAGTTAATCAATCATTATACTTTATGGACAACTAGAAAACTAAATAAACCTTTAATTTATATTCGTTTTAGACCTTGTGTATGGTTGAATTATGGATTTTGCTTATGTTGAGCACCGGAAAGCAATATTTTAGGAAATATCCAAACAATCTAATTATATGTGTAGTTATAATAATGCAAATATTAGCAATAATAAATAAAACAATAAAACAAAAAATATAATCTTAAAACACAATGTAAAAAAGAACCTAATTGTATGTATACTTGAAAAATGGCAAAAGGAGGGAAAACTCATAAGGTGGGGTTGAGATGGGGAGTTGATGTCCGAGTGGATCGAGGTCACGATAGCTCAGGTGGTACAGCAGGGGCGAATCTGGCCGAAGGTCGTGGGTTCGAATCCCTCTCGTGCCATTAACTTTTTTTCATCTCAACTAAAAACCTTAATTGATTGTAAATATATGTATACTTATTTTTGTTTAGATAATGCATAATATTTGTTTAATCTATGTTCATAAACAGGTAAATAAATAATAATAAATAACTTCATCACAAACTATTTGGGAGAGACAAAATTAAATTAAAAAAAAAAAAAAATTTAAAAACTGTGAAGGAAATAACTAGCTTAACTTGACGAGAAAAAGTACTCATTACATACCATAAGGACTTCTCTTCTCTTTTTAGGATCAAGGATTTCAATGCCAACAATGGCATTACTTAGGTTATTCGCTAAGCTATTTTTATAAAAATGTTAATTATGCCCAACCCGCACATCTAAAGAAAAAGCCCAATTTCTTGGAAAACGAAAAGAGCTAGTGCACTGATCATGTTCTGAGCAAACTGTAGTTCCTGTATGTGATTATAATGATGATGAAACTAGGAAGCGGGGTTTGTGCTCCTCAGGCACTGCATCCTTCTGGCTTATCGTTCCTTCCTAGTTCCTTAGTTCAGTGCAATAGACTCAATCCTTCTCCTTAGAAGTATCAGGTCATTGACAGTCGCTGCTACAATTTGATTCCCTAAGTTTTTTCCGTATAATGGTGGTCATCTCAGGATCATTACAGCTTCCTCAATCCGGATGAAACCATCACTGTTGAAAAGTACTGTAATGAAATTAATGAGATAGACCGAAAACTACTCCGACCATGGCCAATCGGAGGGGCGCCTATCCTCCTTCACGACAACGCACGCCCACACATCGCACAACGGACTCTGGGAGGACCACCATACTCAACGGAACTTTGTCCTACAGATTATCACTGTAATAAAGTTTTACCGGTGTATCTGACTGACCTTCACCTGATAATCATCTTCTGCAACATGTTGGCCTGACCTAATGGTTAATAGACTCTTCAGAAAAACTACTGTCTTCCTCCCAACTCCCCTGATCCTTTCTCTCCTTTCACGACCTGATGCAAATTATATACATTATTCCCACGCCATGCCTTAAGCCTAAAACAATTACATACCGACCCCTTGGACCTCGAACCTTTGAGGCAATAAAACCTGATCTGGAGGTATTTGACTGGGACTTCCTATATCACGGTTCTATGGTCGTCTTCTTAACCTCTAATCTCCTCAGTATCTTGGATGGTATGGTGTTAAGCATACTAGGAGGCAGGGTTTGTACTCCCCAGGCACTGCAGCCTTCTGTCATATTGTACCTTCCTAGTTCTTTAGTTCAGTGCAATCGACTTTCTTCTCAGAAGTATATGTCATTTGACTGTTGCTGCAAAAATTTCATTCCCTTGGTGTTTCCTGTACGCTAGGTTAAATCTTCATTGAGCCGTTGCTTCGCATTCGATATGGGTGACAGTTTCCTCCTCCTCATTGCATAATCCTTAGATGGGCTCATCAATACTCTAGCCTTCTCCAACTGCAGCAGTGAGTTTGACAGTCTTGGTGAGGGTTGTTTTAACATAAGCTTACTGTGTCCTAGAGTTTATCCACTTCTCCTTTTGTTTTGTTTGGATCCATTCTGCGATGGAGGATTCTATATTTTTTTTTATACCACGTATAGGTTCGGGGCCTGTTTATCCACTTCTCCTTGTGTTATCCACACGTCCTTCGGCTTGATACGTGGGGTTGAGATGGGAAGTTAGTGCCTGAGTGGATCGAAGTCACGATAGCCCAAGGGGTAGAGCAGCGGCGTATCAAGCCGAACGTCTTGGGTTCGAATCCCGTTCGTGACACTGACTTTTTTTTATCTCAACTAAAAACCTTAATTAATGGAATAAACAAACAATGTTGGTCCCAGCACTGAACCTTGAACACCAGCTACCTTAAATTTTTCAAAAATATTTGACTCTGAAACGTCGGGCCATTAGATAAGATTTATTTTTATTAAATATCTGAGAAATTTGTTACGGTTTAATTTGTGAACAAGCCCATTGTGCCAAACACAATCAAAAGCCTTACAATCCAGTAAAACCGTTCCGATTTTTTTTTCTGCGTATAGTTTTCTACGGGAGAAAAATATATGATAGTCGGTGAGAATGATACACGAAAGAAAACAGAATTTTTGGTTTTACGGGCAGACTCAAAACTAATATATACTACTACAGCTACAACAAAACCTTACTTTTTGTAGATTGTATTAAAAAACACAAGCATAAATAATAAATAAAACATAAAATAACCAAACCTGAGGACTATAGAATTATTTGAAACCTCATGATCAAAATCAATAGTTATTCAGATATCGTGAGATGCGGTCGGGTGTGATGTAGGTTTCAGAAAAACATTTTCTTTATCGAGCCAACGTTTCGATCTTTTATTGAGATCATCTTCAGGGCCTGGGATTTATAAACAATGTTTACATTTAACAATTACATTTGGATGTGGAAAAGTGAATTTATACAATGCAAAATATATTTTATATTCAAACAAAGTATTTCTACTCACTCAAAGTGTTTGTCTTTTGTGTAACAGTTCTCCCTATTTATCGAATGACCTCCCTGATCCTCTCGACCTTCGTATTCGCACATCTGATGTATCAATTAAAAACCACTTTTTACACTGATTTTCGTTTTGCAGAGGAACATTCACGCTTTGGAAAATTTATGCTCTCATTGGAATATATCGACAGGATGGCGAGGTTGTGAGTATAAATATCTGAGGATGTTCCGTTCATCCCTGACAACTCAATAAAAAAAATTAAGTCGAAATTCAGTCTAGTCCAGCCTTCTCTCAAACACTTTTATTCTAGCTAATATTAAGCATGTGTTTTATTGTAGTCGTAAGATGTTCTGCTACGCTCACCGGGTTTGAGGTGTTTCGAATCTAGTCGAATCGTATCAAGATTTCGATTCGAAAATTATCTCATTTCCCGAGTTTTATGTCAAAACTTGTTTCCTGACTACAGATTCCCCAAAATAATTGCTTTGGAAGTAAAAAGTACTAATTTTTCCTGGTTCAAATCGCTCAATCCACTCATAATTTTAATATTGATTTCGTGTAAATAATAGGCTCTTAAATCGTCCAATAGTTCCAGGCACTTTGAAAGTTGTACTGAATTTGTCCTTAGATTCGATAGATTTTTTTTACTGTACAAGGAACTCGATCATTCAAAAACATTTTTTAACTTAATTTCACTAATTTCTTGGTCCGCTTGACCAATTAATATATTACTATTAATTAAGGTTTTTAGTTGAGATAAGATAAGTTTTTACTTAATGTTGATAAAAGTTTTCTTAATGTACATTCCAATGAAATTCACTTACTATTTAAAAGTAGACGAAGAAAATTGAAGAAAATAAATTTTATTCTGGCGCTTCAGGTCACCTTGAATTTAAAAAATACAATTAGTGTCAAAATGAAAATATAAATAAAGATTTAAACGTAATAGCATAAAAATAAATAAAGTTCTAAATTAATTAAAAAAGGGGAAAATACGTAAACAGTAATAATCTAATTTTGTCCCCTAGTAATTTGTTGGTTATTAAAAATTAAGCGCAAACTTATAATTTTCATTACTTCCCTCTCAGCGATGATTCTCTGCGAAGGATGGCCTCATTTTTGACTTATTGTTCCGTTCTTACAGAGTCAAAAAAAATTGTAACTATTTTATAAATAAACTTAAAAAAATAAAAATAAGTTAATTTTCGTGGAATAGAGAGACGATCAATGCTGATAGCAACTTATAAACTGAGCTTTCATAGATTTTTACTCTACAAGAAACCCGGATCATTCAAAGACATTTTTCTAGTTAACGTTGACAAAAAAAATTATGTACAACCCATTAAAATTCATCTATTATGTAGAACAAGTAGAAGATGAAAAATTTTATTCTGGGGCTTTGGGTCACCTTGAATAACAGAAAAGTACAAAATTTGGCACAATTCTTGTCAAAATGAATATATAAATAATTGATTGAATGTAATAACATAAAAAATAAAATAAACGTTTTAAATTAAGAAGGGGAAAAATACTTAAACAATAATAATCTAATGTTTTCCCTTAGTAATTTGTTGGTTATTAAAAATTTAAGTGCAAACTTATCTATTTTTATTACTTCCCTCTGAACGGTGCTTTTCTCCGAAGGAAGATCTCATTTTTGACTTATTGTTCCGTTCTTTCAGAGTAAACAAAAAAAAATTACAACAGTTTTATAAACAAACTTAACAAAGTAAAAATAAGTCTATTTTCGTGAAATTGAGAGGCGATCAATGCTGATATTAACTTATAAACTGAGATTTCATAGATTTTTGCTCTACAGGAAACTCGATCATTCAAAGACATTTTTCTAGTTAATGTTGATAAAAAAAAATTTTAATGTTCAACCCATTAAAATTCACTTATTATGTAGAAGAAGAGAAATTTTATTCTGGGGCTTTGGGTCACCTTGAATAACAGAAAAGTACAAAATTCGGCATAATTCGTGTCAAAATGAATGTATAAATAAAGATTTAAATGTAATAACATACGTAAACAGTAATATAATCTAATGTTGTCCCATAGTAATTTGATGGTTATTAAAAATTAAGCGCAAACTTATCATTTTCATTGCTTCCATCTCAGCGATGATTCTCTGCGGAGCAGGATCTCATTTTTCACTTATTGTTCCGTTCTTACAGAGTCAAAAAAAATTGTAACAATTTTATAAATAAATTTAAAAAAATAAAAATAAGTCTACTTTCGCGAAATAGAGAGACGATCAATTCTATATTAACTTATAAATAATACAAAGTTTTCCAAATTTTTCTTTAAATTACAAAAGCGGAAACTACAAGTACCATTTTTAAAACCAAGTGCGCAATGCAAAAATGAAAATATTCCCGACATAATGAACAGAATTTGACGTAGTTTTTGCAAAATGGAGAGGCTAACAGCCTGTCAGTGCTGACACGTAGGCAATGTTATAGTCACCATTATATTCAATGAAAAAAATCGTTAATTACTAAACATTAATAATTTGTTAATAAAACATTATTTACTATTACAAAAAAATCATATTTCTGTTTTTCAGGATCGGTTTAGAAATTAGAATGATAATTGATTCTGTTATGTTTATGTTTTTAATAAATTAAAATAAAATGATCTTCGATAAACCAGTAGCTTTTTGGTACAAAAGTTAAAAATATGCAAACCAATTATTTTTATTTTTTTTTACAATGGATAAGATCTTTGAAAAATTAACGGTCGTTTTTTCCCACACGATATGTAATTTATAAATAAACGCATATAGAAACTTATTTTGTTTTTATTAGATACGAACAGCCTCGGAGATTATCAGTAATGATAAAAATGTTGACAATATTCAAGATTGCGTGTACGTTAGAACCTGTCGAATTTTTGGGTGAAGAGAGGATTTTCATTAAATCTAAGATTGTTGAAAGTCAATTTAATTTGAAATTTATAGTTTATAAAAAACTAAAAAATGAATAATCTATACTGTCTGGTAGTTAAGAAAGTATATATATTTTATAATGTAAAGATAAAATTGAATAGGCAATACTTTAACTTGACATTGAAATTTTGTTTAACTGTTAGACCTTAATTTGGCAAAAGTGTCTTTTTCGTTGTTTTCCCTCCCTGTTTGTAATTATTTACATTGTGAACCACGTTTTAAAAAGCTTCTCACTTACTTACATGAGGTTTTCTTTCTTCCCACTTCTCTGATCGATGGATGATGGAATACTAAAAAGTGAGCCATTGTGTGTTACACCTGTTGGTTTTGTCGTTCTCTTCCCCTACCACTTGGCCATATCTCACCGACTCCCTTCTCCCAAGTCGGCCAATTAACTCCAGGGGAAAAATTCAAATTAGACGGGAATCGTTTGACAAAACGGCCGTTTGAAATAGGCCTGTATTTTATCATACGGGGTTAAAAAAAGAAACAGAAAATTTATTAAAAAATGAAGCTTATTTAAATTTTTCTGTCCAAAATAATCAGAAAATTTATTAGTAGGGTTAATCTCTAAACAAACTAAGAGGGAAAAAAATCAAATTATAAAACATCTGGACAAATATTACCTTTAATTAATTTTTCATTCCACCCCCCCCCCCAATTCCTCAAAAAATAACATTTTCATTTATATTTAAAATTAAACACTACAACCAAAAGACTTGTTTTACAGGACGGTTGTGAAATTTCAAGGATTCGTTACAGTTTTTTAAAGAAATTTTAAGGACCAGCCTTATCTCGTTCTACTTAATATATCACTGTGTAAACCAAGATCATCAACAAAGTAAACTTAGGAAGTCATGAACACGTTTCGGAACTTTATCTTATGTCTTCACAAAAAGTACATTTGAGACACTTAGGCGCTGATCAAAGGAATCTAAAACTTTAAAAGTAATAATAATGCGTCTGGGTACGATATCTGATTTATACATATTTCACGAAAGAGTTTTTGAGTAAGAGACGTCTTCAGAATAGTTATTATCCCGTTAACTACTGTTTTAAAACGTTTTATTTTGGTTTCACAAAGTTCTGTCTATCTCCCTTTTTCCGTTCTCTTTTTCTTCTTTTTTCACCTTTTTTTGTACCTTCTTTAATACGTAAGAATTAATTAAATTTGCTCTGCTGCTAAAACAAAGCTCTCCAAGAAAGAGGCTCTCGCTCTTTGTCTTTCTCTCTCTCTCTCTCATCGTCCTGGTTTTTCACAAACTTTTTCTATAGCACTTTTACTTTCTTTTTCTATGTTAATATTCCCTCTCTTTCTCTTTGTCTTTCTTCTCTCACACTTTTTCTTAGACTCTTTCGCTCTTTCTCTTTCTCTCTCATCATCTTGGTTTCTCACAATATTTTCTATAGCACTTTTTCTTTCTTTTACTATGTTAGTATTTTCTCTCTCTCCCTCTCTCACACACACTCTCTCTTTGTCTTTCTCTCTCTCTCTCTATCTCTCATCGTTTTCGTTTCTCTCAATCTTTTTCTACAGCACTTTTTCTCTGTTTTTCTAAGTCAGTATTCCCTTTCTTTCTTTTTGTCTTTCTCTCTCTCTCTCTCTCTCTCTCTCTCTCTCTCTCTCTCTCTCTCTTTGTCTTTCTTTCTCTCTCTCTTTTTCTATAGTTCATTTTTTCTCTCTCTTCTCTCTCGCTTTTTCAGTTCTTTATCTATGTAAGTCTTCTCTCTCTCTCTCTCTCTCTCTCTCTCTCTCTCTCTTTCTCTCTTTCTCACGCTCTATTTTTGCCTTTCTCTCTCTCTCTCTCTCTCTCGCCGTCCTGGTTTCTCACAATCTTTTTCTATTCCATGTTTTCTTTCTTATTCTATGTATGTCTTTCCCCCCTCTTTTTCTCTCTCTTCCTGTTTCTCCCTTTCTCTATCTCTCCTCGTCTTGGTTTCTCACAATCTTTTTCTAAAGCACTTTTACTTTCTTTTTCTATGTTAGTATTCCCTGTCTTTCTCTTTTTCTTTCTTCTCTCACTTTCTCTCTTTGTCTCTCTCTCTCCCTCTCCCTCTCTCTCCCTCTCCCTCTCTCTCTCTTCCTTTTTTCTTTCCTTGTCCTTTTTTCCTTATTATTTCTCCTTCATTCTTTCTTCCCTTTTTCTAACATGGTTATAGAGGGTTAGATTTATAAATTCGTAGATAGTCAGCTAATTAGCTAAGATCGCTGAATAAACAAATAAATAATTAGAAAAGTATCTGCATATATAAAGTTGGGTGAATAAAAATTAAAGATGTACATCGTTACTAAAAATGCATCTATAATTAAAAGTTACGTACCTAGTTACGTATTGTAGATTGACAAATAGGTCGGTGGATAATTGCAAATAAATAGACGGATGGAATACCATTTTGTGTATAGGTAGATGCTTGGTGTTATGTTAACTCGAGAGATAGATCTCTATTTAGATAAATAGATGAACCGTTTTCCTGATATGTTTATTGTTCCTTATAAAATGTCACAAGTTATCATTAAATTTTGATGGTACCGAAAGAAAGTTGCTATGGTTTGACAAATCATCATAATCTTGTTACAAAGAAGTTTTTCGATAAATAAAAATGTACCCAAAAATGTGTGTATAAAATTCGATTATATCGGTTTTCGGGGTAAATAAGATATTTACCTTTTCAAAGTCTTACAAAGAAGGCACGAAGTAAAAAATTCCTGACAACTTAATTATTGGTAGCTGTGTAAAATTCCAAACATTTCTATAATAAAAATATATAAGACCAGCCCTCTGTCTTCACGTCACCAACAAAATAGGCGAAGTGTAAAAAGCGTGGGAACGGGGCGGGGCATAGCTGATAGTGAAAATTAAGAACAAAACGGCCATCCTGCGATAATGGGTTGTCTTATCGAAGAATGCTTAAAAGTGTATAAAGTACTGAGGGAAAAACGAATTGCAAGTACCGGGAAATTCAAAAAAGATTATAATGCGTGTACTTTTTCGTTTTTACCAGCTGAAGTTGGTGACAGCGATTACGAGCGGACCCAGACTGTTCAATAGTGATTTTTAAAACGTTCAACAGGACGTCCATGGTAATGTAAAGTAGATAATTTTTTTAAAGGGGAAAATCAAAATTGCAAATTCTCTGTAAACATTTATCATCTGTTTAATAGCTTATGTGTGTTTTGCGTGAATAAAGCGGTTTATAAAACGGTTCAATTGACTTTAACAGAATTCGAAACATTTTTGTAATATAAAACAATCGTCGATTTCTATCAAAAAACAGGTTTTATGTGATATTTTTAGCCTATGTAGAGAGCCAATATATTCTCACGTCTCTAGACACACTGGACTCATTTAATACGTAAGAATTCTAGAAGCATAATATTGTGAAAAATAATCCTATAAAAAAAGAAGACGTTTCAAATTCTATGCTCCGTTTGTATAGCCTTTACAGCTTTCTCACTCACTCACTACCTCATGAAATTTAATAAATTCTTTTTCCTTTTTCTGCATAGATCATTTTCTGTCTTTTTTCCGATTCCCTTTTTCTTATTTTCTGTGGAATTTCTTTTTTTTTCATTTAATCTTTCTCTTTTTGACCTTTCCACTTCTTTTCTTTGTATGTCTATACATATCTCTCTCTCTCTTTCTCTTCATCTATCTATTTATCTATCAATCTATCTATCCAACTGTTTATCTTTCTATCTCCCTTTCTGTATCACTCTTTCTCGGCTACTCTGTATTTCACTGTATCTCAGTGTCCGTCGTTCACCTTTCCTTCTCTTTCTCACTCTATCAACTTTTCTATGAGCAATTTTCTAAATAAATTTCAATTTCACTCCCTATCTCTTTCTAGATCGCTCTTTCTTTACTTTTTTTGTGTTCCCTTATTCTTATTCTCTTTTTTTCTTGTCTGTAAGTCTCTTTTTATGTCAGCCTTAATCTCTCTCTCTATCTCTCTCTATCACACACACTCTCTCTCTCTCTCTCTCTCTCGTTCTTATTCTCTGTCTATCAGTTTATTATCTACCTGTCCAATCTGTATATTTCCTTATGCTCCCTTTCTTATTCATCAACTTTTTCTCGCAACAGTTATATATCTACCATTATTTCTGTCTCACTTTTTCTTTGTTTCCTCTGTTTGTCTTTTCCCTCTCTCTCTCCCTCTCTCATCCTCTCGCTCTTGAGTTAATTGTCAGAGACGCCGTTCAAGACCTACAATTTCGATTTTTTTAATAAAACGATATTCATTCCTTCTTTATTTTATTTTCTTTCTCCGCTAAAATTTCCAACTCTATAACAAAATTGCATTATTATTTTTGTTTTCTGTTGCAACGGTTTAGGCGTGGACAAGGCGCTCTTCACTGTAAGGTAGAGGTCCAGGGTTCGAATCCAGCGGTCCTGCATTCGAACCCGACCTCTTCTGTTGCGAACCCTCGTTAAAAAAAAAAAAAAAAAAAAAAAAAAAAAAAAAAAAAAAAAAAAAAAAAAAACGCAAGCGTGCCGAAAAGGACATACAGGTAGATAAAACATCACATTTCAAGACATTAAATAAAATAAAGATCGTGGATGTAAACAAAAATTTATATAAATAAAATTAGAAGACTTTAGTATTTGGAAAAAACCTACATCAAAAGAAATCATGAAGTAAAAATTGTAAAGTTTATTATATAAACGGTCGTTATAAAAAAAGTAACAACAATAATGGGAGAAAAACAGCGTAGTTCAAAAAGGAACAAAAACGCTCTCAAATAATCAATACAGTACAAATCATGAACAAAATATCAAGGCATGTTGTAGAAAAACCAAACGTTGATAAATTATTAATTTTAATACGTATTTTTACTTGACGTTTCTATGGTGATGATTTTCGGTGTTATTTGAAATATCTTCGATATTATCAAATAATGTTTTCATTAAGTGGTAAAACTGGTATAATCGTCGCTGCAGCTGCAGCATTAGTTGGTGCGGCGAGTTGGTTTATCGGCAGGAAATATTGGAGAGATGGTGAAGAGGAGATAGAAGAAGGTGTGGTTTATGATAAGCAAGGTAATACATTTTCATTGGAAGAACTGAAAAAGATCAAGTTGGACAAAATCAAAAGTAACTGCAGAGGAGTTAAATGCCAACTTATAGGAGACTTCATGGAAGTGCCGAACAGGGAAATACAGGCGATTCTTGGCAATAAACAATTAGAAAATGTTTTTTATGCTGCTGGCCCTTTTATATACAAGAATGGTGGTTTGCCTGCAGTGCATAAAGCACTGGAAGACTATGGAGATGTCGTGGAGCGGACCAAATGGTATGCATCTGCAGTCAAGGCAGGAATAAACCCGTAAGCACTTTTTACACTGTTTCTTATTTATATTCTTTTATTTATTTATTTTTTATAATATTTTTTGTTTGTTTCAGCTATTCGTGAGCAAACAGTGCCTGCAGTATCTTTTGGCTTAAATCAAATTTTTGTTTTATATTTTTGAATAAATTATAGAAATTAAAACCATTTTTTGCGTCCATTGGTTTTCTTATTTTTTGTTTATTAAATATTACTACCAACAATTTTTGTAACAAGTAATAGTGTCGCTTAGAAACATCTCAAAATCTAAAAATAAAGTTGACAACTGGTCATAAAGCAGGGTTTACGAATTGAATTGTAATGATTGCGGTATTAAATGTATACAACAAATTTCAATTAATTAATCTCTATGCAAGGTATTGAAATGAAAATTTAGTGTCACGAGCGGGATGGTTCACTGGTCAGAGTGAATAGAAGTCACGATATCTCAATTGGTAAAGCAGCGGAGTATCTAGCCGAAGGTGGAGGGTTCGAATCCCGCTCGCGACACTGACTTTTTATCTCAACTAAAAACCTTAATTAATTGAAATTTAAAATAACAATGATAAATGTGATTTTGTTTAGGTAGATTCATATGAAACATTCTTTTTTTATTTTCTTACTTTACATAATGTTTAATACTTAAGAAATTGTTTTCCTTTGTTTTCTTAATTTTTCTCTTACATTGTTATTATTTATTTAAACATATTTTGTAAATTGGATTAATTCCGTAACATATAATTTTATATTATAATGTGTTCCCTCTTTATCCTCTGCGAGTCTGGAGTTTATCCTTGCGCTTACATGAAAAACAGAGAAAATTCTTAAAATTTCCAATGAGATTTTGGTGGATCCTCAAAGATCCTCAAACGGTTAACTTTCCGCATTTTAGTAGATTTTTTTAAAACTCTACAGTCGAGTTTGCACACATTTTAAAACTTAAATTATTATATATACATTTTAAGTTAAATCACTATTAAATTATTTAACTTGCACTTCTGTATGTGTATGCATGTATACGTATGCATTTCCATATTTTACTTCATATTATTTTTGATTAAAAATTTTAACTAAATATATTCAAGTAAGTATACACAAAATTCTCCTTTACTCTTCACTTTTTTTAATACTCAAGTAATTTTTTTTTGTTGAAAAATTGAATTAATTCCGTAATATATACATATAATATTATTTCTATTTAAATTAATTATTCTTTTTATGTAAGGTTTTGATCGAAATGAAAAAGTTAGTGTCACGAGCGGGATTCGAACCCACGACCTTCGGCTCAACATGCCTCTCTCTAACGTCCGTGGGGGTTTAGGCGTTGGCAAGGTGCTCATCACTGTAAGGTAAAGGTCCGGGGTTCGAATAACCCGACATACTTACAAATGGGCTTCGAAAAAAAAGAGGCATTAAGTAAAATAAAAATTGTGGATGTAAAAAAAAAATTAGAATTTATTTTATTTGGTATTTTTACTTGTCGTTTCTATGGTGATGATTTTCGGTGTTATTTGAAATATTTTTGATATTGTCAAATAATGTTTTCATTAAGTGGTAAAACTGGTATAATCGTCGCTGCAGCTGCAGCATTAGTTGGTGCGGCGAGTTGGTTTATCAGCAGGAAATATTGGAGGGATGGTGAAGAGGAGATAGAAGAAGGTGTGGTTTATGATGAGCAAGGTAATAAATTTTCATTGGAAGAACTGAAAAAGATCAAGTTGGACAAAATCACGGATAACTGCAGTGGAGTTGATCGCGAACTTAAAGAAGAATTCATGTATCTGTCGATCGACGAAATAACGGCGATTCTTGGCAATGAACAATTAGAAAATGTATTTTATGCAATTGGCCCTTTTTTACACAAACATGGGGGTTTGCCTGCAGTGCATAAAGCACTGGAAGACTATAGAGATCGTGGAGCGGACCAAATGGAATGCATCAGCAGTCAAAGCAGGAATAAACCCGTAAGCACTTTTTACACCGTTTCTTTTTTATATTCTTTTATTTATTTTTTTATAATATTTTTTGTTTTTTGTTTCAGCTATTTGTGAGCAAGCATTGAGTGCAGTATCTTTTGGCTTAAATCAAAATTTTGTTTTATATTTTTGAATAAATTATGGAAATTAAAACAATTTTTTTCGTCCATTGGTTTTCTTATTTTTTGTTTATTAAATATTACTACCCACAATTTTTGTAACAAGTAAGTAATAAAAGTAAAAAAAAGTGGCATGGCGAAAGCTGTGGTCACCCCTTAAGAAAAGAAAGAGCGAAAACTGTGGACCATAAATATTTACTTCTAAGTGTAAAATAGTTTGAAATTGTTTTCCAGACAAAGATAAAGAAAGCTTTTTGCGAATTGGATTAAAATAAAAAATATATTTCTAATATTAACATTTCTAATTTTTGATATAACCTTATATTTGTGTAAACAATCATCGTCGTAGAAATAAAAATGTAAATTTACAAAATACAGGTAAAACATTAACTCTCAAATTTTATATTGTATTTAATTTAGCTTTAAACCATTTGACATTTATTTTCGAACGAAAACAAAAATCGTTGGATTGTCTAATTATGATTATTTACTCGCTAAAAAAACAGGATAGAAACATTTTGACCATACTTTGCCCCTTTAATTCTGAAAAATAAATTGGAAACTAACAACTAGTCTAAATGCATAATTTTGTTTATTTTAAAAATAATCTACCTTGTACTAAATGAAAAAAAAAATTCATACGGATAAACATTTAACAATATGTGATTAAGAAAGAATTTTCATTAATTCATGAACAAACGAATCCAGTTGGAAACAGAGATTTGTAATATTTTGTGATTGAGTGATCAAATTAGAGAGAAACAGCACATTAAAGTGAAGATCGCTCAGGAAAAAAAAACCACATTTCAGTTAACATATACAATTAAGTAGCTGAAACTTACGTCGATCCGACAAGCTCGGCAAGACGGGTAGTACAACGCTAACTCTTCAACAAGTGTTTGTAAATGGGTGGGCGAACGAAGCGATACGTGCCCTATCGCCAGGACGAGAATGTCGAATGCTAAGGTTATTAAGATATTGTCCTTATCAGCAAGGTGCCTTTCACAACAAGTCCTTATCCAAACGGGCGACACTTCCGCCTATGCAGCTCATTCCGGACTGCCGCTTCTTTTGGCGATCCTTGGACAAACATTGACAAAGAGAAAAAAAGCCGTTGATTTAGTAGCATCGATTATCTCGATAAAAAAACGGACATTATTCATATAAAATGCACTGAAAAAAAATCCTTAGATTTGATGTTTTGGATATGAACAAAGATACTAACCCTTAGAAAAATTAAGCGTGTTCTAACCTATCGACTAACATCAGCTTCAAAGAGTTATTTGAGAGTGATCAGGTCAAAAATTGTTCTGAAAGGCCATAAATTTCATGTAAAGATGGAACAAAATAAAAATCTCGAAGATAACATGTTTATCACCTACAGACTATATTGATACATCAGTATATAATCAGTAGTAGAGCCGGGCAGTCAGATAGGTAGCTCTAATCGAGCTAGTACATGATAGTTGAATAACTGATAATTACGAACAAATGGTTAAATAGTAAACTAAATAGTTTTGTTGTTTGTTGGTATTTTAATTTTATTGGAGGTATGATTTGACGACTCTACATGAAATGATGATTCGCTAATTCTGTTTATCTATCATTATCTTTTTCGATTTTTATTCTCTCTCATTAACTTGGTTTCACACAATCTCTTTCTATTCTTACTATTTCCCTCTCGTCTTCTCGTTTTTTCCATAAAGTTTTCTCTCCCTCTCCCACAACACTCATTCTGATTTTTTTCTTTTTTCCTCTTTGTCTATATATCTAATTTATTTATGTAGGTTTATACATTATTTATTATTTTTCCATCCTCCAATCAGTCTTTCTATATCTCTTTCCTTTTCTCTATCTCTCTCACACTCTTCTTCTCTCGTCCCTCTTTCTGTCTTTATTGTCCTTCTTCACGTTTTCTTTCTCACTCTTTTTCTCTGTTTGTCTACTGTATTTCTCTTTTTCTAGGCTCTCGTTTTTCTTCTGACTCCATAAAGTTTTTCTTTTTCTCACTCTCACCATTTCTTCCTTTATTATTCTTTTTGCTTTCAGCCATATATTTATTTATTTTGTATGCTACATTTCTCTTTTTCTATCTTCACGTTTTTTCCATAAAGTTTTTTCTCCCTCTCCCACAACACTCATTCTCGTTTTTCTTTTTTCTTCTTTGTCTATATATCTAATTTATTTATGTAGCTTTATACATTATTTATTTTTTTCCATCCTCCAATCAGTCTTTCTATATATCTTTTCTTTTCTCTATCGCTCTCACTTTCTTCTTATCTCGTCCCTCTTTCTGTCTTTTCTTGTCCTTCTTCGCGTTTTCTTTCTTACGGTCCCTTTTTCTAGCTTCTCGTTTTTCTTCTGGCTCCAGTTTTTCTTTTTCTCACTCTCACCATTTCTCCTCACTTTAACATTTCTTTTGCTTTCAGCCATATACTTATTTGTCTACATTGTACCTCCCATTTTGTAGATTTATTATTATTCAATTATCACATTTTATATCTTTTCGAATCACTCTCTCTCTCCCACCCATTCTCATTCTCATATTTATCCTTATCTTTCTCTTTCTCAGTTCCTGTCTGTCTATGTATCTATTTATGTATATAACACCTTCCAGTTAGGAAGATTTATATATAAAACTTCATATTTTTTCATCTATTCCAATCACTCTCTCTCTCTCTCTCTCTCTCTCTCTCTCTCTCTCTCTCTCTCTCCCTTTCTCAATCATCCTCTATCTGTCTATCTATCTATCAATCTATCTACCTATCTGTCTATCTTACTATCTGGGTTTTCATATTCTTTTTCTATCATACATTATTCTCTCACTTCATTTTTCCTTTTACTATCTTAGATTATATTTCACTAATAATAATAATAATCTTAATTTCTTTCTTTCTCTCGTTCTATCTCTGTGCCACTGTCTTTTTTTTACCTTAATCCCACTCGCTATATCCATCTGTTTCTCTTCTTCTAATCTCTCTCTCTCTCTCTTTCTCTCTCTCTCTCTCTCTCTCTCTCTCTCTCTCTCTCTCTCTCTCTCTCTCTCCCTTTCTCAATCACCCTTTATCTGTCTATCTATCTATGTAACATTTGAAAAATGGCAACAAGGAGAGAAAATTCGAGAGGTGAGGTTGAGATGGGGAGTTGGTGTCCGAGTGGATTGAAGTCACGATAGGTCAAGTGGTTAGAACAGCGGCGTATCTAGCCGAAGGTCGTGGGTTCGAATCCCGCTCGTGACACTGACTTTTTATCTTAACCAATACCTTACATAAAGATTAATTAATTGAAAAGAAGTTATTTGGTCTATCAGACCACGAACTCTAATGAATTTAATAATCACAAACATGTTAATATCTCAGAAAAGAGTCAAGGTAGAAACCTCGTTCCGGTGGCACTGGTCTACGTTTTATTTAGTGAACTCACCATGGCAGTATTGACATTAACCCTGGTTTGGGATTTAGGACCATATACCAAATAATATCCCAAATCAGATTATAATCAAAGTTGGTCGATAACTGAACAATCTCGTAAATTTAACCCTGTATTACTAACTGGACTGCCCAATCTTCCGCCATCGACCCTTCCTCGCTACACATTCACGCTAATGAATACATTCATCTCAATAACAGCGAGGAACACAAAACTATCATTACTGTATACACTATAAACAGGGTTGTTTCCTCCAAAAATCGGAACAGGGGACCCAGATAAGCACGATTCTCATATTGGGTGGTTTTCCTACACGCTCTCTATACATAACCAAGAAGTTGCACCTTTCAATTAGGTAGGACACATCGCGAGCAACCTCTCTCTCTACATGCCAAAAATTTCATAGCTATTATTAATACAAACTATTAATTAATTGAAAGAAGTTATTTGGCCAATCAGACCACGAAATATAATGGGCTATAAATTAGAGTTGTAACATACATTATTAAGACAAAGGTGTCTAAATCATAATAAATGTATAATGTAAACTGTATAACTCACGTTAAGTGTAAGAAAGATCCAAGAGACCCAACTTTGCGTGGTTGTATAAAACCATCACCTACTTCTACTATAACTGAAAATAATCTTTTCTGAAAATGTTTGCATCATTGTAAGTAAAACAAAAATTAAATCCTCTGATTTTAAACACCTTTCTGTTTTAGAACGTTTAGTTCTCTAAACATCAATAGCATACAATGAGTCTTCAGAGTTCATTCTTTTTATTTTCCAACTTAAACTGTCCGATATATTCGTTATTCATATTTTCGTATCTTTTCCCATCCAACCTCTTTCTCTTAAAAAAATTATTAATATTCTAATAGATTGTCCATTCTCTCGTTTTTTCTTAGTATCAAACATTCCCATCCAACCTCTTTTTCTTAAAAAAATTATTAATATTCTAATAGATTGTCCATTCTCTCGTTTTTTCTTAGTATCAAACATTCCCATCCAGCCTCTTTCTCTTACAAAAATTATTAATATTCTAATAGATTTTCCATTCACTCGTTTTTTCTGTAGTATAAAACATTCCCATCCAACCTCTTTTTCTTAAAAAAATTATTAATATTCTAATAGATTGTCCATTCTCTCGTTTTTTCTTAGTATCAAACATTCCCATCCAGCCTCTTTCTCTTTCAAAAATTATTAATATTCTAATAGATTTTCCATTCACTCGTTTTTTCTGTAGTATCAAACATTCCCATCCAACCTCTTTCTCTTAAAAAAATTATTAATATTCTAATAGATTTTCCATTCACTCGTTTTTTCTGTAGTATCAAACATTCCCATCCAACCTCTTTCTCTTAAAAAAATTATTAATATTCTAATAGATTTTCCATTCACTCGTTTTTTCTGTAGTATCAAACACAAAAGAAGTATCAATTGATATTTAAGAACCTATCGAAACGAATAATAATAGTTTCGTATTGTGTCGAGAGATGAGTCCTACTGTAAACGACACTTCCAACACGCCGTTAGATTCCTTTGTCGCAATTTACAAAGCTCTATTGACACAGTTGTCATAACTCTTTTATCCTTGTTGCCTGTTTGACGAAACGTCGACTAATTTGGACGAAGGGCGTGAGAAGTAGGAGAGGAGAAAAAAAGAGCCGTTATAGATTTCTGACTTCTGCCATCCCGGAGGTTAAGTGTATGTCGAAATTAGTGTACCCTTTCTAAAGGTATATTCGAGCCTAGGAGAAAAAGGAAAAATAGGAGCGCTGGAGGAATATTCATAGGTACGCTTCGAGCATAACTTATAACCTCGGCCTTAAGAAAATCGACTGGGAAAAAATACGAGTTAGAACTACCACCGTTGAGAATTAATCAGACAATCACCATTGAACTAGATTTCTTATTCTCTATTCTATAAAAAAAAAGAAATAATTAAGCTACAGCTATCAAAATCAACACAAGAAAAATGCGTAATAAAAACTAACCTGTACTATTTTGAACTTTTCATACTATGTCTGAAATAGCTTGAACCCAAAAAAATTCTCTTCTGGTTTTTTAGTCATTAACCTAACATGATCTTCCATTTTTAGCGTTTTAATACTGATTTAGAAAAAGAACGAGTCAATAATGATCATGAAAAGTCAAAATTCCCATTAGATTTAAGATCACTTTGGTCTGAATTTAGTAGAATTGCTTTCTTTTCTTTCTTTCAGGCCAATACTCTAAAAATAGACGGTCTTTATTGACCAAAGACGAAAAATAATGGTCTTAAATAATATTGCTCTACATTTGTTATAAGAGATACAATGCAAACAGGTAGATAATATGACAGATAAAAGAGAACATTCCAATAAGAAATAGTCAATATTGATCAGTAAAAGGTACTGATTTTGTTGAAGCAAGAGCTAACTGGTTGCTTGTAATAGTGATAAAATCAAAGAGATTATGATTGACCGAATTTACTTTTTATTTAATAGAGTTGCAAAAATACATAGAATTATCAGCCAGAATAGATTAATATTTATCGAGTTCTGTCAATTATGGTTAGTTCTTTGCAACGATCTGCGACTGCTAGTTCAGCTAGTTCTATTTTCCAACCTACTTTTCGTTTGATCTAATAAACCGAGAATAGAGCGATAAGAGACAATTAATATTGATCAACCTTTTGTAAATTAGTGTTTGATCTTAATGCACAATGAATTTATGTTCATGTAAGAACGCTACCTCATAAAAAATTGTGTTGTTTTTCAATAAGCTTTTGATTGACTGATACAGAATAGGGAAGCAATAAGATCAATATTGATAACGTTACTGTCAAAAACGTTTTTTTTAACTATGCTAACGAATCCAGAGATATCTGCCACTACCTCATCGTTGTTTGAATAATTTTTCAAAACGTTTTGATTTACAACATTCATCTTTATGTGGCGAGCATATGTGAACATGAGACAGTCAATACTGAGAAGCTGTCAATACTGAGAAGCTGTCAATAATGTTTTTTCCTAAAGATGTACAATGATGTAATCACCGGAAAATACTACAATGCGTCTCCTATTTAGGCTTGGAAGGTGCCTACCAATTGTGGTCAATATTGCTCAAGTTTATGTCAATTACATTTATTCATCTCTGTCAATTTAAAATCACCTGTGACTACAACTTCATCAAATATTGCATTAATCTTCAACAATCTTTTGTTTTACAGCCCTACATACAGTGAATATGTGAATATGGGACAGTCAATATTGACCAACCCTCTGTCAGTCATGGTTTGTTCCTAAGGATGCTTGTTAATTTATCTGTAATTCCTACCTCAGCAAATATTATCTTTTTTGTGCATTTTTAAGCTTACAAGGTAGCACCCGTTGATAGTCAATATTGATCACGCTTATGTCAATTAATGTTTGTTTCTTAATGATGCATGTCTTTTTGTTATAATCTGCGACTTCTACCTCAGCTAGTGTTAATTTCGTGTATTGATAGAGTGAGAATAGGGGAATGAGTGGTCAATATTGATCAATTTTTATCAATTACGTTAAGTACCTACTTGTCAATTTTTAGTTATCTGCGCGAACTACCATATCATCAAATATTCACGTTCAGTTTATAGTCTGAAATTGCTAGGACATACAGACAAGAGAAAGTCAATATTGATCAAGCTGTTAATCGTGTTTTTTTCCCTAATGACGTATGTCAATTTATAATCACCAAGGACTACTGCAATACCTCAGCAACAATTGTTATTCTTTTCACTTATTTAGGCTTCTAGGACATCTACCAATGGTGGTCAATAGTTTAGTCAATGGTTTAAGCTTATGTCTATGTCTAAGTTTGTTCATGCATATCAATTTAAAAACACCTGTGACTACAACTTCATCAAATATTACATTAAGCTTCAACAATCTTTTGTTTTACGCCCTACATACAGTAAATATGTGCCAGTCAATATTGACCATTATGTATCAACAAGGTATTGATGGTCAATATTGACCAAGCTATTTATGTAATTAAAATACTTAATCCTCTGAAACTAATACTGTGTTAGTTGTTATGTTAGGTTTCAACAACCTTACGGTTTACACGTATGAAATAGGAAAAATATGTGGACAAGAAAGGTCAATATTGATCAAACTTCTATCGATTATGTTTAGGCGGTTAATTTACCTATGAATTAATATCATCTTGGACTACATGCATTGATAAACAAATACTTTATTTTGACATGTATTTCGGATAAATTTTGATCAATGTTATTACTTTATGATTTTCTTTAGGCTGTCACTTTGCGGTTGAATGATTTTAACGTCTGAAGAGCTAACAGCGAGACGAGGCGGACCACAGGTAAACCGTTTGACCGGCTTTACTAATAATGAAAATATTGTATTCTGATTTTTTCCCGATGAAACAAGCAACAAACAAGTCTAATATACTTACAAGTACAAGTCTCGAAATTTGTCCCTTTTTTTCCCTCGTTTCTTGTAAACGGCCGTCTTGTTGATATTTCTTCGGTTTTATCTTTGAAACAAAACCCCGGGTGAAAATGTTCCAATTCCCCATTCAGGGTCCTTGCTACGCCCCCATTAACATAATTATGCGAGTTTATCACCATCATGTCAGTTGGGGGAGTAAACAGTCCTTTCCATCTTTATTCATACTCACACGGTGCCCCCCTCATCCAAAATGCCCTCCTCCAGATTTAGTTCACTTAATTAGTGCTTAATTATAAACTCAGGACGGGAGGCTTAAACGCTTCGAAAACGGCAATTTAGTGTGAAAAAAGGGGGCTAGACAAATTCGATACGTCTAGACCAACAAAAAATACCTTAACAATCACTATTGTATTTCCAGTTTTTCTATTTGTTTAGTTATTTAAAATTGTCTGAAAGAACCAAAACCAGTTGGAAAATTCAGACACTTCTCTCCTCAACCAAACAAAAAACTATGATTTTACCATGCAAATACATACTATATTAGTATAATATTTTATTTATATTAAAAAAAAACAGACAAAAAATAAAAAATAAACTAGCTTTAAAAAATTGTTTGACCGATAAAGCGTCCAAGATAAGAACGAGCTGGATCAAGGTGCGTCAACCAGAAAAGAAGCTTGTTATCATATTACTTTTACAGTATTCATTCTACTGTGAATAATCATTTAAAAATTATCCAACTGGGCTACTCAGTAATGTTTACATTCAAAATTTTACCAATTAAATGTTAATTTTGCATTGGGGATAACTGACCCTTTAAAAAATTAAGCACAAGTGTTTGAGAGGCAACTTTTTTGTAAGCATAACTATATCTGTCAGAATTTACAGAACCAAGAAAACTTACTTAAACTTTAAATTTTGCAATCTCGTAAAAATTGAACTTCTAAGTGATTTTGTATTTTATTGGCTTAAGTTTACAATAAAAATACAAACGAATTCATATGTTTTTGTCCGTGGTGTAATCAAATTTACAGTAAGACTAAAATTTTATGAGATTCGGGGGATATGAAAAAGGTGTGAAAGGTTTAAGTAACTTCTAACTAACAAGTAAGTGAAATTCTCGAGTGCAATTGAGAATCATATTTTAACAATAAGAATTTTTTTATCCAAATTTATATGTGGGAACGTTTCTGTAAGTATAACCTGTAAGCATAATCTGTCAGTATTTACAGAACCAAGAAAATAATCTTGCATAAACTTTTTTTCTTCTTTTTTTACGAGGGTTCTCAACAGCAGAGGTTATATTAACCCTCGGGGTGCCGGTGTTTTTGAAAAAAAAAAAGCCCATTTGTAGGTATGTCGGGTTCGAATTCAGGGCCGCTGGATTCGAACCCGGCACCTTTTTCCTTACAAGCGCCGTGTCAACGCCTAAACCGTTGCGGCCACCGACGCCCCCAAACTATTTAAACTTTAAAAGAGAAGTTTGCAATCTTATAAAAATTAATTTTCTAAAGTGATTTTGTATTTTATTTGCTTAAGTTTACAATAAAAATACAAATGAAGTTAGGGTTGTAATGTTTTGTCCATGGTGTAATCAAATTTACAGTAAGATTAAAATTTTATGAGATTCGGGGGACCTGAAAAAGTTGTGAAAGGTTCAAGTAACTTCTAACTGACAAGTAAGTGAAATTCTCGAGTGCAATTGAGAATCAGATTTTTACAATAAGAATTTTTTTATCCAAATTTGACATGTGTGATAACCTTCTGAAGTACTGCCGTCTCTTAAGGAGCACCGGAGATGTATAATCAGATGGACTAAAATATAACATAAGTACCTTAACATTTGCTTAAGACAAGAATCATATGGCCATCATGATTTTTCGGCTTTGATAGCTAGGAAAAATCTTATCAATGAATGCGTGACAACCTTAACGTCTTCTTTGAGGATCAGACGTCCTCTTCCCCTTTTTCAAAGAGGAATTTCCCTAACAATCGCACAACTTTCCCTCCAGGAATTCAATTTCTCCAGCGTCTGTGTTTCAATGAATATTCCAGAGGCGGTACGTCGTCCGGGAGTCAAGTGTCTCCTGAATGCGCGACTAATGAGGAGACAATGAAACGAACTGATGATGAATGATTATGAAACCACCGGGTTAGAGGACGACTCCTAATCGCCGAGGGTGGGAAAAAAAGGATTCTGACGGGAAAATCCGATCCGGTCCGTACGTTCTCGCTGTGCTACAACCAGCGAATATATCAGACCCAGATAAATACAATTACCGAACGTCCTACAATTTAACAAACAAATTAGTGATTGTGATGTTTTTTTATGAGATCTTCAGTCTGATGAATAACTTGGTCATTTCTCTTTTTTCTCATTCTCATTTCTCTTCATTTTGCGTTTTGGTTTTTCCGACGCGTAGTACGATAAAGCTACATAAATTAAAGATTAGGTCTTAGGTTATATAATTATCGCATAGGTCATACCAAGATGAAACATGGACACCTTCTGAAGAGGATGAGATCACGTAGGTGCCCGTTATATGGCGAGCTTATCACGGTAGAGCATGTAATAACAGTCTGCAAAGAACTAACATAAGTCTGCAAAGAAAAGAAATACGACAGCCCGAATGACCTATGTGCGGTGACGAGGCTCGGCAGCAAGCTGCTCCAATATCTCAGGGCCATAAATATTTTTAATTGTATGCAGATCTTTGTACTTTCATGTACGTGATATGTGTTAATTATTGGAACGAATGTATTTATTTTCGTGAAAGGAGGAGCTTATTCCAGTTACCTCGAGGAATATCGAGTACTCTGGGTAGTGAGAACGATGTCTGGTGAGTGATTATAATGTATTAGCGTGAATGGAGGAGCATAACCAAAATTACTCTGGAGTACTCTGGGGTAGAGTGAATCAGGCTATCATATATTTATCTTTCTGTGTTTATGTATATTTGTGTTATTTTATCCATAATTTACAAGGCCGTGAGGTTGAGAGGGGCTACCAATAGGATAAAGAAAAGAGAGGTTATATCATAAAAGAAACAATAAGAGAAACTAGTTTTAAAACGTGAAAAAGATAAGAAAAGAAAAGCAAAACTAAGAAAGACAGTGCTGGCGATAAACAAAATAGTTTGCCGGCCCTTAAACTAGAAAAACAAAACAAAAATTAAATAAAAATAAAGGATAGGAAAAAATATGGTAATCTACCATAAACTAACATACCCACTACTTGATGGAAAAATTCTGATACGGCGAGTATATATCTATATTATGCAGGGTGGGCGACCAAGACCCGAGGGGTTAAATGCCTGGGTAGACTCGTACCCCATCCCTAAAAGGTCCGGGACTTGGTCGGCTCACGTGTCCTGCATAAACCTCTTGGACCTGTTCACAAACCCAAAGATTTTGGACCATTTAATCTCGGGGAGTGATTTGGTGATGTACTCTCCTTCAAAGATTTCAAATCTAGACCTAGCATACCTATCACATTCTGCGAGGTAGTGCCTTGCCGTTTCTTCTTTTATTTGGCAAAAAACGGCAAAAGGGATCTGGTAGGATAACCATTACGAAGAGGTGTCTTCTCAGTGAAGTGGCCCGTCAAAATACCTATCAGCCTCCTAATTCCCTTCCTTGAGATAGAAACTAGCCATTTCGATTCTGCTGGTTTGATCGCCTTAACAAACTCTTTCGATTGCCTGTGACCGGGGGATAAATTCCATTCCCTAAGGAATTGTTTCATGCCCCAGTTATTAATACTCTCTTTCGCTGTGCTCGTAGAGTGAGGTAATATTGGTTGTGGCCCGACAAACGCAGTATTAGAACCTTCTTTGGCTAGGCCATTCGCCTTTTCATTGCTATGGTGTCCTTTATGTGCTAGTATCCAAATAAGGGTTACCTTGTTCTCAAACCTGAAAGAGAATGATAAAATATTGATAAGATCTATAGTTTCCTCCACCAGTCGTAAGGTTGACAAATCTTTTTGTAATGACCTAAGACTAGCCTGACTGTCAAAAAAAATTCTAATATCTTTTGCCTTAATTTTATTTTCAATAAGTGTTCCACAACACACATTAATGGCCCGGATTTCCGCCTGAAAAACGGAGGTGTTATTTCCAAGAGGGGAGGAGATGCTGATTCCTAATTTTGGTATATAGATTCCTGCACCACTCCCTCTACCTTTGATAAGTGATCCATCTGTGTAGCAATACAGCGAGTATACATATCGATCTTTTTTATATAATATGACAATGATTCTATCAAACATAGATCACAAAGTAGACGAACAAACCCATAACCAAAGATTGTGAAAGGCTTAAATACATCCAACAGACCAAAATGACCAAAAACGGTCTAGCTAAATAGATAGTAATATCTCTTCGTTGGTACTTTAGAGCTATAGGGAATTTTAAATGTATATAATGTTTATGTTTATGCTGATTTATTGGAATAAATGTAATTTATTAGTGACTAGAGGAAAATCGTATACTCTGGGGTGAGTGTTTGCCATCGGGTTGGTAAAAGGACGTTATCAGCCACAATGGAGTTGGTTCAACCCCACCTTGAGGAATAGCGAGCACTCTGGGGGAGTGGATATGACCAGACTAATATGCATGTGGTGTGGTTGTATACGTATTATATGTATTGCGGCTGTTCTGTGTTTGACAACTAGAGGTACAAATGAAAGGCTAGCATTTTAGGATATCGACGTAGTATACCGATAAAAGTAGAGAGTTAGTAACCAAATCGAGACGCCCAAATGGCTGCAGGTTAAAACAAAATAGGCGAGAAAAAAGCTGTTTGTCGGCCCATAAAATTCCCACATTATTATTACTATTAGACGACAAAATGTTAGAAAAGCAAAATCAGCTCTTGGTAGAAACTATAACGATGATATCAAAGAAGAAAAATGTTTTGCTTTAAACTCTCTTCTTTTATACTACATCGATATCCTTAAATGCTAGCCACTCGTTTGTACCTCAGGTTGTCAAATACAGAATAGATATAAAACATATGCACACCAATATACACATCACCACAAATATAGAAATCTGGTCACATTTCCTGCAGAGGCGTTATTCCTCAAGGTGTTGAACCCTTTCCATTCTCGCTAATAATTTCCTTCTACCCTCAGACGTCACACACTCACCCCAGAGTACTCGGAGCGGGTTAAGCAACCCCTTTCTTTCACGCTAATAAATAAAATTTATTCCATAAATTAACGTAAACACAACACCTTATACAAACTTAGAAGTCTAGTCACATTTTATCACCAGAATACTCGGGGCGGGTACTACTACAATATTCCTCGGGGATGATGATTACTCCATTCTCGCTAATAATTTACTTCTCCAGACGTCAAAAACTCACCCTAGACTACTCCCCCTTCTTATTTTTTTCGTACACCTACTGATTAGCGTTTTCATTATTTCCTAGATTTTTCGTTGTGATTGTGTTTGTTCTTTGATCTACGTTGTTTCTACAGCTCAATAGACGTCAGTTGTCGTTAGAAATGTAGATGTTGCTTTCGTCCTTTTGGCGTTATCGTCATTGCTGTTGCTATTTTTATTCGTCATTGCCATCAAAGTTAATGTCCTTGCTTCCGTTTGTGCTCGTTTGGACAAATATTATATTTGCATGTGTTTCTTGTAGTCTTTGTAGTTTAAAGTTTCATTATTTGCTCTAGCTACTGCTCTATTTGTAGTTATGTTGGTTTTATTTTCGTGATTAGTAAACTTTTTTTATATTGTCAATACATTTTCCAATTTCATCATTGCATTTCTGCATTCAGCCATACTTCTTCTATATTATTTCTACATTTAGTATTGCTTAAGCTTATGCTTTTATGCTGCTGATTTCTAATCATTGTAGTATATAGCTCCTAATTTATTCACCTTCTCTTTCTTCATTACTGTTATTATTATTATTATTAATTTTTAAGGGCGTTTTAACGGCTAAGGTCATTTCACGCCCTAACATCCAAACCTTCTATCTTAGGTTAGCTATAGCCCTTCTGAGAGCTACAAAGCTCTGACTCTAAACATTCACTCGTAAACTAATTTATCCTATTGCCATCCAAGCTTTAATTTTTTTCTTAAAATTCTTAATTTGGAAGGCCAAATGTTGCAAAAATCCCATTTTAAATTACAAATTTTTGCTAATGTTCTTTCTACTACTGCCTTTGATATGTTTATTTATTTAAGTTGATATCTCCCGACTATATATTTCTAAAGCTGAATATTTGTGTTCATAACTATTTTATTAAAAGTATCTTGTTCCTGCACATTATCCAAAGTGACTAAAGTCTTTTTAATCATTGCGGTTTTGGAATGCAAATAACGAAGCATTCTGAACCAAAAGAAATACGGTCCGAATCACATTCGATCACTGATGATGAGATTGTGATATCCACTAAAAGCTAAACTTTCATTAATTTTTAAAAAACTGTACTTATAGACTCTTCAATGCGATTAATGTTCTTTCGTGCTATCCATAAATTTTAAGTTGTTTCCTTACATCTTCAACTGTGTCAATACTCGGCAAATTGACATTAAACCGTGTAAACTGACTGTTAACAGAACTTGTAAACAATTGGAAAAACTACGTTGTGACAAGTACAATTGTGTTGTACGCGTCGGTGAAATAATTAAAAACAAAATTGTAACTTTTGAGGCAAATGTTTTAAGTATTTTCAATTTTTTTGTAGTGCTTGGTTTTTTAACATATTATTTATTTATAATCAAGCACGTTAGGAAGCCTCGAAAACAATTATTTTGCTAAGAACGAACGCACTTCATGGGCACCCTGAATTACAGGCCGTGCTTCGATCTAGTGATGACGACGTGAACTGTCTTCTGAAATAGAACTTGATATATTCCAGTTCCATAGTAATTGAGCTTTAAATTAAAACAATAAATAAATATAAGTAATATTCTTTATTTTTAATGTAAATACACATAATATGTATATATTATATGAACTATTGAGCTCATTTTTATATATAATTTCATAATAAAAATAACCTATCATATATTATATGAACACAATCAAGCTAAGCAAATTTATAAACAAAAGTAAGTAAAGTCGTTAAAAAATGGTACAACCTCATAATTGCTAATATGAAAATAACCTGGCCATTTTTGATAAATAAATTAAACAATTTGATTATTTTTATGTATGTAATTTATGTATCTAACAAGAGGTACCAGGTTGGCGTGTCTCGAATTGCAATTTTTTTAATACTTTTTATTTCTATTTGCTCAAATCAATTATGTGAATATTTCATTTTACAGCATTTTTTATGTACATTCCAATAAAAATATAGTAAAAGCTATGAAAGTTTATCAGTAACCAAAATATTTCTAAAAACTAATTTTTTTCATAAAAATTTGATCTCTTAAAACTAATATGGAATTTCGTCGGCTATTGCCATCGAACATCCCTACGAAACTGCGACATGCCGTTAGATGTTTCGAGAAACTGGGTCCTACTGGCAGGCCCTAGGGTAACACAACCATAGGATGACCTTTTTTGACTTTGAGAATTTTGCGAAACCGGCACATTAATATTGCTCAAACGATTCAGCAGCTCTAGGAAGTTCGAGGTGTCCAAATTTCTGAACTGGACTGATGACTTTTCGCCCCGTAAGAGGACCAGAATTGACCGGAACACACGGATTGCACGACTCGCATTTGCGATCCATTGGTCTTTGGACGATTGGTCTGCTGTACTTTTTGCAGATGAGTGTAGATATGCTCTACGATCTTCAGATAGGCGTGAAATTGTGTGGAGAAAGACATGAAAGGTACGAAGCTTGTAATTTTTCTCAGAGCCAACCTTTTCAACGTAGCTTAGTGTGGGCGAGAATTTTAATGGAGAGACGCACAGAGTAGGTTGTTCGTGGAGGATCTTTGACGGCCACTCGCTATGTGGACGAAATTTCGAAACATCATGCGTTGTCAACCTCATGCGTCGTCAATCCTATTCTAATGCACGATAATGCCCGTCCAACGCATAGTACAAACGTACCTTAAACAGCGTAACATCAGGGTCTTAGCCTGGCTAGCCCGTTCTCCAGACTTGAACCACATAGAACATTTATAGGATAACCTCAAAAGACGAATAAGAGCACGTCCACTACTTCCTGATACCCTCCACGATCTTAAAAGTACTCAGTGAAGAATGGGCTAACCTCCAGCAAAGAGACAATTCCAGACTGGTAGAAAGTATGCCAAGGCATTGGAAATATTTATACAAGCAGAGGATAGAAAAAGCTCATTTAGGCTCCAAAAACAGTCACATTGGATAGGAACTAAACAATTTGGGCACACAACCATAATTAATAAAATCAGACACCCATTCTTAGAAATGGGTACTGAGTATATGATCCCGGAAACATTCTTTACAACATCCTATTGTTCCAATAGTATCACATATGGTATATAGATAACCGGGTCGGGTGCTTTTTGTACAAGCCCAAAACATGAGCAATCAAACTCATTAGAGAAGTACGTTTCGGTTTTACAAGCAGGAATACATACCATCAATGCTTGTGCCCTGGAAAATCTTCAAAGAGGTTACACTGACAAAAAAAATCCTCATACGATCAGACAGCCAAGCGGCCATTAAAGCATTAGCATGTAAAAGAATCACACCAAAATTAGTCAGTGAATGCATCCAAAATCTCCAAAACCTGGGGAAGCACAACAACCTGATCATATCTTGGGTGCCAGGGAATTTTGGGTAACGAGAAAGCAGACAGACTGGCCAGAGGAGGATCTGCAAGACCATGCATAAGCCCTGAACCTATTCTTGGGATAACAAGAACAAATATAGAATCCTCCATCGCAGACCAAGCAAAACAAAAGGAGAAATGGATAAAGTCTAGCGGTGCTAGACATAGTAAACTTATGATGAAACGACCCTCACCGAGACGGGCAAAAGCACTGCTACAATTGGAGAGGGCCAAACTCAGAGGAGTGGTAGGACTACTAACCGGTCACTGGCATCTGAGAAAACTTCTATATAACATGGATATATACAGCGATGATCCCATGAGGAGGAGGAAACAGCCACTCATATCATCTTCGAATGCGAAGCAACAGCTCAATGATAGTTTAACCTAACGTACGGGAAAAACTTAGGGAATCAAATTGCAGCAGCGACTCTCAATGACCTGATACTTCTAAGAAGATGCACTGAACTAAGAAACTAGGAAGGTACAATAAGCCAGAAGGCCTGGCTGGGGGAGTGCAAACCCCGCTTCCTAGTATCCTTTTCTTCCATACCAAACCATGCCGATGCGTCTTCGAGATGTAAGTAAGGCAAGAGGAGGAAATGCGCGATATTGAAATATTAATTAAAAATCAAAACAAAATTAAAACATATTTTATCTGTCCGTCTTTTTAAATTTTTTAAAAATTTTTTTATTCATTTTCCTTAGAAATTTACATTTTTTCTTTTACTTTTGTAGACAAATACTCTTAATTAAACGTTAAAAAACGTGATATTTGATTAATATATAAAAATTTATACAAATCAAGTTATATAACAAGTGGGCGGAATTTTTTGCCTGTCAGTGTATAAATATTGAAAATTGGCCTTTGTTACATTTTTCCGCCTTCATTTTCCGGCGTTCAATTACAAATTGTAACCCGGCGTAGATTGACGTGCAATTACAAAATAATAAACCTCGTCTTATATAAAAGAAAAAAATTGTACTCGGATAAAAAATTCATTAAATCACAAGTCTCTGCGCGTTTACAATGCAACGGGTAATTATTGCCGGTCGATGAGCGTTTCCTTTTCCTGCCTTCTTAAATACTACTCGATACCAGGTAGAATCGAAATTACTTCAACTTCAAATAATAATGAGAATGACGGGGTAAAATCACGCGTCAATTTGACAAATTTTGCCATGATTCCATTGGTTTATGCGACAATTCTACTCCCCTGCCATAAAATAAACTATTCTATTTAGTAGTCAAAATTATCAATGCCTTAACTATTTGAATTTTGTTTTCACACCAGAAGCAATCTGAAACACAGACTGCCAGTTCAAATAACATAGATAGAATACAGTAATAATTTATGTGTGGTGATGTGACCGTTAGTCGATGATTATTAAGAAATCGTGAGATGCGGTCTGGTGTGATGTAGGTTTCAGAAAAACATTTTCTTTATCGTGCCAACGTTTCGATCTTATTGAGATCATCTTCAGGGCCTGGGATTTACAAACATTGTTTAAATTTAGCAAATACATGTAGGATGTGGAAAAAAGTGAATTTATACAATGCAAAAAAAATTTTTTTTTAATATTCAATCAAAGTATTATAAATATCAAAGTATATGAGTAGAAATACTTTAATTTAATATAAAAAATATTTTTTTGCATCGTATAAATTCACTTTTTCCACAATCTACATGTATTTGCTAAATTTAAACAATGATTTTAAATCTCAGGCCTTGAAGATGATCTCAATAAAGATCGAAACGTTGGCACGATAAAGAAAATGTTTTTCTGAAAGCTACGTCACACCAGACCGCATCTCACGATTTATGAATAGTACTCATTTATGTTTAATTTTTGGCTGCATAGTCAAATTAAAACAAACAGTGAATGTCTTAAAGAGAACTTAAGAAATTTCGAAAGAAAAGAAAGAAGCTCAACCCTGGAACTTGTCCCAACTTGTAAATCAATTCTTTAAGCATTTAAACGTTTATGCTTCAAAAATAACAATTCAAATTAGTCTTTAAAATAGATAGCAATACACACAAAAATGTGGATTACTGTAGAGAATTTTAAAAAAATTCGTTCCCTTTATGTTCAATATTATATTTGCAAAAAAAAACAGTAATTTCTGCACGTTGTTTTTTTAGTTTCTTAACTACACAAAATTTTAAAAAATCATCATACTTACACACAAAATCGAGTATTATATGAAATTATATTTAATTTTTGTATCAATATTTTCCACACTTCAGTTGTTTAAGGGTTTTGGGAAATTTAACAACTCATGAGACTTTGGACTTGTTCCAATCTGTAAATAAATAGTTTTGGTCTGGTACAAACAGAAACAACTCTTCAATCCTATCACGTGCTTAACTTGGACGTAAAATTTAGATTTAAAAAATCTCCTTTTCCACAAATTGTGCTGGCGCATATTTAACCAAATCGTTGGCAATTAAAAGAACTATGCGGTTTACTTGACTAATAGTAAAAGTTGCGTACAGATATTAATTACAAATGCACGAGAGTAATATTTTCCTTTCCTGTTTTTCAAATTTAATGTTTTTCAGACAAACAAAGCATACAATAAGTACTAATTATATTTTAGTTTTCCTTCCTCACTCTCTCTCTCTCTCTTTCTCTCTTTCTCTCTCTCTCTCTCTCTCTCTCTCTCTCTAGATGAGTGTAGATATGCTCT
>NW_019392656.1:3589648-3840854 GCF_000648675.2 Cimex lectularius
CCATGATGCATAATCTAAATAAGGTATGTGTAGAAGTCCTTTTTTGTCAGTACTTAACTTTCTTCTATTTAGTTTTATTTAACTGATTGGTTTAGGTTTATTTTGGTGGTTATTTTTTAAGAAACCATCCATTAAGTATGCACACAGTATCTTTTTCTATAAATTATTGGTCTAAAGGCAAAGTGCAAAGCCTATTCCTCCGCCATGAGGGTTATCTTGGGGCAATAGGTGCATTTTTAAAAGGAACGGAAGAATGTGGTAAGGAATTTTCATTCAACATTAACCAAATGTTTATTTCCTCAGTCGTACAGTTCAGTTCTTTCTAATCCGTGTTTGATGTAGAAAAAGTTGTTTACCTTTAGGTGAAAATTATTCTTGGCAAGAGAATTATGCCGGGAGCTCTGCCCTTGAACCTCAGCCTGCCATTTGGATGGATTCGATGGAAAAATCGAGGAATATCGCCCAGCTGGAACTTGATCGAGAAGTACAGAGAAAATTCTGCCCTCTTTTGCTCAACACGGCTCACTACGTTCCAGACACCATGGATCTTATCATTGACCACGAAGCAAGGTATTTTGTTTTTAAATATTCAACATTTTGTGAAAGGATGCTAACTTTTTTAACTTATTCAGGGTGTATTGGTTAGACTGCTTTGAAGAATCCATAAGGAAATTTGCAGATGCTGCGATCAAAAGTCAACCTGAGAGTAAAACTGCGGTTGAAAGAGCAAACCAGTTCAAGGAAAAGTTTTTGAGAAGACTACAAAAACTTAGACTTCATCCTTTGTAAATAAATTTTAATTTTTATATTCTTTGTTCAATATAAAAATTTTCATGTGCCAGTATTTATTATAAATTTCTTTGTAAATGAGTATTTATTTTTATTTTATTTATTTTTAGTGCTTATGGTAATTTGACCGTTCGTTGTTTGCTTGAAACAATCCAACATTGTATGAAAGAGTTTGATTTTCCTGATCCTTATTTACTCGTAAGTTCTTAATTATTTACAATTTAGTTCACAATAAATTAATTGTACTAACTAATTACAATTGCTTAAGGTCAAACAAAATGAGAACGAAGCAGCACTTGCACAGCTTCAAGACCGTCTTCAACACCTCGATAAATTGCCTTTAAAGGAACTTGAGCATGAACTTGTTCTCGGCCTCTTGGCCGGTAATATGTTCGACTGGGGTGCACAAGCCATAGTCGACATAATGGGCAAGGAGAAGTTCGGCCTAGCCGAGGCCCGGAGTAAGATTCCAGGTAGAAAGTGAAATTCTGGAGGATAAAAGTTTACTTTATTTCCGATCGATGTTCAAGGAAGGCCTTGGGTGATCGATCACTTAGACATGTGGCTCAATCGCCTGAGGGGGCCACCGCATAGTAAAGCGGCGATTTTCATAGACAATAGTGGTGTCGACATCGTTCTGGGAGTTTTACCTTTTGCTAGATTCCTGCTATCCCGTGGCACCAAGGTTTGTTGTAACTAATTGTGATTTACACAAACTAAATAATAATATTGTAAAAAATATTTAAGAAAAAACTTATTTGAAGCTTCTTATTTTAATGAAAGATAAAATACCTGGTCTACAGTAAAACTTTTATTTTTTACTTACACAATTTGTTTCAGGTGATACTTTGTGCTAATTCTGGGCCAGCAATAAATGATGTAACTTTTAAAGAACTTGAGGTCATTTTGACCAATGCTGGCTCAATTTGTCCAGTCTTAAAAAAAGCAACTGAAGAGAAAAGGCTTGTGCCTATGGAAACTGCGCAGAACGGTCCATGCTTGGATTTGAGGTAAGTAGAGGAATTATCTATTAACAGTTACACAAATAAATTTAATAATCTATGTTTTTAAATACTTATTGGTTTCTTCATTTTTCAGTCGGCTGGATCACAAACTTGCGAAGTCTATGGTCGATGTGGATCTGATTGTTATTGAAGGTATGGGCCGTGCGATTCATACTAACCTTGAGGCCAAATTTAAATGCGAGAGCCTCAAAGCGGCGGTCATCAAGAACAAATGGCTAGCTAAAAGGATGGGCGGTGAAATGTTTGCTGTCATTTTCAAATATGAAACCCCCACCAAAGTCTAAACCATCTTTTATTATTTATTTAATGTTTTTTTGTAAATATTTGAAAACTGACATTGGTTATAGTCAGAACGAGTGTTCTACCTGACAGTTTTCTTTTGTTAAGGTGGAATTTTGAAATCAGAAATTTTGGTTAGCGCTTTAATGTGGTTATAGGATGGTTTTTAAAGTCAGGGTTGTACAGGAAAAATATATTTTTCTTGAACTTGAAAATTCCTGCTGGTGAATGTTATTTCTTATAATATATTAAAGAAATTAACAAATTATTTTGTCTTATTAAAACATAAACAATAACATTTATTGTAATATATATTAATAAAGACTGACCTTAATGCAATTTAGATAATATTGCTATCTACTTATTATGAAACCTAACGTTTGTTGCTGTGTACTATATTATTGTATTGTAATATATTTTATTCATCTACCACTTGTTTTATTTATCCTATTGATCTTTTAAAATGCGATCCGATTATACTGATCTAACCAATCTACCAATTAATGTTAATATTAAATATAGTAATGTTACGTAATTAAAAATTGTATTGTAAAAACTTGTAAGTGTGATAAATAAATATTAATGATTAGTGATGAAATGTAGCTTTTAAAGTAATCTTTATATAAGGTATTGGTTGAATAGAAAAGTTAGTGTCATGAGTGGGATTCGAACCCACGACCTTCAGTTCAACACGCCGCTGCTCTAACCACTTGAGCTATCATGGATTTGATCCACTCGGACACCAACTCCACATCTCAACCTAATTTTCGAATTTTCCCTCCTTTTTGTCATTTCTCATACAGGTTCGAATCCTGCTCGTGACTAACTTTTTCATTTCAACCAATACCTTACATAAAGATTAATTAATTGAAAGAAGTTATTTGGTCAATCGGACCATGAAATATAATGGTTTTAAATCTAAATAAAATAAAATAAAAACTGTCTACATGAATCATAAGCAGCAAGGTAAATAGAAAATTTTATTCATGAAAATTAAAAACTTCCACATTTACCTTTTCTACACTGCCGTAATCAAGTGCAAATCTTATAAGTGGCATTCCTAGGCGCTTAATATATAGGGTGAAGGAATTGCATCAATCAATTAGGTGGGGCATATCGAGCTACCTATCTCTGCAGCCGTGCATATATACAAGCTTTAGCCCAAAATTAAGTATCCATGGGTCAACCCAACATGGCCTATCCTTAATTGGTTGGGGATGACCCTTCTTCTACTAGTCATGTCCTCCGAAGACCATCTATCGACTGCTGATCCATAGTTTGTTTCACTGAGAATAATTTTTATCTACATCTCTGTTATGACCTTTGTAACAGTTTTAGATTATAATTAGTTTTTATAAGGAAGCAAAGTCTGCTTGGTTCCCCAAATTCTTCCATTGTGGTTCACTGGTATCTCCTGACATCTCTAAGCATGCTTTATAACAAATAACTAAACAGTAAGATTAAAAAAATCATCCTTCTGGTGTACTAATATTTATTTATTTCTAATTAATATTTCTAATAAACACCATGAAAATAGTACAAAAGCTGCCGAAACTGCTAAAGTATATTTTCAAAAAAAGCTACACTGTTTGATGAACAAAAATTTATATTCTGTTTATTTTATTCACCACTTCAACAACAAAATATACTTTTTAAAATTATATTCTTTTATTGCACCTTTTAAAAGAAAAACAATTTCTTAAGGGATAATTAAAGTTTCAAATAATAGACCAATTATAGTTTCACAGTTGAGAACTTATTTCTCAATAAACATTACATTTTAAATGTATTTGTGCATTGACCAAAAAAAGTTTATTAAAGAAAAGTCACATGTTAAAAAAATTATTTATTTTTTGGTAGAACATTGATTGTAGCACTGTTTATTCCCAGGAGTGTTATGACAAAAATTTGAAAAATCAAACTATCTAACATGACGACCATTGTTCTTGCAGGACGTGCCGACTCAGAAGAGTTAGCCATCGCATACAGCGTTCTTTGGGCTGCGAAGCAGAAGTTTGGCCGGCTCTTTGAGGATAGGGTCATCAGAAAATTGCCCGATGATTACACGGTAAGCCGATTAGATTTTTGTCTATACTTTTTTTTTTAATAAAAAATACTGTCTTGTCTTAGCCATGGCTCGAGAACACGTGCAAGGAAAACAACTGGAAGGAGCACAAGGAAGACGTGATCTCTTGGGTCGAGCTCGGCTTCAAAGGAGGACCAAAAGATCTCATAGGAGGACTGGACACATTCCTTGAATACATGTATGAAACCTACAAGGTCCTGAGGCCGATTAAAAGAGCGCGGGCTGAAAACGTAGCCAAAAAGACAATCGACGTAATTTCCACTTTTCACCTATGTTCTTTGCATAACTAATGAACTTGGGTAATTATGTATAAAAATTTCAACATTTCCCATATGTATAACATATGATTTCATGGAACATTTGAAACTATTAAATTCTTTGAATATTTCAATAAAGCATAAGTCATTACAACATGAGCATGTTGCAATGATATTTTTAAAATACAAACAAAATGTCATTTGTGGAAATCAGACAGAGGGAATTTTGTTTAATTGAATTTAAAAAAATTAAAAGTATTTAGTAATATTTATGTGTGTATTTAAAATATACAAACATGCCTTAAACATTTGGTAGAAGTAGAAATTTTTGGCTAAATTTGATCCAATTTGAACAAGAGATAAATAAATTGAATGATTATCTTTTTCTTATTATTCTTACTCTTGCAAATCATTATAATTAAAAGCCTTAATTATTAATTATGTGGACAAGTTTTGTTGCTTTTCACTGCTTTGGTACACCATTCAAAATATGATTCTGAATTTCAACCAATTTTTTCCAGTATTAAGGTGATTTTTTTATTTATATATGTGCAATAAAAATAAATTACGAGCGTTCTCCATGTTGTCTGCGGAGCGATGTACCTGAAATTTAATTGTTACTAATTATATTGATCTACCTATCCTCATTGGTTTGGTCTGTTGGGCATGTTTTATCATTCGGTGTGTTTGGAAAGAAGCATAAGGATATAAGTTGGAAAGGCACATACTCATTACTGATTATTGCAAAATGACAAAATGCTTCTAACTGAACAACCAAATGAAGATAGTCAGACCAAAAGAAACGATAAAATTGAAATGAAATAGTTGCCTTGAGGTTGTGTTTAGTTAATTTCATCTTAAACTATTATTATTATTAATAAGCCTTAGCCGTTTTAAACTATTATTATCCATCCAAGCTTTAATTTATCCTTTTAAAATTGTTAATGTATGCAAAAATCCCATTTTAAATTACATTTAAAAAAAAATTAGAATTCTGAATTTTTGTTCCATAATATAAACATTTCCCATAGGCTTGTATGGCTAATAATAATAATAATAATGGAGTCAGACTAGCAACATTCTCAGCATGAGTATAGGCTCATCCTTATCCTTTTATTCTTCCATTCAAATATGATAAATAAACTAATTCTACATAACAATAATAAGAAACGAAACACAATAACACTTCTTTTCCTTTATCCTTTTTTTTTTTAAGGGAGCTATCTTTCTTATTTAAATTGCGATTTTGGGCATTGCAGTTTATTACCCCGCAATTTGTATTTTCTTCCATTTCATTTTTCCGCTCCGGCAGCCTCAAAAATTTCTGAAAAAAAAAATCTTGCACGCACAACTCTCATTTAAACATTAGCAGACAAACATTCAATGGTATAACAATTTGGGAAAGGTCTGAATCTCATTATAAATCCAATAAATTTGAGAAAGCTGAAAAGTGCTCTTCGAAAGAGAAACTGAGGACTCAGTAACTCCTGTAAATCACTCGAAATTGTTATACCTTTGCCTAAACGGTTGCAAATTGGGTCTGTCGACCAAAATATGTTTTACTGTCAGAATGATACGTACATCACTTCGCATACATCGAGGACAAGTTGGAAGGTTGTTGCCTATTAAAAGCCTATTATCGATTAGCCTGATGTGACCTATTCGCAATCTAGAGAGAATCACAAGTTCTTTTCTCTCAAGTTCCTCAGTTGGCCACTTATGTACAAATGGCTTAATTTCTTTCATACTATCTCTACAGACATTCCATCTTGCCGCCCAATTTCGTTTGATAATGTTTTTAACATAAACAACTATATCATCTAGCTTAAACTATTATTTTCAGTTTGCTTCATTCATCCCCTGGTACAAAATGATATTAGCAAAATATTAAATAACTGCAAAGTGCTAATGAAAATACACTTTAAGTTTAAGCAATTTAATCGCGATTGTGTCATAATGCTCAATGAACATTTCTTTTAAGTTGAGGTCTAATAAATAAAAATGGTTACATTTCAATGAGTTATTTAATAAAAATGTTTAAATTAGTGTGAAATTATCAGAAATTTTAGTACTTTTAAAATCTCATACCTCTAGATTTTCTATTTTAGTAAGATATAAGATGGTACAAATTAGTATAAAAATGTGTTGTGACCTGTCAATTATACATAATGTGTGAGATGTAATGTCTTTTTTGCCACTTTTACACAAGTTGTACACAGATCTGTATACATAGATTGATTCTTGTAGACCATCAGTGTTAGCAATTTATTATGTACCATAAACAATTTTAATTCTGGATTAAGTATTAAATTTAAATATGGTGCCATATTATTTAACCATTCAAATTTTTACAGCAAATGAAATTTGACGAGTATATTGAGAAACTGGACAGCTCGAGGCCGAAAAGATATTTTGTCATTACTATAATCGGTGCAAGTCATAAAGCGACTCCAACTTTAATATACGAACTTCTCCGGGCCAGATTTTGCATCGATCAACATGGGACAATAATCCATCTTTACGACGAGGACGAAAGAAAACTTGAAAAACTAAAAGACAAAGTAGAGGATTTAAATTATATGGAGGGCCTTCTTAATGCAAGGTCTACCATTAAGATGTTCAACGACTTGAAAAAAGCATTAGAAGGCGTTAGGCTTCTCATTTTCCTAGGGGATGAATCAAAGTAAGTTGTAAATTTAATTATGGCTTAACAATTTAAACTAAAACCTGTTCCAGGGGGAAATATCAAAAATTGAGCCGGCAGTTAAGATACTGTTATTACCAATACAAAACTTTGGCCAAAACGATGGAGCCTTTCCTGAATGAAGATGTCCATGTTGTATTTACATGCATGGACTATCGTTGTTTCATCGCCAGTGTGTTCGCTCGTTTTTGTAATTCAATAAATGTGTACAAAGTGGTAGCAATAACTAGCCACTTAGCTCTAGAGCCAACTTCATACATGGCAAAGGTTTGCTTTTTATAATCTAATGAATAATAATGATTCTTTAAACGATTATTTTTCAGGCGACTGGTCTTCCTCGTTCACACTTCAAGTACCAAACGAGCATCGTCTGGGGCTGCGTGGGGCTAAGCCACTGTGTAGATCTCGCCAATGGTGATGTCCTTTACAATCTGATGAGGTTCAAGAACAACTTGCCACCTGAAGATTTCGAAACGATGGATGACATTACAAAAGAGTTCAAGCACGAATACTGGGGAGAAGACAACTGGATTCTCAGGAGGCAAGACTATTTAGTAAAAGGGTTGAAAAACACGTGGTACTATGTAGGGAGGCAGAAGGTGATTAAGTGATATAAAGCTAAAGCACCGGTTGGTATTATTTATTAAATTTTATCTTATATGTTACAGGAGTATCTTTTTATGTACATGAACACAAAGACATACATATCTCAGATAAAAGCAACAATAGACACACTTGAAAGCTGGTATGATCCCTGCCCAAAAGACAACCGATTATCAGCAGGAATCAACAGCGATGGTTAGCGAATAATCCCCTTGTTTTGATTTTCTATTTAAACATCTTTATTTCAGGCAATTATGGTTTTCCACTTGGTCTATTTATGTCTCAACCTGTCTATGTTGATAAAAAAACGAGAGAATGGAGAGTGAAGCCTAATATTTTGAAATCCAAAGATTTGTTGAATCTTACCGACCTGGTGCTTTTCCCTTTGAGTCTAATAAGAAGGCTAGTACATGGACATGTCTTTCAAGAGATTATTAGTATGTCAAATCAAACAATAGTAATTCCTTGATTAGAGTAATGGATATCCGTACTAAAAAATGTGCATTTTCAGTTGACCAGGATTTCTTAAGTTTGGTACAAATAGGTGACATTGTAATTAAGCAAAAAAAAGAACAAGAAAGTAAGCAAATTAATTTAGGCAGAGTAAAATTCACACTGTACAATTTACATGAACAATTTACAATCAATAGGATTAGAAAGGGAAAGGTTGGAAAGAGAGCGATTACTTGAAGAAGGTGAGTTATAAAATTAAAATTTAATTACTTGTAAACAATCATAGGCATCATAGATGTTTCTCCAGCATATTTTTTTTGTAAATATAGAAGGTCTATTCGAAGAAGAAGAGGGAGAAGAACTAGAAGAAGAAGAAGAAGAAGAAGAAGAAGAAATGGTCAATGAAGAATTTTTGAATGTCGAAGCTGAGGAGCCCTCACCGCATGAAACATCTGAAAGGCAAACAGACTTTGAAGATGAATCAGAAGAGGGCAGTCATGAAGAACTAGAATTAGAACATAGTAGAAGTGGTTCACTTGCTCCAGATAATGATCATGAAGAGGCTGTGGAAGAAGAGTCGCATGGACCAAGTAATTTCCTTTTGATTTTTCTACAGTTTCTAAAGATTCTCACAATCGTGTTTCCTTTCAGACATTGCTCCATTTTTAGACGCAACTTACATTAATGGTTCGTTAAATATTAAAAAGTAAAGATGTTAAAGTAAGTAACAAGTTCATTTTTTACAGATAAAGGATTGCAGTATTATATAGGGCTGACAGAAAAATGTGGTAAGTTATAATTTTACATGTTGTACATAACAAAATATTCGTTTATGGTTTTGATTGTATTTCAGAACCAATGTTAGACTCAGAATTAAATGAAGAGCAAAGGGCGCTACTAAGTAAGTCGTTTAACTATTGAGTTTTTATTCTAAATTTTTTATATGTTAAAACTTTAAAAGTTTGCAAATCTCAAAGACTCATAAATGAATTGATTTTTTGTCTATAATTTCTCAAAGTTAATTCAAGTCTTTATAAAGTTATTATAAAGATATCTTTAAATTTGGCAAAGCGCTTCTGACATGGCAACTTACAAAAAGTTGATGCTGGTCTGAGAAACAAATTGTTCTTGACACCTTGACAATATAAAATTTAAATTTACCTATTATTTAATTGCATCAAGAAAAATTTAACTATTAACTAACATGAAATGTTTACTCAATTTTGTATTTTGCAGATTTAATAAACGAATTCAGAGGAAAACCAGTAAAAGGTACAGTCATACAAATCCCTCTAGTTTAAATCAATCTAATTTTATTCACAAAAAAAACCACTGTTTAAATATGTATGCAAATAAAATTACTTTTTTATTACCACTTAGAGGCATTCATTTTGAGGAAAAAAGAAGTTTATCCACCCAATGGAGTAAGACCATTTAATAGGAGATCAACAGCAGGTGAGCCTTAGTCAGAAAATGATTATGAAACAACTATTATAACACTCAATTTATAAAAAATATTTTCAGATCGTGCTAAAGATCCTGCCTTCTTGGTTGCTCGTCCAGTTAAATTTATAGAAGTGCCGGGTAACATGTTATTTTACTGTTCTTATTTAGCACTTTTACTTCGATGTTTCCTTCAAAATTACAATAAATTGTAAAATTAATTATTACAACTGAATAAATTACAATAAATGGCTTATTCTAAGTAAATTTGTAGAAAAATTACACTTTTTTTTTCTCCAGTTGATTAAGTCACATTTTATTTATTTTCAGTTTTGTCGATTCAGTGGAAGGAAATTAAAAAAGTTATCGAAAGGTTGCAGCAGCTTAGAAAAAAGTCTCGAAAACAGATACGTATGTACTTTTCTAGCCGCAAAGCTCTAAAAAAAATCTGCATAACGTTAGTGGTCATATGTTGGTCCTTTCCCCTCCTCAGCGGAACTCTCTCCCTCTTTAAAGAAAAAATACAAATTCTTAAATGTGATAATAATTGTTTAAACTGAACAAAAAATTTGACATGGCCCTTCCAAATGTACTAAACAACTAAGGTACAACCATCATGAATTATGTCATTGTACCATATTTATCTATAATGCAAATTGTAGATTAAAAAAAAAAGAAAAAAATGGCTTTGAATGGTATCAGGATTATATACATAATAAACACCACACATTATATACATTAATTGCTGAAACTTTTAATTTCTAAAATATATAATATGAATACTTTAAAATAAACAAGAGCTGACCTACATTTCATTATTGTTTATAATCATTATTTCAGTGGAATATTATGCAAACAAAGTCATGTACATTTTTAATATGAAGGATAATAAAAGACAAATCAATAAACAGAACGAATCTTTCAACATTGATCCCATTCTTTCAGATGATGAACAATACCGTAAATATTCTCCGATTACTTTCCGTAGGCATTAAAGCTAATCAGTTCTTTCATTTATTTTAGCCGAATATGATATAACCCAGAGGGTCAAGTCGACGGCCTATATGGATACCTCTTTCCTGTTCAAGTCGGACTTCAACATAGACTTCCAAGTCCAAGACACGAGGCCGCTACCCAAAGAGTTTACCGAGCCGCAGGACGCCTATGAAAAGAGGGCTTTCATATCCACCTTGCAAGCCGTGGAGGATTATGCAGAGAAAGTGTACCATAAAAATGCAAAATCCCTTCATGTTTGAAAATAAATCTTATTGGACTGATATAGACTGTATAATTAGTATTATATATATAGAACCAAGTGACAAAATTATAGACACACCCCTAATTGTTATGATTTTTTAATGTAATGGGTTTGTACTACAAATATTTATTCAAAACACATGAAATAAATATTTTTCTTCATTAAACTTTAATTTTTCAGTAAATAAGAGAAAAAAATTATTAAAATTCTAAAATTAAATGATTTTGTCTGCGACAAAATTATAGACACATGGGATAAAATCAATTTAAAACAAGGTTATAATATTTTGTGCCATTACCACTCAGTTTTATTATTTCCAGTAATCTTTCTGGAATGGTTTGGTACAAATTTTGAATAAAATCTTGAGGCAAATCTGGTGTGAGTGCAGGCCATTCAAGTTTTTCAATTCTGTTCTGTGAAAACCATTCTTTAACAATTTTTGCATTGTGTATGGGTGCGTTGTTCTGCTGGAATGTTGGAGTCCCTTCGCATAAATCGCTGAAACTAGTTTTTTCTTTGTCCAGTAATTTCTTGTAATATTCTGAATTGACTTTTTTTTTTTTTTTTTAAGAAAACAAAGATTCCCTTTTTTATTACGCCCAATACACCCCAAATCATCAAAGATCCACACTCATTTGGCGCCATGACAAAATTTTTTCTTCTTTAGTTAGATCATGAAAGTAGTATGCGTATCTGTCCGGGCGGTCCAAATTGAATTTTTTTCATCAGAAAAAATAACTTTTCGCCAATAATATTCATTTTTCAAAATTTCAGCAAATTTGACACGGGCTAGTTTGTGGTGGGGTTTCAGAGCTGGTTTGCGTTTCAGTTTTCTTCGGACTATGTTTTCAGTTTTTTTAAGGAATCTCTGAACATTTCGAACAGAAACATCAACACCTGCCTTCTCTGCGATGGCTTTTGCAGTCGAAAAGCTGTTTGAATCAACGCGCAGGATGTGCGATTTGTCTCTTCTGGTCAAGGAAGGAGGTCTTCCAGAGCTATGCCTTCTTCTGTAGTCTTCACCTAGTCGTATTATCATCGATACCAATGAAAAACTTCGTTTTATGCGTCGGGCGATATCTTGGCAGCTCATTCCCTCTTCATTGAGCAAGTGAATCAACCGGCACTCCTCATTAGAAAATCTTCCTTTGGGCATTTTAAAATAACTTTGAATTGCTCCAAATCAACTCACAGTAATCACTTTACTAATGCACGGTACAGTGAATACTGTACTGAATAAACCTTTGGAGTTATAAAATAAACATAAACAAAATGTGTGTCTACAATTCTGTCGCAGCTAAATCAAAACAATACTGTTTATTGAGATGTACATTTGTATAAGATTATCAGATCATGCCATTTCCAGAGTTAATTTTCTATTAATATCATGAACAATATTCTAATGGCAAAAGAAATCATTTTTGACTGTTGAAATCGTGATTTTTTAATGTGACTATAATTTTGTTACTCAGTGTATATAATTAGTAAAATTTGTTTAGAAAATGGTAAACATTTGATATATTTTCAAGTATCCCCCTGGTTTTCTCAAAATAACATTGAAAAAATATTACAGTTGCTTTTAGCCTAAGCTCACCCCTTCAAACACAGTTGTTTTTTAAATTAAAATAATAATAATAATAATAATAATTAGACTGTTGCTAGTCTGACTCCATTATTATTATTATTATTAGCCATACAAGCCTACGGGGAATTTTTAAATTATGGAACAAAAATTCACAATTCAAATTAAAAAAAGAAACAGAAATAAATTTTATAATTTTATTAAACTTTATGCAATTAAAATATTTTGTATACATTTGGCCTTCTGAATTAAGAATTTTTAAAGAAAAATTAAAGCTTGGATGGCAATAGGATAAATTAGATTACGAGTGAATGTTTGGAGTCAGAGCTTTATAGCACTCAGAAGAGATATAGTTAACCTAAAATAGAAGGTTTGGATAATAATAATAATAATGGAGTCAGACTAGCAACAGTCTAATTATTATTATTATTATTATTTTACTTTGAACTACTTTACTTTGATGCTGATTCATAAAGTGCATTCAATTAATATAGATTAAATTGTTAGGATGCTAACCTACCTTATTTCATTTTATTAATAAATTAATAAGTAATTAGTTTTCTTTTTATGTTGTTAAGTTAAAACTACACAGAAAGAAATGTGAAATGACTCCATTGGATGATCGTGGGTCCATGGTGTTTGTGTCTAACAATGTTTATGTAAAAAATGTAACTTATAATAATAAAGTTCTTATTATTATTAAATATAATCTATAAATTAATGAAAAAATCATATGGAAATATGTAACTAAAATGAACTAATTAATAATTAAAGTTTAAAAACCAGTCTGTGTTTATCCGTGGAAGTGTTAACACCTTCTGTTATCTCCAACATAAACATTGGATTTTTCTAGCTCCCTTTCAGGGAGTACTGTTTTCCTTTTTTAACCATTATTATTATTATTGTTCTTTAATTTAAAGAATGTTTATAGTTTTATTTTATTTCACTATAAGGATCATCTCCCTTACATTGTTATCCTCCTTCCCCCGCAGAATCTGATGGAAGTCACAGATTCAACCTTGTACTGGAGTCACCTGAGATGCCAAACGGTCACATATCTTTTAAAAGAAACTAAATAATGAAAAATTTCATTGTTTCCTTTAATATAACGAATAAATTATTTTTATTGCAGGGGCATCCAACAGCTAGGTCCCCTACGCTATTAACAAATCTAATAAAATTTCTTAAAACCCATCCAGTGAAAAGTATTTAGAAAAATCACCAACACTCCTTAAAACGTCTTCAGCATTACCTATACAAAGACGAGGTCAACCCATTTTTGTCAGTAAAATAAAAATATTCAGAATTTTCTTTATCCCTTAAAATTTGTTTATTTGTGACAAATAAGACCTGGATGGGCACGTATATTTTCGTCTGCTACTTATTACAAATCATAGGGATCATACCAGTGTCACTGAAAAATTTACATGTTGTAATATCAAATTTTGTAGAAATAAATGGACCACAGAAATTTTAAAAAATCAATTTAATCGAGTGGTTTTTTTTTGTTTTAGAATGTTAGAAATGTTAGAAAATATATATTTTTTTCATTTTATTATTATTTAATTTGATTTATTTTTTTAATACATTTCTTTGGATGTTTCAGGAATTTACACCCATCATCAGTATCTTAAATTGTATTAAATTTATAATTTATTAATATCCATATTGTATTTTAAAATATGACTATCTTGCATCGACAGGGTGCATGGCGCCAAGATGGATTTAATTTTTTTAATGGGGCATCTGACTGCTTGGTCATTTCAGCCCCAAGCACATGCGAAATATAACAACATATTCAATACATATTCACAAGAATAAATTCTTTCACATCTATATACATTGCGCTCATTCTGTTTAAGCAAATATTATATAATGTGTGATTTTTTTTTTTTTTTTTTTTTTTTTTTTTTTTTTTTTTTTTTTTTATGCTTCTTAGGCTGGATTTAAATTCCCGAACGTGGACCCGCTTTAGTGGGATGCAAATGTGAAGAAACATTAGTATTTAAAAACTTATCATCGTTGTTATTGTAAGCTTATACGCGAAATAGCGAGGGTTGTTGAGGGGTTTGCAACAGCAGAGGTCATATCAAACCCTAGGGGTTCCGGTGATTTTCCACAGAAAAGCCAGTTTAAAAGTAGTTTTGATTCGAATGGTTGGCTTTTATGCGTTCAACTAAAGATAATTTAAATACAACTAAAAAGTAATAAAAGAAATCCGGTTTAAACAAAACAACTTATAATATGTATATTAGTTGAACAAATTCCATAAAAATGCGATTGCGAGAGATAGCACCGCGGGAAAAACAAAGGCTAATCTCATAGCTCTGAACCAAGTCGGCATTTTGCTCAAAGTAAGGTCAACATAGGCCGAAAAGAGAAAACCGGCAGAAAGTGTGATCGGGCATAGGACTTGAGGAAGCATGACGCTCAACAATCCGAGGGAAAATGGTACAAAGGACCATGAAACGCTTTCCCATGTCATCGCTTCTTTCTTCTCCAGCTCGTGTCCGAATCTGGTCCCGCCGTGGAATGAAAGGAGAATGGCGCTGTAAGTGATTTGCAAAGAAAACAGGCTGGGATGGAAGCCGGTAAGCAAGAAAGCCAATGAGGGGAACGCTATTGGTACCAAGCTCACGGCGTTGTACCAGAAGACCTCCGTTGGTCCTGTTGCCATGTCCTTCATTTTCACATCCCTGAAAATTGATTCCACTTGGAATCGGATGTTGTCGAAACTCACCGTGCTCGCTTTGCTAGCCTGCCTTGATATCGGAAGGAAGTGGTCAGACACCTTTTTCTCCAACAGCCTCTTGCTGCTGTAGTTCAACTTCGAATTATCATTCTGATTGCTGGTGCAGTGCTGGAGCTGGTATAGAACCGTGCTTCGTTGGATAGGGCACTTCCTGACAACTTTTAAGGTCGAAAGAGTTAATGAATACATACTAAAAATTTATTCTCGATTTTTTTGTTTTTTACTTAAATTTTTAGTACTTGACTTCATTAATTTGAGAATAATTTTCTGAAAAAAACAGGTGACCCAAAAATCAACTGACACGGATTTTAATCACAATTTGAACAACCACCAGTAGAAAACGGTCAACTATGAGAATTTTATTTAATTACCTCAGTCAAATAGACCTACAAAGATAAAATAGAAATGTATTTAATTAACTTTATTCGACGATTAATAGACAGTTCTTGCATTAAATAAAAATCCGAATAGCTAAAAACATCTGCCTCATGCTCATGAGAATTGTATACAAAATACTAGTTAAAAATTGCTTCTTTTACTTTCATACCCACTTGACGAAAATGACGAATAATTTCAAAAGACATACTTCACACCCAGAGGATGGTCTTATAGTTAAATTTATTTTATTTACATTGTTTCTGTATTTACATCGCAGCAATGAAGTAATCAAATCTTAATTTGGAATCTGTTTTTCAGTTTACATATTTAGAAATTAACTTTTAGCCTTTAGCAGAACCAAAATACACAATCTTTAACATGCAGTGATTACAATATTTAACATTTTATTATGGACTTCCTGGTCTAATTTTGCCAAACCCCTTTATACGAGACTAATATTTTTCAATGTTCTAACTTGGCTTAAAATTTCATTAAAATCGACTGATAGGGCGGTTAATTTGTGAACGCAATTTTTGGTCATTTTTAAATCTATTTTTTCTTGGCCTCCAGGGGTTCATTGGACCCTCGGACACGTTTTTAATATTTTTCAACCTAATATATAAAAAAAATTTTTTATTGAAATTCATGAGACCACAACCAAAGCTTCATTGTAAGATTTGCTGTCAGAATACCGTGATCTTGGATGGAAATTGAATAAACAAATGCTAAATTGAATTTATATATAGCCAATATAATAATCAGTTGGTGAGCTTCAGAGGTGGTCTTAACAGCAAACAGCAAAAAAATCATTAAAAATCTATTGTTAAATTATTGAAATTAAGAAATTTTTCGTTGGACTGATGTTTTGACTTGACACCATCTTCAGTGAAGACTGGCATGGAGGAAGGTGGCCATGGCATAAAGTTGATAAGCTTCATAATAATAATGTTTATTTAGTAACAAAACAAAATATAGAAAGCAAATGACCATTACACAGCGGTGAAAACCGTCTGCTGAAGTTTGAAGCCACATACACAAACAAAAAAACAATAAAGCATATAAATGGTGGGAAAAAACGAAACTAAAACTATAGAAATACAGACAAAAATATCTTGTGAATAGATTATTGTAAACTTGCGAGAATAGACAAACCAAGTAAAATTGTCAGTGTACCTATCTACTCGCAGACCGACAAACACCACCAAGTTCACATTCCTGCATGTGATGCCTACTTTTTGCAAATATTAAGTAATAAAAAATTATATTGCTTTTTCACTTATGTGAAGACATGGGTTATAAAGCAAGTAATTTTATATCTGTATCTAAAAGTGAATGATCGTATGTGTGTTAATCGTAAAAACGAAAACTACTGAACCAATTTCGATGAAACTTTCACACTTTGTTTTTATTTGTGCCGGACGGGTTAAGAGACTATAAAATGGGTATATAACAAATAATAAGAGTCAGGATTTACAAAATAAGAAAAATAACACTTTTTATTATCTCTCAGGGCAACACCGGGTAATAAAGTTAGTAATTTATATAAAATACCCAGCAGATGGCGAAATGTTGAAACTTGTTGAATTTTTTATGGTATAGCCGTGAAAATATGTATTTTTTGTTTCTGTGTTTTGTATGAGTGAGTGTATTTATTAGAGTGAATGGGGAAGGGCTGATGGTGGAATAGCATCCCCATCGCCCCTTGAGCTGTGTCTTGGGTCGATGGCGGAATATTTATAAAAGTACCCCATCGACTACAATTAGATTAGTTTGTAGTTGTATCCAGGTTGATGGAGGAATATTGAGTACTACTTGAATATAGGTGTGAATGTATTTATTTGTGTGAGTGCTTATTGATAATGTTTATGTATTTCGCAGGCGCACGATCAGGGCTGAAATGACCAAGCAGTCAGATGCCCCATTAAAAAGAAAAAAAAAAATTTTAATCCATCTTGGCGCCATGCACCCTTTCGATGCAAGATAGTCATCTTTTAAAATACAATATGGATATTAATAAATTATAAATTTAATACAATTTAAGATCTGATGATGGGTGTAAAGTCCTGAAACATCCAAATAAATGTAAATAAGTAACGTATTTACCTTTTATTAAAAAATAAATAAAATTAAATAACAATAAAATGAAAAAAAAAAACAATCAAATGTTTTCTAACATTTCTAACATTCTAAAACAAAAAACAAAAAAACCACTCGATTAAATTGATTTTTTTTTTAAATTTCTGTGGTCAGATTATGTCTATAAAATTTAATATTACAACATGTAAATTTTTCAGTGATACTGGTATGATCCCTACAATTTGTAATAACTAGCAGACGATAATGTACGTGCCCATCCAGGTCTTAATTGTCACAAAACAATAAACAAATTTTAAGGGATAAAGAAAATTCTGAATATTTTAATTTTACCGACAAAAATGGGTTGACCACATCTTTGTGTAGGTAATGCTGAAGACATTTTAAGGAGTGTTGGTGATTTTTCTAAAGACTTTTCACTGGAAGGGTTTTAAGAAATTTTTATTAGATTTTTTAATTGTGTAGGGTCAATTTTCAGAATAGCAAATTATATTTGCATATTGAATAAATGAGATCGCAATGAGGGTGTATATTTTGTCAAGGATTTGAGAAATTATTGGATTAACAAGTTGGCTATGGATAATCAAAACCTTGACAGATGGAATTGACAATTTCAAATCATTGGTTTTCAATTCACTCAACGATTCAATTTACATGGGAGATAAGAATTCAGCCTACTCGAGTTGATGGAGATCCCAAGATTAGGTAGCGAAGAAGACCCAACATACAACCCTCAGATACACCTTACAATGTTTTACCTATAGAAGCAAGGTTATATTTGACGTTTTCTTTAAAATAAAAAAAGAGATAATTGTTTGGTAGGATGCCTTTGACTTTCAACTTCAGCCATCATTGCAAATTCTTAACAAATATTTTGCATTTATTTGAAATTGTTTAAACTAACATAACTACTACACTTGTAAGATAGATGCTTTAATATATAATTCATTGTTTAATTTATACAATAAAATGTTTTATTATAAAACCAATAATTTATTTTTTTAAGTAAATAGGTTACATATATAGATGATGTGTATAAAAAATGAAGTTATGTGTTTTTTTTAACCAAAGTTAATCAAGGAATGAAAATTTTGCAAACGGAAAATATAATTTTTAAAATCTTTTTTTTATCAATATTATTATTTGCAGATCTTACTAAAAATAAGTATTAACAATAATTTGATAAATCAAGATGAGTAAAAAATCTTAAAAGAAAAAAATTCAAATAAACATTTGTTTTGGCAGCTGACCTCTTGAACTCTATTCAAAATTTTTTCTCTTTTGACTAATATGGAAAATTCCCAATTGCAAAATTACAACAATTAAATGAAATAAACTTCATAAAGACACGCTAAGTGATGCACAAAAACCAGGTAAACACATTTACATTGAATAATCGAAAAGTCGTTGGTCAAGTTACAATCAGGCTTAAGCCCATGAATCTCGAGCAAATAACAAGTGGGGATTTTCAAATATTTGTGTGTGTAACTTTTGATGTTAGGATGAATTTTGGACATTAGTATGTATTTATACCTTATTTATAAATATTTTAATGTTTCCTGTTTTTATTCTTTTCTATCATTTCTTTTAATCTCTGTAGTGCCATAGGTCATGTCGGTCAGTCTCTTCTTAAATGATCATTAAAAGAACTGTAAAATACATGCTCAACTGTTTTCTTTACTAAACCGTTGCGTCCACCGATACCCCCACAAATAGATCATTGTTTGTAAGATATCACATAACAAAATTGAATTTGAAATTTCAGGTCGCATACATAGGATTGAACAATTTATTTGGAAGAGTCGTCACATCCTTGTTGAAACAATCTCCTAATATAAATAATCTTGTACTTTACGACGACAAAAATGGAGGAGCATCAAAAGTCACGAACGGTGCGCAGCAATTATGTAAAGTTACAACTGTTGTCGGGAGGGAAAAGCTTCCGATGGCGCTTTCGGTATGTGGCTATATTTTTTTTTAATTATTTCAAAATTTACTTTATTTTTTCTTTTTAGAAAGCAGACATTGTGGTTATTGGCGATGAATTGTTTCAAAAGCCCTCTTCTGAAACCCTGACAGTTATTGGACAGAAAGCCGCGGAGTATGCTAAATTAATTGCTGTTTTTTCTCCCGATGTGAGATTGCTACTTTAAATTTTCTTTTAAATAACTCCATCCAGGTTAAATTAACTAATACTGTACAAAAAAAAGCAGGGCTTTGGCAGTTTTATAAATGATTTATTAATAATTTTGTGATAGACTAATATTTTTGGACAGTGGCGTTGATGGACTCTTAATTTCAGGCAATCCTTGTTGTCGCTGCATCACCGTTAAATTTTGTCCTTCCAATAATCGCCAGAGTCCTGGACGCCGCTGGATGTTTTAACCCAAATAGACTTCTTGGAGCCACATCATGTGATACCCTCAGAGCGAGCACTTTACTTTCTTCGAGACTACGTTTAGGTCCACAGAAAACAATTCTCCCAGTCATCGGAGGTGCGACGGCTACAACGAGAATCCCACTTTTTTCTCAAGCCAATTCACCTGTTGAAATTGATAAGGTAGAGTTGCTAGTGGATACTTTTTTTACAGAAAGTCTAGAAGTGAGTTTAAATTTTATTAAAAGAATCAATTTAACAAGAAAGTTTTTTGTTCCTAACTTACAACTTACCATTTCCCTCCATGGTAGAAAAATTTGTCCTACTTTGCCAAACGTAAAATAGCCCAAAGCCTTGTCCATTTTGTGAACGATCAAAGTGTTATTTTGAGAAGCTAGACAGGAAAAAAATGACTGCTCAGTGCTCAGCACATGTGGACTCTTTACTGAGATAATTAAATAAAACATCTGGCTTATAAAACAAAAACTGTATAACTTAATTTTTTTAGACAATAAAGCAATTTGCATTTGATAAATTTCACAAAAGGACTTTTCGCACATATTTAGTTCACAATTTAAAAGTAGGGAATATTTGTGGAAAAATAAATAAAATATGAATAATGGCTTTTAACTATTTTTAAATTTTGAGATTTCCTTATGAGATCGGCGTGGTTTTGAACCTGCAGTTTGGTCATTTCCAACTATTTTGGCCTGCCCATCCTCAAACACCTAAAATTGAAGTCGGCAAAATGCATCTGACAGACATTCAGAGGGAGGAAAAATTGACCAGAAATGACCAAACTAAAAATGTATAAACATATTAAAATCAACTGAACAAAAATAAGAAGGGAAAGGTTTAAATTTGGTTCCATAAAACTTTATCATTAATGTAATTATTGGAATGTGGTAATGTTAAGTATAGGTCATCAAAGAGAATAAAAATATTATAGTCGTCATTAGAAAATATTGTTTTGAAATAGACAAAATTTAATTGGACAATATGTGGAAAATTGTCTGATGTAGAAAGGAATCTCTTTTATAACATTATTTTAAATGTTAGTACTTGTTAGTTTCCAGAGAAAGTAAAAATTTGTCAGTCTCAAATTTTATTAATCTAAACTTGGAAATTTGTGTAATTTATTACGAAAGATGACATAATGTAATAATAATAATAAACCTTGGGGCACAGACCACTGTGACTATCCTACTCCCTCAGTTTTATTTGCTTTTGCCACTAGCAGATCTGGTTCATTATAGAACTATTACTACTGATCTTTTGACTGAGGCTATTTTCAAGCCTGTAAACATGAAAAATTTAATCTTCTACATTAGCAACATGTGCTACTTATAAAATGTATTAATAGTGTTGTTTTTTAAACAGGAAACCAAGCTGGACGTAATAGAGAAAATGAAGTTTTTTGATGGATCAAATTATAGTGAAGCTGATGTTATAGAAAGAGCATACGCTTCAGTCAGATTTACTCATTCAGTCTTGGCAGCTCGCAAAGGGGATAAGCCGATCCCTGAGATCGCTTTTACTCAGAATAATGAAATCCCGGATGTGGAATATTTCTCAATGCCACTTCTCATCGGTAAAGATGGAGTCGAAAAGATCATGAAGCTGCCAAAGCTTTCCGAATTCGAAGATGGCATGCTGAACATGGCTGTCGACTGTTTGAACGCCGACTTGGAAAAATCCAAGGAAATTTTTGAGCAACTTAAACAAAAAACTGAAGTCAGGTCTGGTTACATCCAAGAGCGTGTTAAAACCGAAGGGACTAAGACTGAAGAATTAGATGTGAAAACTAAAAAACATATGGACTCACTTAAAGAGAAGGAAGAATGTTTTAGCAAAAGTGGCCAGTGGTCGAAAGAAGAAGACGTTTCTTATATGGACCTTGAAGGTGCTTTTATGGAGGATGAATTGACAACAAAAAAAGATGGCAATGTTGGAGGAATTTCCAAAAATGCATTTATTGTGAAAGAAGTTAATAACGTCACTACAACACTTGTATACCCTGACCGCAGGAATATAACAAAAATAAGAGCTGATAGTCAGGACGTGGTTGTTTCTAACGACATTGAAAAAACTGATCCTATGCAAAACTTGCCCTCAAGTCCTTCTGAAATGCTAAGTAAAAATATATCCCCTCTGAAGAGCGTAAGTTTAAAAACTGGGGACAAAGGATCAAACATGCACGGTATATTAAATAGTCCAAATAAGTTGAAACTGGGTAGTTCAGAAGTTTTATCTCATGAAAAAGAAAATAAACCACTTTTGCCATCAAATTCAGGTGTGGACCACCTTCCCAGGCCTAGTACTGCTAATGATGATGACAATTTTTCATTTTTTGAAAAATCAATTGACAGATTATTGAAAACTGAAAATAAACCAAAATCTCCAATAAAAGAAAACAAAAAGCCAAAGAATATTTATCGAAACAAGAGAATAATTCCCAACTACTTTAAAAGAAGATCAGAAATGGACAATCATTTTCCCAAGTTCAGAAAGGCGATAGAAATAAAAATTAAGAGCATAGACAAAAAACCATATCCATTCACTTTAGATAACATCTCTGAAGCTAGGCATAAAACAAGAAGTTATGTTTTCACAAGTGACAAAAATCCCAAAGCCTATGGAATTGATGTGCCAGTTGGTTTTTCGAAATTTTTAAAATCAAGTGAACAACCTAAAGATTCTGCTCACGATGAAAAAAAGGAAACAAAGCCTTCAGATTTGTCGGTTAGTAAAACAGAATCTCTTAAAACTGTAAACACTAAAGTGAACACAGAGTCAGAAAAGTTGGACGAAAAAGATCGACTTCTTGATTCATTTGATAAAACACTGAGTCAAGAAAAAAGTGAAAGCAGTACAATAAATACTCCCAAATTAAGCATTACAAATAACGTAGAGAGTTTTTCTAAATCTGAAAATTTAACTAATAAGATAGAAATCACTGAAAACAATCATCAATTATCATCACAACTGCCTACAACTATGAGAAAAAATTCTCCTCTTAAATTTAATACACCAACTGACAAAAGTACAGCAAGTGGTTGTAAGTCAGATAATCTGCCTGAATCAGAAAAATTATCCTCAAAAAAAATAGTAGAGTCCTTGCTTGAAGTCACAAAGCCTGAAAAGCTTTTACAACCTACAACTACCATAAAATCTGATGTTTCCAAAACTACAGCAAATGCAGCTGAGGTAAAAGTGATGGAGAAAGCACACACCAGTTTACATGAGCATACTTCCAAAAATATAAATTTGTCTTTTAATCCCATTGTTCAAGAGGGAAAACATTATCAGGAAGTAAAATCTTTAGAACCAAAATGGAAAACAGACGAACCTATTAAAATAAAAGAAAAACTTTTAGAAATTTTCACTCAAGAATTGGATCAACGTTCCAGCATAAATTTGAATACCAAATTCCAACTTGATACCAATGCAATAGATAAAAAATTTCAAATACACAGCAGTGTGGGTATAAACGAAAAGTCAATCGTTGCACTTGACAAAAATCAAAATATAGAAATTGCTGAAAAATTGAGTCAAGATTTAACAATCAAAAACCAACATATTGCATATAATAAAATTAAGATAATTGCCGATAAATCAGAATGCAGTTTGATTAAAAGTGATGAAATAAAAAATGAAACTAATAAACGCCCCAAAACTCAGCAAAGTGAATTGCAAAATAAAATAATGATAGAGGCAAACCCGACAAAACCTGTAGAAAGGACTACCTTGGATGTAGCAAATGTAGAAATTGTATTAGGTGTACCCCATAAAAGTTTGACAACAGAAGTCTCTCAAGTTTATGACACAATAAAGGTTGAAGGTGAAATAAACATCAACCCTCTAGGTACTTGGTACGAGAATGATAAAAATGCATTTAACGATCAACCTTCATACTTTGAAAAAAGGTTAGCAACTAATACAACTGACATCACCGGGAAAAAATCAAAAACTCAAATGCGCCCTTCAGAAGATAGAATGTTAAAAACGATTCAAATAAAAAACAGAAGAACCTCACCCAACAAAGAAAAATTAACAACCTCTGAAAATAAAAAACATTTGACTGACTTTTCAAATCATGTAGCTAAATTACTAGCTAATGCAGAAAACACTGCCCAGCAAATCACTCCACCTTCTAATTCACAACGATTCCCTCTAACTAAGAAAAGAGAAGAGATAACCACTCTTCCAATACAAGGATACAAACAAGGAAGTACGCATCAGCCAGCACAATTAGAGGCCAAAAAACCACAACCCAACACTGCACTAAGTACAAGCAGTTATGATAAACAAACTGCCAGCAGTTATGATAAACAACGTACAAACAGTTATGATAAACAAAATATTTGCAGATATGATAAACAAAGTGACAGCAGTTGTGATAAACAAAGTTCAAACAATTATGATAAACAAAGTACCAGCAGTTATGATAAACAAAGTACCAGCAGTTGTGATAAACAAAGTGACAGCAGTTATGATAAACAAAGTTCAAACATTTATGATAAACAAAATACTAGCAGTTATGATAAACAAAGTACCAGCAGTTATGATAAACAAAGTACCAGCAGTTGTGATAAACCAAGTGACAGCAGTTATGATAAACAAAGTTCAAACATTTATGATAAACAAAGTACCAGCAGTTATGATGAACAAAATTATGATAAACAAAGTACCAGCAGTTATGATAAACAAAGTGCAAACATTTATGACAAAGAAAGTACAAACAGTTGTGATAAACAAAATGCAAGCATTTTTGATAATCAAAGCATTAGAAATAAAATTGAAGCCCAAAATTTAGATATGCCCATTGGCAAACCTAAAAATACAGTTAAATCTGAAATTAGTCACAGTTCATTAGAAATGGGAATGGATGAAATTGATGAGAGTGTAAATGTGCCACCTGATGAGAACAGTCAAGAAGACACTCAAAAAAATATTCCCAAACGAACTATTTCAGATAGTAGAAAACGAAGAAGGATAAATTATCCCAGTGACAATGAACAAAAGAATTCCTTTGTAAAACGGGAAGAGAAACAGAAATTCCTTCAGTCAAAAAATAAGGAAATTCTCAATAGATTAAAAGCCTGTCACAAAAAGAAAAGGAATGCATGTAAAGTACAAACATCTTCTATTCAAGAAAAAGCTAGTGCGGACTCAGTAAAACCATATGGATTTTCTCTACCAGTGCAAACAAATTTAAAACAGAAATGGGTATCAGAAAAAGTGTCACAGCCCAATAAAACTGCAAACAAAGTATTACAAAGCAATAAGACAGCACTTCAAAAGAAGACAATTGTTTTTATAAATGATGCAGTCTCACCAGTAATTAATCCTCACCATTCCCCTAAACCTTTGGAATCGGAACAAAATAAAACTAATGATGAAAAAACAGATGTTAAAAGAAAATTCCGATTGCCAAAAGCATTTAACAGAATATCTTCAGTGGTGAGCCCAACTGATAGAAATGATACACAACCTACTTCTGGAAACAAGGTTAAAAGTGAATTACAACAGCCAGTAGTGAAAGTGATAAATGATCAGAAACTTGTTCAAAAAGTCCACACTAAAACTAAGCTTGATCCACAAACAAAGGTTTCAACTCAAACCACTCATGGGAAAACTGAGAGTGTATTATCCGCCAAGAACAATGAAGACGAAACTATTCAAATAAACATGGAAAAGGATGCAAACAAAGACAAAGCACAGAATCTGGAGATTTGTCCAGTTGGAACTGGCACACCGTTTCCTGACTGGACCAAAATCAATGAAGATTTGATTCCATACAGCTCTGAATTCCCTAGCATAGTAAATTTGTTAAAGAAAAATTTTGAAGAAATGAATTCAGCCAAAGATCTGGAGTTATACATAAAAGAGAAAGCAGAAAATCCAGATATACCAAAAGTAAAATCACAACATGCTAACAATTCAAATAAACTATTATTAAATAGTGGGTTAGAAAATAAAAAAAATGTCAAGAAATCATTAAGTGATGTTGAATTAGTAAAACAAACAGGAACCACTGACATAAAGATTGAAGCTCTTAAAGTCACGCAAAAAATGGCTAACAATGATTCACAAAGACAGAATACACAATTATCCACTCCAAAAGATAAAGTTTGTATTCAAAAAACCAAAATTTCAGCTGCACCAAGCAGCACACTGCTTGCTTTGGATAATAAAAGTTTTGGCCCCAAAGCTTCCTTAAATAAAATGTGGGAGATGAAAAAAAATACAGTACAAAGCAAAAAAGTCAAATCAACTGTTGTACTACGTGATGACACACCTAACACGGGCCACTCTAATGATATTCAAAATAAACCAATTTTAATTAATCCAGTTCCGACCAAGGGTTTAAAAAATGTAGGAAATGTTTCTTCAAAACAAAATGCTATTCCAACTCCAAAACCTTGGGAAAAAACTAGATTAAACGCTTCCAATACTATAGCGCCTAAGAAAGAACAAAACGATAACAAACCAAAACAAACATTTTTAATACAAGATGCTAAAACTACAGTAGAAAGTAAAATAAAGATCACTCCGAATAAAGTGACTAAACGGGAGTCATTAAATGAAATGACTCCACGACACAAAGTTTTGGTTAATCGAGGCAAGGCAAAGGAAAAATCTATTTCAAAACCTGGAAAAACAGAAAGGGAGAAAAAAAGCCTGGGTTTAAGAATGTCAAATGTTTTAGTACTGACTGCTGATGATGATAAAATAGCAAACTCTCGTGAAAATAATTTATTGCAGATTTTGCCAAAAATTGAGAAAGAGAAAATTCAAATGGCAGAATCATCGCCTAAAATGAAAAAGAATTTTGTCGAATTGGCCCAATCATCCTTATTAGAATCACTGAAAAACTCGGCTGTCTTACTAAATGTTAAAGAAGCGTCACAAGAAGTTTTTTCGAAGCGAAAACAAATGATTGAAAATGATGTGTACAAAATATATAGTTCTGGGAATCAATTTTTTAAAGGCAAACCAAATGAAGTAGGGTTGCAACCACAGATTCCTAAAGCAGGGACCGAAAGAAAAACAGACGCACAACAAAAGACCATGTCAAATGAAGTGAACATGTTTAATAAAACAGCATCTAAATCATCAGAGATTAATGTCAGACATAAATCATTAGAACATCATACTAATGAAGACAAAAAGATTTTACCAAGAGTAACAGAAAAAAAAAGCCAAATAGAAAAAAGAACTACACCTAGACAAATAAGACGTTCGAGAAGCCAAATTGTTTTTCAGTCAAACACACCAAGACAAACCCATGAAAAAGAATCACAGGATATTAACAGACGCCGTCCATTTACAATAAATCAGAAAAAAAATTCACTTTATTCTGAAATGAGCATGGCAAATAGAAATGATGTGGAAGTACAGATAAGGAAGAACTGCATTCCAAAGCAGGAAGAAAGACACGCAAATAAACCTAACGCACCTTCACAAGCGCAAACGGCACAAAAGAAAAGGAACGGATCAAAAAGAAGACGCAGTTCATCACAGAGTTACAGACGGAATCAAATTAATGCAGCTCAAAATAAAACGAGACCTAAAACTTCTGAGATAATACCCTCGCAAAACAAATCACCGATTGCCAGCAACAATATATCGCTCGATGGCTCTTGTCCTTTAACAAGCCCAGCGAAAACCTGGGGAAGATTGTTTAATGTTTTTAAGCAGATTATTTCCAGGGATCTTGAGGAAGAGCAAGTCGAAAGAATGAAGTCTTTGAACAAAGTACAACCAACAAAAAACTGTTAGCAAAAAATAAACGGTTAAAGTTTAAGGAAAGTAGTTTGCCTTAATTTGGAAAACTGTCCTCACTCCTTCGCAAGATTTATTTAAAAATAATACCCATATCAAACGAAGCGCTCCAACGCTTGTCATTATCAGTGGCGTCAAACATCCAGTTAATTCAATAAAGTGTCTGTTTTATCTTAATCACTATTAGTAGTACTGCAACTACAATCTTCAATAATTACCCTTACTTCTATTCTTTCTAGTTTATAATTTTAATAAAATCTGTTTTGTAAAATTGTTCTCTTTGAAAATTAAAAATTGTATGTATGTGTACTTAAAAGTTTACTTAAGGTTTTTGTCTATATTGGAAATTATTGTATTAATTTATGATCAATCTACTTCATTTGGATCCCAAATGTCTTCTTTTCTGGAATAAATGCTTATTGGAATAAATAAAAAGCTAATACGTACTTTACTGTTAATAAATAGTTTATTTAAAAATACATGTGTACAAAATCTTCAAGATTTAACAATTTAAAAGTTATAATTACAAGATTATATAACATTGTTATAAATATAAAATCAGGTAGCCATGGAAGCACACAAATTTACTCATTTTCTGCTTCTTCTACAGGCTTGATTATATTCCACTTTTTGGCTGCATTAAGACCTTCTTGTGAGACTTGTTTTAAAATGGCTCTTGAGTCGTCATCGAGGACCGTGAAAGCCATAAGAATCTCCATAATATCTGTTTCTATGACTTTCTCTGCCAATTCTCTATCACACGAAATCATGTTATTTACAATGACAACAGCCCTGTGTTGAATTTCAACATTCTCATGTGCTAGAATCATATGTAAGGTTTCTAGCCAACTTTGTACTTGTATTATTTTTTTACAGCATATTTCACTTGCAGAGGTCAAAATTGCCATTGCGCCTGCAGCAGCTTTCATAGTCTCTTCATCCTCTTCACCGCAAAGCAAGAACATGAACTTTGTTCTGTCGTTTTCACCCTCATATAGTTTTATAACTTTTTCAGAAGTCATCATATTCGTCATGACTTGTGTAGCAGCTCTCCTGATCATTTCATGTTCTTCGTACATCATTGCTTCTATTTTAGAAATGCCACCCTCTTTTATAATGTGGTTTCTAACTGCTTCGTTCATGCTGGCAAGATTGCACAGGGCTAGTAAAGCTTCAAAATTTTCAAGGGCATTGCAGTCAGGCTGCAACAGGGATAGTAAAGGTTTAATAACTTCCATGTTCCGCTGACCTGAAAAAGCGACAGAAGGGTCTAAAGTTATACCGACCCTAGCTAAAGCTTGGGCGGCTTGTTTCATTCCTTTGTCAGTTCCGTCGTGTGTCAATTGCAATAAAGCTTTTACTCCTCCTTGTTGGACTATAATACCTCTGAGTTCTTGCTGTGAAGCCAAAGTACAGAAAACCCTGGCAATCATTTCTCTACAGTTTTGACTCTCAGCCTTCACAAGAGCAACTAGCGCTGAAACAATGCCCTCATGTACAAGACATGTGCAGCGTTGTGCTACAAAGTCAGGATCATCGAGTTCATGATCCTCCGGTATGTGATGTTTTGCAAACTTAGCCATTTCAATTAACTCAGGCAAAATCTCTTGCTTGTCATATGCATTGACGAGATTTACAAATGTTGTGACAACACCGAACACAGCCGCTTGGTTTCCGGATCTAGCCAATTCAAACAATGCTTTCAATGCTGCTTTGTCATTCACCAGTTTTTCTTTCACATCAGCATCAAGAGTTAGATATGAAAGGCCATCAGCAGCCCATCTTCTCAAATCTTTATCTTTAGAAGGGTTTATCAAAAACTTCTTGCACGCATCAGCAAGTCTTGAAGTTGCACCGTCTGCGAAGGGCCTGATGGAAGCATCTGTTCCTCCTGAACTGCCAAGCTTACACAAACCGACCAACGCCCTCACTCTGATGCCGTCGTCCTTCGAGTGATACAATTGTTTCAAAATGTTAACCCCTTGGGATATTATTGATTTTACTTTGTCTTTTTTAGTCGCAGCTGCAATAATACATTCACAGGCGACTTTCTGTTGCAAGACATCATCAGTTCCAGCCATTACCAAAATCATTTGCAACATACCGTCTTTTGAAATGATCGTGTTGCCTACATCTAAAGCTCCAAGAAGTAACGTCGTCAGTGCTGCTACTACCCGTACTTTTGATTCGATCTCTGGTGTGATCAGTTTCGACTTAACGAAATCTTCTATATTTTCTAAAAATCTGGCTCTTGCTTCATCATAATACATATTTTCATATATCCTCGCTAGACATACCGAAGTCAAATATCTCGTCGATTCTGTAATTTCCATCGCTGATTCATACTTGAATTCCTGCAGTTCACTGGCGACTTCCATCAATCTCTGCAACCCTTTAATCTTGACAAGCTCTTCTGCCCAATTAATTGCTTTATAATGCACATTCCTCGAAATCAACTGGATGATTGCATCTCTAGCAATACCGGTAATTGATCTGCTAGTGCAACCATATAAAAGACAAGTCAACAAGGTATCAATCTCTGTTTTATATTCTTGAAGTAATTCAGGATCGGGTTTTTTGTCCTTGGTCATGCCAATACCTGTAAGACTGCATATGATAGCTTGTACGCAATATTGCGCTGCATTCACATGCTCTTCGTTTCTATTATTGATCATATCGAGAAACCAGGGTATACCCAAAACCGAGATGACTCGTTTTGTATTCGGTGCATCCTGCTTGCAGATTTGGCCAACAGTCCGGATACAACCCAAGATGATCTCCTCTAATTTTTCAACCTTAAGTAGTTGGCAGATTTTTTCCACCACACCTGCTGAAAGCAAAGCTTTACACCCACTCGCTTCCTTACTGAGGACAACTAAATTTGAGACAGCTTTGATTCGCTTATCTTTATCTGCGGCAATGTCAAATACATATCGAAACATCTGTTGCACCTTGTTCTCCAGTTGAATATTCTGCGTATTCCGTTCTTCTACGATGCTGTGCAACCTGGTTAGAAATGGTTGGATCGATTTGTTGGTCGGGTCGACCTTATGCACCATCCTCGCATCCCTGTACGCCTCCTCGAACCTCTCCAAGCTTTCCAACGCCTGGCACCTCCTGAAAAGTGCTTTCGGGTCGTCAGGGACGATATCCAGGGAACTGGTGCAGCTCTCGACAGCGTTGTTGAACTGGCCGAGTTTCAAATAAACAGCTGCACGGTTCTTCAAGATGACGGCTTTCTCTGTGGAAAAATCCGGCACGTGTTTTAAGGCCGAATTGTAGTGCTTCAACGCTTCCTCCCATTTATTATCCTTGAAGGCTTTGTTACCTTCTTCCTTAAGAGTCATATACTCCACTCCTTCAGTAATAACGCCAGTTTCCATTTCTGTATTGTCTTATTACTTCAGTATATAATACGAGAATAAACTTGCCTCTTGTCCACGCCGCATTAAAAAACTTAAAAGAACAATCTAGAACCTCCGAGAGGCATTCAATTTAAAAATAAACATCATCTATATTTAGTACAGGTCCAGCTCATTTTGAAACTAGTGCTCATGACAAACAAAACATCAGGGTGGAGTTGATCTAACAGGATTATCCTCGATTTATCGAATCTGCTAATCTATCGATCTATTAGTTTATGCATGCCTCATCACTTGGTCCGCCTATTTTCGCTGTTTCAGTGAGATCTTCAGTATTATATTTTTTTATCTTAGTATAGTACTAAAGTACTATGTTTTGTAATGTTTAATTATGTTTCAATAATTATTCAGTTCTTAGCATTCGATAAGATGAAGAATATTTTATAATGCTCACAAATTAATAGTTTTAATTATTTTAAATATTTGTACATAGGTTTTCCTAAGTATTCAACTATATTATCTTGTTACTGTTCGATCATAGTACTGTAAAAACTAGTATCTGACTGAACAGTTATAAGTACACAAATCAAAAAGGAAGAAAACCACTAATTTTACAATATTTATTACAAGAAGCTAAACAAATACGTGGAACATGCTTCAGTTAAACTGCATGACTTTATAGTTACACTGAACTAGGTATAGGGATAAAAGAGGTGGCTTCAAGGCCTATTGCACCTCGATCTGAATAGATCTATTGTGCTCCCATGATATAACTCACTGGCCAGATTCAGGTAACTAACCAGCCTCCACAGCTTTGCCAGCGGCTGCTTGATGTATGATCTTGCTTGTTGTTTTTCTTGTCCTGGTTGCCACAACCTGTACCTACATCTTCCTGGCTGTATCTGCCCAGTGTTTCTTCTGTACTCCTATCCAGTGCATGTGCTTTCTTAAATGGCAGTGCCCTAGAGTCCAACCAGAATCCTGGTTCGGTTGCGGTTGCTTTCCAGTAATTCTTTTGTAAGTTTTGCGGATGGTCCTTCTATGAATCTCTTTGCGTGCCTCATACCTGTGATATTTTCCACCAGGTTTTGGACTCATTAAGGATCCCTTTTAGGATGCATCCTCTTTTCTGGCAGGCTGCTAAGCCGCAGTAGGGTTCTGGGCCCAGAGAGTCCATGTTGGCCTTCTTTTTGGCCAACATGTCAACCTTTTTGTGGCCTCTATGCCCCGAATATCCAAGCACCCGTGCCAGGGTCAGGCCATTAGTGTCACTGACTTCTGTCAGGGCTTCCATGCACTTTCAAACACTCTTTGCCTCGCACAAGGCTAGGGCCCTCAGTGCTGCCTGGCTGTCAGAGAAAATGGCTATCTTCCTGGGAATGTATTCCTAGCCTTTTTATTTCTATGCCACATTGTTCAATCATGATTTCAGACTGGCAAACTGTAGCATATTTACCTAGGATTACTGTCGTTTGGTCTTGATGTTCATCCTCAAGACCCCAGCTCTTGTACCCTTGTCGGTTTTGGAGCCATCAGTATACCAGTAGAAGTTTGCCTTTAGTGGTGTTCCTTTGGCCCATTCTTCCCGTTCTGCTATCAGTACTTTGTACTTTTTTGTAAAGTTATACTTTGGAGTAGTGGCATTAATTGGCATGCCTAGAATGCCTCCACTGATTGAGACTTCAATAAACTGACATATTCTACTGGCTTATTGTTAATCTTTGACTTTACTTCCTGAAACATTTCTTCCCGTTGCTGAGTATACTTTGGACATGCCGAAAACCAAGCTTGCAATGATATGTTGGGGAACATCCCTTTATAGACTAAACCCTTTCCTATTTCCTCACACCAACATTGCCATCCCTCCACATTCTGTTTTTTTCGCTACACAGTACAAATTCGAATATGGGAGCATAATGTATAAACCTCTTCCGCTTTTATAAACCACTTGATGTAGCCTCCTTCGCAAGCGGGTCCACCTTCTCATTACCTAAGATCCCGCAGTACACCAGAATCCACATAAATTCCACTCTCATACACTTCTCTTGAGCATTTTTTAACAATGCTTTATTTTCCCAGATTAAATGGTTGTTGACGTTGTGACTTGTGTGTGTTACTAAAGCATCCAATGCACTTCTACTATCTGATAAAATAACACATAATGTCCTGTATATGTATGTACATATCACATAATGTACTACTATTGCAGTACGTACTGTTTTATTGCCTGACTGGACTATTCAATTTAAATACTGTACCATAAAATCCAAGATACCATTACTTGGGATCTTGTATTGGACATCTACTTGTATATTACTGGGAAAATACCAGCTTTTGATGATGTCAAATTTCTACTTTATGCAGATGATCTAAATTTTTTAGAATAGTTGAAAATTTTGGTGATACCAATCTGCTACACTGAAACGTTGATAAACTAGTTTCACAGTGCAATGATAATTCTCTTAAATTGAACATTACCAAATGAAATGTAATGAGTTATTTCAAGGGCAATAAAAAGTTCTGTTTTTGATAAAATTGATGGCACTCCTCTAAATAGAGTTAAGAGCTTTAGTGATCTTGGTGTTCTGTATAGTTTGGTATTGTTTTTAAATATTTTTACCTTTTGTTGTAACATTTTCAAATGTATTATAATCTTTATTATTTTTTAGTTATGATAATTTTTAATGTATGTTCACGTTTTTAAATATTTTTAATAGAGTTTTACTATACTAATTTGTATTATTGAGTTATATAAGCTTAAATCTGCACATGCATGTTCATATGTACACTCCTAAACTAGTTGAGCCCATCACTTCTCACAGTCCACTGGACAATATCAACTTTTGTACTTTACAATGTATTACCAACAGGCCTCGAGAATCACCCACCCTCGGTGTAGTCCAGGGTCAGACTTCTGTCTTATCAGACATCATTTAGCCACTGACATTGAGCTCGGGGACTAATAACAGTTAGGTCATATCAGCCCCCAACGGAATCAGTTACTAAAACCAAACCCTTTCACTCCCTCATAAATATATTCTTTTATATTTTCATATCGTGCACTCAGTTAGAGTAGTGGAGTACTCCATACTCCTAGCTAGGAATTTTACGACTATATAACTAATATAATTGAGGGTCAGAGTACTCAATATTCCATCAGCCCTCGCACTACACATTCACGCAAATAAATACATTCACTCTCAACAGATGGTAGGGATACAAAATTATTATTACTGTATACATACAATAAAACAACCCTGTTTCCTCTAAGAATCAGAAAGAGGGCCCAAGATACAGTCTGATTATTTTAATTTTTATTGCTTCTAGATTTTATAATAGTACTTTTCTATCCATTCTACATTATATCATTTTATTGTAAATATTAGTTTACATTGTAAACTGTTACTTTTTATATTTTGTTCATTTAAATAAAGGGTATGGCTGCCCGTTAAATAAATAAAAATCAATGTTGTCATCCTGAAGCAATGGAATACTTCTGAGGAAGCTGAATTCCTATTGTTTTCCCTAATCGTTTAGAAAAGCGGGAGTATAGCGTACTTTGTATATTTCAGAAAGAATACATAGAAACTAATTATTAAAATTGATTTAAATGAGAAAAAAAATTACCTTTGTCACCGTTTGAGGTTTTCTTAATCCGGCCACACCGAGGCAACGCGATCGTTCGGCGTTTTTTAGATACCTAAATCTTATTTATTTTGTTTAGAAAAGAATGAATCCACATTATATTATTTTAGAAGGGTTTGTAATAAAAGAGAAGGTTTTAAAGTAGAGAATGCTAGTAGTATTTGAATCATGGTAGTGATGGAGGCGGGAATGGGCTTTTGCTTATCAACATGTGGACTTTACTCCCTCCCACCAACACACCAAACGTCCCTGATAACTCCCAAGAGTCAGAACTCAGAACTCAAGACCCGAAGCAACAACAGGCACTTTTTCCTTTGGAACGGGACGGCGAGTAGCGTGACTTTTTTGCTTCCAGCCCGAATTTCGCCACGAACAGCCCATCGACATGGCACCGAAAAAGATTTGCGTTATCGGCTCTGGAAACTGGTGGGTTCGTATGCAGCTTTTATTTGATGGGATGGGTTTTTTTGTTTCACGGAAGCTTTTCATCCCAGGGGATCCGCTATCGCGATGATCGTCGGCACAAACGCGATGAAGGCCCTCAACACGTTCAACCAGACGGTCAACATGTACGTCTACGAGGAAATAGTCGACGGACAGAAGCTGAGCGACATCATCAACAACGAACACGAAAACGTCAAGTACCTGCCAGGGAGGAAATTGCCAGCAAACGTTGTAAGTACAAAAAAAGTAACATATAGACTTCTGCGAAGAAAAAAGTTCAAGTTGATTCACACCATAAAAGCAATGATAAAATAAAAAAATTGTCAAATAATATATCAATAAAAAAGTGCAAGGATTCTCAAGATAAAAAATTTTGGTGCTCATTTTCAACAACTCAAATTTATTTTAACAACTAAAAAAATTCGCCCGTCTGAAAAGGCTTTTCGTTTTCTTAAAATCTCTTTCCAATTTGGGAACTGTGCAAAACAAGCTAAAAAAAAATAATAATACAGTACTCAAATAACACAAATTAAATAAAAAGTGCAAGTTTATTAAAAAAAAAAACTTCTGTACCAAGTTTTAAATAGTTTGGTAAAATTTTCCGGTCTGTAGTCGTTTTTTTCTCAGTTAAAAAAACACTTTCCACTTTGAGTAACTGAGCGGGAGTTAAATTTGTTTATCCACTTGTCTAAAATGTATTAATTAATTTTAAAAAACGAATTTATTATTTTAAAAAATGTATATTGCACACAACATAAATTTGTTACTCAGTTTTAAATAATTTCAATTTTTTTTAAATTCCAGTCGGTTTTCGTTTTTCTCACTTAAAAGCATTTTCCATTTTGAGTAATCGTGCAGAACGGGTTAAAGAATATTTATTCACACTCCTAAAGTTTATTACTTAATTTAAAGAAATAATTAATTAAAAAATTCCATATTGAATCAAACAACATAAATTCGGTACTCAGTTTTAAAGTTTCAATTTTTTTTAAATTACAGTCTCTTTTCGTTTTTACTTAAAAACATTTTCTATTTTGAGTAATCGTGAAGAACGAGTTAAAGAATGTATTAACTGTTCTAAAATTTATTGATTAGTTTGAAGAAATAATTAATTTAAAAATTCCATATTGAATCAAACAACATAAATTCGGTACTCAGTTTTAAAGTTTCGATTTTTTTTTAAATTCCAGTCTCTTTTCGTTTTTACTTAAAAGCATTTTCTATTTTGAGTAATCGTGCAGAACGAGTTAAAGAATGTATTAACTGTTCTAAAATTTATTGATTAGTTTGAAGAAATAATTAATTTAAAAATTCCATATTTAATCAAACAACATAAATTGGTACTCAGTTTTAAACAGTTTTTTTTGTTTAAATTTCCAGTCTGTTTTCGTTTTTGCTTAAAAGCATTTTCCATTTTGAGTAATCGTGCAGAACGAGTTACAGAATGTATATTCACTGTTCTAAAATGTATTAATTAGTTTAAAGAAATAATTAATTAAAACATTTTAAAATATGCCTGTCTGTAGAAATTTTTCTTATTAATAAATCGTTTCTAATCGTAGAAACTATGCATAACAGCATTTCAAAAAATGTTTATCCACTGCTAAAAGTATCAATTTAAAAAAAGTGCTATTTGATTCACACATTTCGATTCTGAAAACTTTTTTTAGCCATTTTTTAAAACAGTGTATAACATTTTAAGGTGGTAAGGATTCTAACATTTCAATGCATTTCCTCCCCAACAAATCATTTCATATATTTTCCTGTTGGGTGAATATATATAAAAAAACTTTTACTTTTTGGTAATTTTGATTCTATATATATTTAATTTGTTATACACGATTACTAGAAATAAATCGACTCCTGCTTCCAATAAAATGAAAGTTAAAAATTATAGATTTTCCATTGAAAAACAGATTTAGAAAACTCTCCTCTGGAAAAAGTGTTGATTGACATTCAATTTTATAAAGTTAAGCGATCGATTCTTCACAGAAATCCCTGATATTTGATCAATTTTTCTAATTATTATTGTTGAAATAAATGCCCTGGTTTTTTTCCTCTCTTTCAGACAGGAACTGATTTTATTTATCCCACAGAAAATTTCATTACGTTGTACATTCTGTAAAATCAATGCCTGAGCAAAACCGAATTACCCGTCTAAAAAACTATATTTAGTTGTTTTATATAAATTGATCAGGTTTAAAATGTTTTAATGCTGCTTTGTCGACAGGTACAACATAACAAATTATACTTATTAATAAACAAATATAAACATTTCCTGGAAATGCCAAGTTGGCATGGAGGCGTTTCAATTAGTAAGCAAACAAAATCTATTTTAAGTTGTAACATTCGTCGGAAATTACACTTGGATTTTATGCTGTAAAATCGCCAAATAAACCTTGAATTCCATGGATTTAGCGGAAATACGTATAAAATATGTTTTGAAGGTTTGATCCACATACCTAAAAAAATAAAAAACAAATCTAATGTCTAATCAATCTAATGAAATAGGGAAAGAAAGGTGGCTAAATACCTACCATAATCTTTTATTAACCCAACTGTGAAATAAATAATAACGTTTAATAATAATAATGATAATCCAAAAAAATAGTACGCCTGGGAAATTTCTAAACTAATTTGGTAAAAACTACGGATTTTCAGAAGTTGAATCATACTGATAGTCGATATGAATTTTGTTGATACAGAATTTAGAAAATAAGTGATTTGCTTGTAATAACGAGACCAGGGGGACTTGGACTATCGGGAATTATAAAAATAACAAAGGGTTTTTGAGTTGTTTTCAGGTTTCTTGTTGAATAAATAAAAACAAAATTTCAATTTTTTTATTTATTTATTCGTGTTTTTATGTTTATATTCTTATCTTTTCCCCCTATATTTAGTTATTGTAGTTTTTCTTCTTTACGTCCTTTACTTTTCACTTTACATTTCATTTTAAAATGGTATTAAAATGGATGAAATTTTGTTTTGTTGGTGTTATGATCTTGTTTCATTTTTCTCTAATTTTTAGTTATTGTACTTTTCTGTCTTTACATCGCTTACTAATTCATTGTCATTCAACATCCAACTATTTTATATTATTTTTTTACGAGTGTTCGCAACAGCAAAGAGGATGGGGGTTGCCGGTTTTTTGAAAAAAAAATTGTATTTCGTGTTAAAATGCAGGGCCACTGGATTCGATCCCGGGACCTTTGACTTACAGTGATGAGCGCCGTGTCAACGCCAACTATTTTTAAAACTGTCATACAATGGATCCAAATTTAGTTTTGTTGGTCTTATTTTTCGCTAATTAAGAAAAATAATCATAACTTGATAATTTTGTTATTCTTATTTTTCTTGAATACGTTGTTATTAAAAATGTTATTCAAACCTTTTCTTGCTGGTGGTCTTATTATCTTATTTTTCTATATATTAATTTAAAAAAATTAATTATCGTATCTTGATAATATTGTTATTCTTATTTTTCTTCAACAGGTTGTTATTAAATATGGAGTCAAACTTTTTCTTGCTGGTGGTCTTATTATCTTATTTTTCTATATATTAATTAAAAAAAATTAATTACCGTCCCTTGATAATATTGTTATTCTTATTTATCTTCAACAGGTTGTTATTAAATATGGAGTCAAACTTTTTCTTGCTGGTGGTCTTATTATCTTATTTTTCTATATATTAATTTAAAAAAAATTAATTAGCATATCTTGATAATATTGTTATTCTTATTTTTCTTCAATAGGTTGTTATTAAAAATGTATTCACACTTAGTTTTGTTGGCCTTATTATCTTATTTTTCGCTAATTAACAAAAAAATCATAACTGGATAATTTTGTTATTCTTATTTTTCTTCGTTAGGTTGTTATTGAAAATGAATATAAACTTTGTCTTGGTGGTCTTATCGTATTTTTCTTTAATTAAAAAAAAAACTTGTCATAACTTGATTGTATGAATTGATTTATGGCTTAAAATGACCAGCTTCATGGAACTCTCTTGCGTGTCTTATTGCCTTCTTATTTTTTCTAATTTTCAGTTTTTACATACTTTAGCAATTAATTTTCTTTAAAATTCAAACTATCTTTAAAATTTAGTACAATGGAACCGAACTTTTTCTTAATGTCCTGACTTATTTCAGGACCTACAATGGTCATCGTCCCCTCAGTTCTTTCCCTCTCTTTCTCGCGTTGTAATCCTTCTAATTTCCTTTAATGTTTCTTCAGCCAGTTTTTGTAACGGTAACCGACTGTTTTTTTTTTTTAATGCACAAATAACAAACACATACACAAACATAATAAATAAAAACGCACACTCCGGTTACCATTCACTGTACCCCAGAGTACTCGATGTTCCTCGTAGTAAATGGGGATGAGCACAACAATCGCGCTATAAATTGCATTCACAAACCAGTCTTCGTCCTCACTAACCCAGAGTACTCGATCTTCCGCGGGTTAATTAGAGATAGGCTTTTCCATTCGCGCTAATAAATTACATCACACACTACAATTTGTTCATACTACCCCAGAGTACTCGGTATTCCTCGGGATAATTGGTGATAAGCCCTTTCATTCAAGCTAATAAATTACTTAATTATTCAGAAATCGTGAGATGCGGTCTGGTGTGATGTAGGTTTCAGAAAAACATTTTCTTTATCATGCCAACGTTTCGATCTTTATTGAGATCATCTTCAGGGCTCAAAGTGTTTGTCTTCTGTGTAATTGTGCCATTCTTGCGTCGTGTTGAGAGTAATAAATATCGCTAATAAATTACATTCACACCATCTCAGTATTCGATATTCCTCGTTGCATTTAAGGATAAGCCCTCCATTCACGCTAATAAATTACATCATACACTACAATTTGTTCATACTACCCCAGAGTACTCGATATTCCTCGGGGTAATTGTGGATAAGCCTTTCACGCAAATATATTTCGTTTTTATCAATAACACATATCACATATATGAAAGAGCAAAGATATCTATTTTCAAGCAAATATTTTCATTCGATATCCAACTCTCTTTTTTCGCTTCTTTATTTTAATTTAATTTAATTTATTTATTTTTATTGTTTAAAAAAACAGCCCATTCGTATGCCAACTATTTTAAAAATGTTCAACGGAATCAAACTTGTTTTATTATCTTGTCTTATTTTTCTCTAATTTTTAGCTGTTCTAATTTTCATTTTTCGTTCACAATTGTTGTTTGTGAATTCTAAGTTTTATCATTTGTTTTTCCCTTTATTTTTATGTATTGAAGTTTTCATTATCATTCACGAGTTTATATATGCTATTTATATAGGTGCCATTGCCAAAGAGTTTTTATCGTAAATTAGAGGTGTGCATTGAGAAATTAAAACTCTTTAAATAAGGAATTTATTTCGTTATCTGTAATTTCCGTAGTGATAATGATTGATAACGTTTCTCTTTTTAATTCTTGATTGCATTGCCTCGCTGCTGTCAAGGACTGGTACGATTTGTTTTGTTGTTGACAGAATTAATTAGCCTAGGTCGTATGACGTCTAATTTCTTGTCTAATCTGGGTGGTTAACGGTTTGCGACCTCGCTTCAACTTTGACTTATATGTTTTATGCCTTTAGATATGATCAGACGCTACTCTCAAGTTATTTAACCAGATTTGTATCCCTTAAATTATGTTAACAAAATTATCTCTTACCATTTCTTAAATGTTAACGAGAAAATAGTCTACGAATCAGGGGCATTATCTTCCAATTGACTTCTTTAACTACCAGTGGGTTTAGATAACAATAAATCTATATGATTAATTAGAAAAGGTTAATTTAAACTCGTGTGACCTAGTTTTATCGAAATCTCAAACTATATGAGTGAAAGTTCCATGGCATTATATATATTTATTTCTTGGCCCTGAAATGGATTCATAATTTAATAAGCTGTAAGGAAAATTTTGTGCACGTGAGTAATGAAGAAAAATATGAAAGGTGCACAGATTTACATACTCTTAAACAGCCGTAAAGGCATTAAATGCCTTTCAATTCCAAACTTGACTGGGAGGCATTAATTGCCTAATGGCTCTCTAGGAAAAGACAACAAGATTAAAATGGGTTCCGGGACATGGTCGTATAGAATGAACAGGCTGACCAACTAGCCAAAGAAGCAGCATGCTCAACCATGGGACCCAGAACCATTGGTGGACCAGTGCTTAAGCTGAAACAGGAAAATTACTTGAGACAGAGAAACTTGAGCACCGGGAATGAGGCAAGCTAAAAGATTTATAAATAATCAAGAAGAATGACAAAGGAACTCCTCTCTCTCTCAGCAGGCAGGATTTGGGAAAAAATATAGTCCTATATACCGACCACTGCCCTCTTAACAAGCACCTAAAGATGGGTAAAGCAAAGACAGAAACATGACAGTCAGGACGAACCAGAGACATCGGCACATGTCTTTTGTGAATGTCGAGTATAAGCCTGGTTATGGTACTGCATTTCGGTAGGGCAATCCTCACACCAAAACAGGTGCGCGAAGTGGCACCGAGGAAAGTGCTTAGGCTTAAAGGAAAACGCGCATTTTCCTAAGTCGGAGAAAAGGATTTTTTAAATCCTTATTCAACCCCCCCCCCACCAAGCATAAAAAACCGTAAGGAATAAAATGCGTACATTAATTTTTAATTGGCATTTCTAGATTGTGAAAGGAAGGGCGATTTGATTATATGCATTTAGAACAGGTTTTGAACCTTGGATTAGGTTCGAAGGTGGAGTTCACATTTGCATTTTTTTACTTTGAATTGTCCTGTTATTTTTTTTTAGAAATCTAAACTTATAAGTCGTGTTTCAAGTTGTTATGAGATCAACTCTATTGGTCAACAACCTGGTATCCCAAAAAACAACTAGAACGTTTCATAATTCTTTCTCTGTAACACTATGGACACAAATGTTCTAATTATATTTTAAAAAATTTGTATTTTTTTAGTTTTAGTTAGTTTTTCACGTAGGATAGTTAGTTTATATTCTGCTGCAATCTGTCAGTCAAGTTTTAAGTCATTCACAACATCCTTTTGTTTCTTATTTTCTTTGTTGCTCTTATCCTTGGTAGGTGAGAACCATTTTGATTTTATTGTGATGTCATCTGAACACCATCTCTTTCGCATCATTTTGTTTACATTTCCGCCGATTCAGCCTGAATTTTCTATTGACAAAAGAAATGTTGACACATGACAAAATATCGGATTCTTTGTATACAAAAATAGAAATGTCCTTGTTTCCATTTTTTCTGGTTGTGTGTATTACTCATTGGTAGAACCCGGATTTATATACACTAAATTCGATCTTCATTGAGATCATCTTCAGGGCTCAAAGTGTTTGTTTTCCGTGTAGATGTGTCATTCTTGTGTGTCGTGTTAAGAGTGCCACAATATACTTACATATGCAAATTTAATATTTTTCAAATATGCAAAAATATGTAGAATAAAATTTGAATCACCGTACCATATATGTATGATTCGGATTATGTGACTACCGTGGTCATAAGTGTTAGTACAAAGAATATGCAACAGTATAAAACTGCAGGCTCTATTCTTTAGTCATTAGCTTAACACAGAATGATGAAACAAATTCAACGTGAAATTTAAATTATAAACATCGTGCTTTTCTAAACTAACGCTACAACTCAAAGAAAAATTGCCCGTTAAAAATAGATTGATTTCATTGACATTTCATTAATCATTAAGCTGATGGCGAAAGTATCGGAAAGCCTCCTAGCAACCGATGTGAAACAAAAGAAAAGGCACCATCAAAAGAATAACATAAGCTGCTTTATTCCCCATGTCAGCCTTGACTTTATGACAAAGGAAGGAACGTTTAAATAGAAATATTTGTCAATAGATAATGGCCCGAAGGACAATATGTGTAGACCAGTCCAGAAATTATGTCGGCCGGAGGAAGCAAAACTAATTTACTCGAGAAAGGCCGTTTTGAAACGATATTTACCATCGAAAGTACTCGACAAACCAATTTCTACAACTCTACAAACAGTTTTCACCACATTTTCCAAATATTTTTCTTATGTTTTTGTACAAATAGAAATTCATTTAATGAAAGAACTATTCCTGCATATTTTTCTGACTAAATAACGGCACGGGCCTTTAAAAAAAGCCGAACAGGAAGCAAAGATTATCGGTTTTCTTGTATTGATTCATTGTATATTTGTTTCCTTAAAGTTTTTCTTGCAGTAAAACGAACTAATAATTTAATTATATTTTGTAGATTTATTCGTGGTTCTTATTTATTAAACACCTATTGCCTATACCTATACCTATTAAACAAGCAAAAATAATAATAGTTAGCAATTACCTTAGGGTGATGTTCGTGTATTTTGGCAGACAAAAACAATTAGGACTGTCAAGACAAAATAGTCGGTAACGACCCTACTACAAAAATAACGTTACTAGGACATTTTTCTGCTGTTTTATTTGAAAATAACTTAAATTACAAATTTATTGATTATTATCAGAAATACAAGGTCTAATGCGAAAAACTTGTTGACATTTATTATTAAGTGTTCAATTAAGTACACTGACGCCAAATTGGGCGAGGCTGTCTTGTCTTACTTGTTGGCGTGGTTTAAAAGTTTATTTAATTTTTTTTTTCAACTATCAAATAATTGCAGTTTTTATCCCTTAGCACCAAAACAGGAAGCAGAATTAAAGAATCGTTTGACTCTTAGGTTCTCTTATACAATGTATGCCTGGTTGTACAACCGTTTCTACAAATTTACTTTCTAGAATGTTTATTTTCTTTGTTAACACTTGGTTGTATAAAAAAATTAGACTGTCGGACGAGGCAGTTAGTTGTCTCAAATAGTTAAACGAAGGGTATCAAGGAGTGAAGTTTGCAAAAGCTTGGGAACTGACTGAAGTGTTCAGTACTCCTTCACATGCGACTCGTCCACCTAGGTAGGCACAAGTGTTGCTCACGTCATCCTCACTGGTTGACTCAACTCAAAAGGCACAACTCAGCATTCGTCCTTCATTATCTATTTGAATTAACTGAGTTCACCATAGAAAACGTTGTCATTGCAAGTTTCAATGCGGAACAGTTTAATGAGTATATTAGAATTGGCCTTGCGATATGGGACATGAAGTGTGAGGAGTACCACGACAAAATTAAAAAGTGTAAGCTTAGTGGGAATCGGCATGGTAGAAGTAGTGAGAAGGCTTTTTTGACTGGGTTTCCTCTTTTTTTTTCTTTTTTGCAGAAGAGTATTAAGTGTTCCTTCTTCCTCGGGATCTAACATCATACTGACCACTTGTTGGAAGGAGATGTTGATTCCACAAGTTGCCTAGGGTGAAGAAAACAGAGCTGGTCTCTTCCAAATCATAGGACTGTGAGAAGGACTCACTGTTCATTTCATTTTTATGATAAAAATTTATCAGTTGCCAACAATTTTCTCAGCAAATTCCTTCAGTTATCAACACGAGTAAATTAGCCACTAAGACCTTTTAGTTTAGATAATCAGCTTATCGTTAAATTTGTTTTATCTCAGCATAATACCAAAAATTTACTCGAGTTTTGGAATTTAAATTAACATAATAATACAATATTCAACATACTAATCAATTTATTTACACACGTGTTGATTCAAACCATCACTTACCAATATTTTAATTGCTATTGGGCACCATCATACTTGCATTTTTTTAAATTAATTAATTTTTTCCTAGGTTGCAGTACCCTCACTTGAAAATGCTGCAATGGATGCTGACATTCTCATCTTTGTGATTCCACATCAATATGTTAAAACAATATGCACGTGTTTGAGTGGACTAGTCAAGCCGACAACAATCGCCATCTCCCTGATAAAGGTTAGTCGAGAGAAAGAGAGGGCGAGAAAAATTGAAGATTTCTCCTTTTATTGTTTGTACACCGGTTACATGGTGAATATTGGGATTTTTCCAGGGATTTGAAAAGACTGAATCGGGCAGTATCGAGCTCATTTCACACTTAATACACGATATGCTCAAAATAGAAGTGTGTGTACTGATGGGGGCAAACCTAGCAAATGAAGTCGCAGACGGGCAGTTCTGCGAGACAACCATTGGTGTGAATTAGTTGCATTCTTTATATCTAATTGTTCACGGTGTGTTACATGAAATTTTATTTAGGCTGCAAGAACAGAAAATACAATGGAATGTTAAAAGAACTTTTCGAAACACCATTCTTCAGAGTTAGCATTGTCGATGATGCTGAGACAGTTGAAATTTGCGGTGCCTTGAAAGTAAGTACCATTTAATTAATGCTGTATTAACATTTTATCTAAAAGAAATATACTCACAATTTAAAATAAACTTATTATTAAAGATATCCATTTTGATACTGTTCTTTTTTTAATTTAGAACATCGTTGCTTGCGCTGCTGGGTTTTGCGATGGATTGCTACTAGGAGACAATACAAAGGCTGCAATCATTAGACTGGGTCTTATGGAAATGATCAGCTTTGTCAACTTGTTCCACTCGACCTCGCGCCTTTCAACGTTCTTTGAAAGCTGTGGTATTGCTGATCTTGTCACCACTTGTTACGGTGGGCGTAACAGGAGGATTGCCGAGGCTTTTGTCAAATCAGCGAAAGTGAGTATAATATAAGTTACCAGCTATAATTTGAATGCTAAGCTGTAATTTATTCAGCCCCTGGCGGTTTTGGAACGAGACATGCTGAATGGGCAAAAGTTGCAAGGGCCAATCACTGCAGAAGAGGTCAACGTGTTCCTCAAATATAAAAATGCTGAGGAAAGGTAAATTTTATAATACAAAAAGTCAAACGTACAATGTTAATATAAATTTGTTTAGGTTCCCACTTTTCACAACCGTTCACAAGATCTGCATAGGTACCATCAAGGCAGAAAAACTTGTTGACTCCCTTAGAGACCACCCTGTTCACCAGTAAGTGTTATCTGCAGTGGCAGGAATTTGAGTATACCATTTTGTGCCAATTTTTCTCTCCTCTTTTTACTATATATTGATTTAGTACCATTTATTAGTTAAAACTGTTTAGTGGTCTTGTATAATGTAGAATATTAGTTATTAAATTGTAGTTGTATCTCTATTTTCTTCCTTAAGTTGTTCAGTCAATTGGTGATCAGACTTGTTTAACTAGTCTGACCTTCAATATTAGGTATATTTCTGTTTAATTTTTTGTTTGTTCTATATTATTTATGCTCTGTTGGTTTGGTTTTAAACATTTGTTTTTATTTTATTTACGGTGATATTGCTCTGGTATAAGCCTAGCACTGGTTTGTGAAATGCTGCATGTAATTTTTATTTTATTTTCTCCTTGCTTGAAACCAATTAGATTTTATAATCCTCATCTAATAAACTGTTACCATGAAAAATTGAAAATACTAAACATCCAACTTGTTTATATTGTTAGTTTTATAATTATTTTTGTCACTTAGAAACCCAAAATCAAAACAAATAATAAACTTATTTTGAATGCTTTCAGCTTTTATTTTAACTTATTATTTTGCACCTTTTTTCATGCTTCCTTTCAAGCTCTCCACATTAATTTTTTACATTTCATACAAAGAATAGTATTTTATAAGGTCAAATGTTTGACCGTAAAGGTCTTTGAAGGTATTGGCTTATCACTTTTTATCTAATATGATACTATTCTTTTCAATGCAACTTTTTTGGCTCCAGTGCATTTATTTTATTTTTAAACTAATCTGTTAATAATTTACTTGTTTGTATTTTTCCTTCAGGTAAGTTTTTTTTTTTTTCAAATATAAATTAACAATGTTATTATGTGACCACTTGATTACATTTTTATATTCCTTCATCTGTAAATTTTTAATCATAAATACTTCAATTTGAAAAGTTTTTGCAATAAAAAATGAAAATACATACAAATCAATGAACCTAAATCATTGTTCAATATGTAGCTTGATCAAAACCGATCACCCTGGCTTGTCTTTCCAGAGGCATTGAGATATTTGGCTATGTTCAGTGTTATTTTGTAACTCTCCTGCTTTCTGTAAAGTGCTTTTTATAAGTGTCTTGACTGAAGATAAAATACTACAAAAAAGATAAAAAGCACTTGACAGACAAAACCAGTATGAATAGGTAATAAGAATGAACGAACAATAATTTTATCACCTCACAGATCTTTCGTGATTGTTCTTGTCTTTTTAAACCTAAAGAAAACTGTGAAATCGATATAAATTACCAGGTTACCAGAAGAGTTCATGCTGGTTTGAAGGGTTTTATTAATTTGTCACAATTACAGTTTAGAAATATTCAGGGAAATAGTCTATAACCTTCTTCTGAGTTCCTGGCCTAGTTAAGTCCTTATAAAAGTTTGGGTCCAAGAATTTTAAATTCAGCTCTTTTTCAGCCGTTGGCCATTATCAAACTCTTGATTGCGCATATGATTGTCCATTTAAAGGTGAAAATCAGTTGGAGCCAGAAATGGACAGTACAGAGGGTGTGGAACGACTTCCCAAACCAAGTTCATTATCACCTTTATTGTTCTGGTTGTGTGAAGTCTCACTTTGTCCTGGTGGAAAATTCCACCTTTTCATTTAAGTGGATTTTTGTGGTGATGATCTGGCCATGTGGCATCGTATTTTTACATTGCCTGCCAAACTCCACCAAACACAAAGCATCAGCTTTTGTTGGTGGATATGCGATTTTTGCATCATTGGGACAGGATGACTGTACAGGATCCATTTTCTGTCGCATATGGCAATCCAACAAGTTTGATAGCTTCCCTCAATTCGCATCATTTAAGGAAGGTCTACCGGCCTTCAATCCCCTCATTCCCAAAAGCAAACTTTTGAAACCACTTTTAGGTACTCCGCTCACTTATTATTTCTTCTCTGAATTTTACGAATTGCCTTGGTCTCCATAGTGCTGAGGATAAATTCGTATCTAATAAGCACACATGAATGGCTGGTTTTGAAGCCATGAGAAGAAAAAAATATTTTATAATTTACTGTGAAGATACTTTTTCTTTATAAACTGACGCATTGTCTTCTTCGTATCACATGATGTAAACCCCTAATCCTCGTATGTAAATAGAAATGTTTATTAACAAATGAATCACCGCACAAACTTTCTGGCCACCTGATATTTTCTTTATGTAAATAAATGATTTATACAGAATCATTTGGAATGATGACGAATGTTAAAATAATAAACAACTTTAAAACTTTTGTGAAGTGCTATACATAGATAAACTAACTATTCAAAACCTATGCAAATATAAGAAAAAATGGATTGTTATAGAAATTCACATATTTTGAAACAAATATATAGTCAATGGTGTGAACCTCTAGCTTGGTCATTTCCATTTATCATGGTAAGAAATGTTCTTTCATTTTGGACCTTTAGTTGTTGGTTGATGTTGCTTGGCCAGTTGAGTTTTTTTTATATGACTTGTTTATGGATGTGTCCTTGAAGACATATTTCTGTAAAATGAGAAGCCTCACAGTCTTCACAATTTTACCACACACAAAATATTATCAAAATTTTGCAGTTTAGACAATTTTCTTAGGGGTTTTAGTGACGGTTTTAATAGTGAAAATTAAAAAAAAAAAAAAGCTTTAAGCTTGTAACAGTTCAGTGTTTGCTTGTGAAATTCAGCTTTTAAAAGGACAGGATTGATAAAACAGCACACAGGCCAACCACTGGAGGTGAAATAATGCAGAAATGCGTTCAGACTAGCCAAAATGGGCAAACCTGGATGACAAGTGACAATCAAGTTACAAATGAACAATGAAATAATTAAACCATTAAAATTTCATCTAATGTCAGACTAATAGACTAAATAATACATTATACAATTAGCTTAGGAGTGAGAACAGGCCCTGGCTAAAAATGCTTAAAACAAAGTCCAGATGGATTGACCTTCAGATAGACTTTACACAGACAAGAGTCTAACAGACTGGTCAATCAATAAAACTTTATAAAATTAAAACATGGGATGGAAAAACATAATAATTATACGTTAAAATAATATTTTTAAAGTAAATAAATAATTAATTACAAGAAAACTTCAATAAGTGGTGAATATGTAATAGATCTTAGAAAAAATGAAATATATTTGAAAAATAAATTTATGTTTAATAGTCATAATTGACCATACGAATTATTTCAGTTAATTATTTTTTTATGTAAGGTCTTGGTTGACATGAAAAAGTTAGTGTCACGAGCGGGATTCGAACCCATGACCTTCGGCTCATTACACCGCTGCTCTAACAATTGGGCTATCGTGATCTCAGATACCAATCACTCCAGAAATTTTACCCAAAATTTAAATATAATCTTTATTATAATATAATCTTTATTAAACTGATGAAACATCTAAAATATCTTTAAAAAATCGAAAAAGTAGTTGTTTTAACCTGATTTTAGATTTTCAGCTGGAGTGTGGAGGTGTTAGTTGCTAGTTTGAATGTTGATGTATTCCATTATTTCTATTAGATCTCAGTTACCCATCACTCCAGAAATTGTACCAAAAATAAGTCACAATAGCTCATTGAGTGGTTAGAGCAGCAGCATATTGAATCAAAGGTCGAGGGTTCGAATCCTGCTCATGACACTTTTTCATCTCGACTAAAACCTTATATAAAAAGAATAATTAATTGACATTTTATATAAGGTTGAGTTTAATTTTGCATAATTTTTCCAATATTTATGTGCTCTTAACATATATTATTTCAATTATAAACTTTTATTTAATTGATGATGACAAAGATAAAAAATGACACACAAGCTATTGTATACTTTATTATTGTAATGACTAATTACACATGTTTACGTTTGCATCATTTCATTAATTTTTCTTGTTTGTTAGGCTTGGCTTGAAAAGCAATTTGTAAGCCTGGATTTGACCTCCAACTTGCAAACACCAAAGAGGTAGAGCGTGCGAGTTATTAACAAGCTGAAAATGAAGTTGTACCGTTCCTGAATCATAGGAACCAAAAGGTACTAGGTAGAAGACATTGTAAAACTTGTTGTTCGGTTAAGGCGAACTTAAAAAGAAAACAAGCATCTATGTTTAAAATTACTACAATTAATGTTAAGAATTGTGATTGTAAATTGTACATTAGGTTTGTAGTTAGTGGTCATAATGTAATTTGTTCTTTTAGGAAAGTGCCATCAAAACAAGAAGAAAATATAATAAAAATTGTAAGACTAAGAAAAATGTTTTATCATATTGTTTTCAATTAGATGTTAGTACTTTAGTTAGACCTGATCTAAGTCTATCTTGCTTCTTCAATATGACTTTTACAGAAAAGTTTATCACTTATACAATAACAAATGTGTATATTACATGTACTGAGAAAATCTGCTATATTAGCATTCTGATTTTTAAAAAATTTGAAGTTTAAATATAAGGATCAAAGATAAAAAAATATACTCTTCAATTACATCTAAATTTTAATTATTTGTACATTTTAAATTGTGCCGTTTGAGTTTTGCTAGTTATTAATGTTAATACTTGTGAGATTGTGATTACTTGCTGGTGTAGGTAGAAATTAAAGACTGGCTAGAACAATCATACTTTTTTTTGTCAAGGTTGAAGTATTTTTGTTGTGGAACTCCATCATAGGACTATTGCTGGAACTAAATACATTTTTCCTCTATTTTACCTATTATCATAGTTTTGAAAGATTAGTTTTACATTTTATTATTTTGATTAGAGATTATATATAAATCAGCTTTAAAAACACAATGAATTTTATTTGTTCGTTAATATATTAATGCATTTATTTTTTAATTTCATAAGTGTTTATGATTTATTGTTTAAAAAATGTTGTTTTCATGTTTTATTTAGAAAAGAAGTTATCTGCCCACAATTTTTATTATGCATATTATTATTTTTCTTTTTTGCTAAAAAAATATATAAAAATTGTGGGAAGACAAATTTGTTTTTAATGTGGCTCCAACCTCATGACTCACCACATTCATAATTTTCATGTTTATCTAGGCTTTTCAATTGTTGTGTATAATTAAGGTGAAGATTGATTTCAGACATTCTCTCCAGATGGTTCTTCAATATATTCAGTATGTTTAAAATAAGAAAAATTGTTCTTACAAGAGAAAAAATATGAATCTGGTACGAACCAACAAAATCATCAATCTCATATTAACATGCAAAGTTTAGATGTAATTATTGGTGTTCTACCTCATATGAATATTTTTCTACAACTTTATTAATTTGGCCGACATGAAAATCAACTGGTTTTTAGTGTATTTTAATTTTAGCTAAATATTTGTATTGTAAATCCTTTTAAGTACAAAAAATTAAAACAAATGTAAATGTACTAGAGAATTTTGCACCTGGCTGTGCAAAACTTCAATTTAAGTAGGACAAAGAAATAACTGTATTTAACGTACAAACTGTTTATACTGCTGATGGGTACAGTAGTTAAACAAACAAAATTGTGTACAAAAAACTTGTTTTTACAATTCAAAAACTTTTATACATTTTTAACATTTTTAAGTGGATTTTTGTATTTATTGTATAGATTTTTAGTACAAACAATAATAAAAGCAATAAAACAATATCAATTTGATTGCATTTTTATTAACTCGTGAACATAATTATTATTTATAAATTGTTAGTCTCAAGTAATTATTCTTTTGTGTATTTACAGATTACAAAGAATTATTATATTTTTAGTACACACATTACAAATCTTTTCCTTTTTTTCTATTGTAAAGAAAAGTAAAACAATAAAAAAATATTCTGTAAAATTGAAATCATTGTCTTTAAAGCAAAGTAGATTGACATTTCCATTTTGTAAAGTTTGTTATGCAAAAAATCTGTTACAACTAATATAAGTAATTTTTGAGATTGAGTTTTGAGATAAAAAAAAGTCATTCTCACAGATGGGATTCAAACTGACAGTCTTTGGAAAAGGACCCCAGAGTTTAAATCAGGTTCCAAGTTTTCCAGTTCCAAAGACCATGAGTTCAAATCTCATCTGTGACATTAATTTGTTTATCTCAAATCTTGTACTCAAAAATTATTAATTTCGTAGTGGAATGAAATCGATAAATAGGCATTAATTGACTAATATAAGTGACATGAATGTCATATATATAATAATCAAAAATAATCATACAGTTTGGAGGTCATAAGTGACCTATTTAATTATTTCAATTAATTATACCTTTTATGAAAAGTCTTGGTTGAGATGAAAAAGTTAGTGTGGCGAGCGGGATTTGAACCCACGACCTTCAGCTCAATATGTCACTGCTATAATCACTTAGTCAAAATAGAGAAGCAGAGCATTTAGCCGAAGGTCGTGGGTTCAAGTACCACTTGTGACACTTTTTCATTTCAACCGAGACTTTAGATAAAAAATATAATTGAAATAAAAATAATATTGTATATAATATTTTTTAACAGTCTATATTATTGAAGATCAACTGTCCATTTTAGGTTTTTCGTAGTTAAAAAAAAGTTAAACAACTTTTATACTGGAATTAACCAACCAGTAAAGGCTGTATAAATGTCAAATTATAAATTTTAGGCAGAGGGAAAACTGAATTTTTCAAATTCATCTTAAGAACAACATGAAAACCCTCAAATGGATAGTTGATCTTCAATAACATAGACTGTAAAAAATTATTATACAATATTATTTTTGATTAATTTACTGTTGCGTGTAAAAATCACTGGTTAGCACCCAGATGCAAAGTGACAAATGTGAAGTAAAAACAATAAACTGATTAATGTCAATACAATCCAAAAAAGGATGTATATAAAAACTTGTCGTTTTGGTAAATCGCTGATTTTGGGCTCACGACCAAAAGGCTTTATTTTATGCCCTGGAAAGTTTCTTGGAAAATTGGTAGTTATTCAGATATCGTGAGATGCAGTCGGGTGTGATGTAGGTTTCAGAAAAACTTTCTTTATCGTGCCAACGTTTCGATCTTTTATTGAAATCATCTTCAGGGCCTGGGATTTACAAACAATGTTTATATTTAACAACTGCACACTTTAATATAGTAAAGAAAAAGCAATATTCACAAGGGTTTGAAAGGATTACAATAAATTATGGAATGTAAAAAAATATTTATTTGTTGTTTTAGTTCATACTAGAGGTATTATTTTATTATTGCACTATACAATTATATTTTATTTTCACAAAAAGTTCGAAACAATCGTCATTAGAACTTTATTAAACTATGATGTTTGAGAAAAATAAAATAGTGCACTAAAATAATACCACTTGTTTAAAGAAATAGTTTGATGAAACATACTAGAATCAAAATAAAAAATAAAAATCCAGAAAGACCAAATAAGAGAAAAATGACTATAACTATAGCTAATGGCAATAAAAAAAAGTGTAATGACAGAAATTAAAGCTGACTTAAAAAAACAAAGCCAAACTGGAATCAATTTTCCGTCCAATGAAAATTTACACCTTTCAAATACCCATCTGTAAATAACAAGTGATTTAATGTGCCTTTACTTAGTTTTATTACTATTCTATGTTTGCAATTAGTATAATTACAATTTTAAATTTTAAAATACCTATTGGTTTTTTAAACATAATTTCATAAAGCAACAGGATATTAAATATAATTCATTACCTTATAAAGAAATAAATTAACTTACCTATTTGTCGTGTCATTTATAGCAATGAACAGAGAAACAATCCTCCAGTTATAAGTGCTGTTATAAAAAGGAAGTCACGTTTCAGATCACTCATAGGAACAAGAGAATTTTCCATCGATTGAACTTTTCTAAGTTCAATCAGAGGAAAAATTACATGCAACAAATCCGGTATCATAAAACTGACATCTCTAAGCACCTGGAGAAAAATAAAAATAAATTTTAGACTTGGATTAATCGTTAAACAACAAACTATATAAGATGCTAAACACAAGTGCTGGCTGTTATTAACAATCATACATTTAAACAGAAGGGTTTTAATTTTTTTAATAAAAACACATTTCACATCTTTAGGTTTTTAATGTCTCCCTTATAATAATACATTCAAAGACAAGTTTAATTTTTTTTCATTAAAATAATGTGCATAATTAACTTTAAAGTTGTGTGTGGTTTATAAAAATAATCAACTGAATTAAAATTATCGATTTGTGTTTGATATTGAACTTTTACTCCTTACAAACAACAAAATATAGAATTTTTAATATCATGAAGCTTTGTCTTTGAACGTTTGCCTTGCGCAGGATCACCTCTGATTTTTATGGAATGTGTATAAAGATGTGTCTCACCTCACCATTTCTGATCTGCTTACAATGTGAATTGATCACAGATTGTGAATTTGTAATTTGTAAGTAAATCTTTTAAACTTTTTCTTAAAGTTTATTTAAATAAAAGAAATTAATCAATATTGTGATTTCATTTGTTGTAAATAGTAATTTTGTTATTTTTGAAAATGTAATAAGAGATGTCATAGTAGAAATTTAATTAAATAAATACCCATATTTGCTTGAAAATGTGAAATAAGACAAATAAACTGTAGGTTATCGTGCACAAAAATATAAAAGAGGAACTCAAAGAGTTGGCATGCTTACAAAAATATTAGCCTCTGAAAGCAATCATTAAGCAACAAGATTAACAGACATAAAATTTCATGCTGCAAAAATCACAAAAATGATTGAAAAATTAATTTATATAAGCTCAAATCTGCACATATTTACACACATGTACAGAGTCAAGCTTTTGCAATTTACAATAAATTGTCAGCAGGCCTCAAGAACCACCCACTCGGGAGTTGGGTGTTGGCAGTCCGGGGTCAGACCTCATTATTATACATACAGCCACCGAGTTTGGGCTCAGGATGTCAACTATTCAGCACCCAACGCATGTAGTTCCTAAATCCAAACCCATCACCCTCTCACTCATTCTTAAATACCATACCACAATACTGGTGGTGGAGTACTCCATATTCCTCCATCCCACTGCATATTTACACTAATAAATACATTCACTCTCAACATACACTAGGGAAACAAAACTATCATTACTATATTCAATAAAACAACCCTGTTTCCTCCAAAAATTGGAACCAGGGATCTAGATAGTTGCTGCCGTGCTCAAGCACGACTCTCATATCAGGCAGCAATCCTCTAGGCTCTCTATATAGAGTCAAGGATTTGAACCCTTCAATTAGGTGGGACATCGAGCAACCTTTCTCTACATGCTGGACACATATGCATGCTTTGGCCCAAAAGTAAGTGTTTGTGAGTCAATCTAGCATCTTTAATCGTGTGAGGATGAGCCTTCTATGATTCAGATTTTCTAAGGACAGTGCTCTTGATATGTGGGAGCTTCTCTACTGACCCGGCCCACCTTCACCAATGCTATGGCCTTTTAATCATGTTTTTTATTGCAATTTTAGCATCAGAGATTCAGATGCAATGAATAAGAACTAGAAGGAGTTAAAATTAAACCTGTATCAATAAAGTGAAATGAAATAAATAAATTATTAAAGATAAAAAATTGCTTGTTTTTCTCAACACACTTCTTTAAAAACCAAAAACCTTCATTTTCTAAATTACCAGAAGTGTTTTGATTTAAAATGGTTACCCAATACTCACAAACTTTTTGAACTTTCAGCTAAAATAATGGGTCTTTTGCCTAAGATTGATTTGTTTTTATGTCCATGTGCTTTTATTTTTCTTGCAAAATTTTACAATCTACATGAAGCATTGGTTTGATAAGATTCCCAAATGTGAAGCTTGTTTTATATACTTAAATACAAAGCATCCAATAACATAACTCTACTGTTCAATGGTCGTTATCATACCCATAGAATTCTACTATGTTTTTACCTGGTGGAGGTGGCCTTCTCCTTTTACCACATTCAGTATAAACTGGTCTAAGCTTCCGGCAATAACATGCAGAACTGCAATGCTGACTATACATAAAGCTTTCCTTTGTGTCACAATTGACCTGCTATCCGCTAATTGTAGTACCAAAATGGAAGAAAGCAATTCTGTGCTAGTAAAAAACAACTGATGATTCCATTGGGCATAGTAATCATCATTCCAGTAATTTACATACATCCACCTATAAAAATTAACTTGACCCTCAGGTAAAAAGTCCTAGACATTGTAAAACAGCTTACTCAATATTCCTTACCAAGAGTAATAATGCGAAAATATAGATGATATAAAAAGGAGCAGCATGCTATATCTTAAATAACTTTGAAGGCATAATGACATTAGTCTTCTTATACTCTCATAAAACATTATGATACAAATTACTGTCATAGCCCAAATTTTCAGCATATTTAATGATGCATTGAAATAAATGTGCTTATATGAAGCAATTCCTGTTTCGTAAGTACCTAATGTTAAATACAAATTTAATCATAAAAAGTACAAAAGGCTTTTATCATAATTATGTAGCAATGTTCTAATCAAAAAGTATAATATTAACAATAGAACTGTATTATTTAATAATAATTAATAATTAAGTACAAAAACTACTTCTGAAAAAAATCCATAAATAAAATTATATATTTGCAAAGTAAATTAATTTTGCTCATTAATCAATGCTCAACTGTATTGCAACAAGAAAAATAAATATGAACTTTAATGTTTTTAATGAATATGAATGAAATATTTTATATTATTATAACTCATAAATATAAATTAAAACCAAAATAACATATTAAAACAAAAGTAATAATTTGGGTATATTTTAAATAAATGCGTTATGAATCAACCATGTTCAGTAAGTAAAGCTTTTGGTCAGCTAAATATTTTATGCTACCCCCAAAAAATCAATCATAAATAAGAATTTGGAAATATCAGTAAAATGATACTTTCAAACTGAATTATTAATAATACACCATAAAACATTAATAAAATAAAAATGAAAAATAAAAACGTATTCTGATACCTACATAACACCAAAAATTTCTACATTTTTATTAGTTAACAGTGATTACTACATTTAAATAAATTCTTATCACATATTTATTTTAAAAATTAATAAATTTTAATAATTAGAAAATAAAAGCACATTATAAGAGTTAATAAAGAAAAATGTTTAAAACAAAGGTGATTGTGAGAAATAAATCTTGAAAGCTTTTGTTTCCAAAAATAGCTATGCTTAATTAATTGTTGCAATTATTTTTTAAAAATTTAGCTTCGCATAGGGAACATGTGCCACAAAACCAAAACTTAACAACTTTTAGCTGGATCTACCTTTAAAGACTGTGTCCCAGCACGAGCAGGAGCAATATCTCCGATCAACCCTCCTGGAAAAGGATTGCCAGACGTAGTAAAGTGTCGCTATATGGATCGGAGGGATGAGGGCAGGTGGCAGGCAGCCTATGACCTTGGCGACAAACGAATCATCGATGCTAAAAGGAATGAATTTGTAAGGACTCGCTAAGCCTCGCAGCTTCCCCAAGGTGCATCCGAAGGCCATCTTAAAACAGATTAATTTGTCATGAGTAATCCTGGCTTTTTATAATATGGCATACATAAAGTTTCATCATGAAGTAAGACTTCATTTTTGTGTGTAATTAATTACTAAATATTTAATAATTGCTTATAATCAAATGTTTCAAGTAGATTGATTTTTTAATCTACATTATTAAAAATTTATCAAATCAAACATCACATTTAAGTTTATAAAATAAGATTTGTTTCATATTTCACAATGATTATTTAACATGATTAAAACAATTTTCTTTGAAGATTTACCTGGAGCTGAAGTACCAAGGCAAATCAAGTTCTTTTGCTAAATTGGTTGCTAAGTTGGTCAAGTATGGGCCTCATCTTTTTCCCATCTCATTGAAGTAAGAAATACTTAACATTTCAATTTACGATCCATTTAGTTTTTTAATTGCAACCTATACACAGATTTTATAAACCAATTCTGTAGCCAAAACATATCAGTTAATTGATTATAAATTTCAACTTTGTTTTTACTCTAAATTAAAAAAAAAACAACATATTTTACAAAAATTTTATATTCACTTATCCAGTATTCTTTAATGTTTTTTTTTAATATATAAGATTAGGTGGCTATTCAGAGAACAGCAAATGAAAATGAAAAAGGATGGAAGAGGAGCACAGTTTGTTTTCATAAAATTATAGACTTCTTTCATTCCTATTTCATCATTAAATTTTCATCATTTAGATTATATAGAAAAGAATCACACACAAATGGAAAAAAATATTTATATTCATTTAAACATTTTCTTGCACCCTAACTTTCATTTAGTGAATATACTTTTTTCTTTTTATAATTTATTAGCCCAATAAATATTCATACATCAATGAAGTGCTTTTAAAAACTAATTGTCAACAGTACATTTTTATTTTGATCACGTTTGATACAGTTTATAGGGGTATCAGAGCTAGCAGTATTTGTCACTGTAGATAGTAAGACCTGACTTATCTCTTTTACTTTTATAGACAGCAGCAAAATAAACATTTATTTATCAATGAAGTGCTTTTAAAAATTAATTGTGAACAGAGCACATTTTTTTGTAAACTGTAGCCTAAACATGCCAGTTTATTTATTATTATTTGACCTTTCATTCAATAATTCAAATGATAATAATAATTCCTTTCATTCAAAACCCTAGGATTTCTTATTAATTTGTTCTATTTTGTAAAATAGTCAGAGAAGAGGACATAAAAGTGAGAAAAAGAATAAAATGAAAGATTTTAGAATTGTAATGCCAATTCTGTTTTACAATCATTCTTGTCCAGACAGTATAAAGGATAAATCATTTTTATTTGTATTTTTTTAAATCATAGTTTGTCAACAAAATAAACATTTATATTTCAATGAAATGCTATTAAAAACTAAGTGTGAAAGTATACTTTTTTCCCCAATAATTGGCTTCTCCACTCTATGCATGCCAGTTAATTTATTTATTTGACTTTTTATTTGACCAATTATTTATGTTGACCCAGGATTCTCTATTATTATGATTACAATCGATCTGAAAGAAGGGAGAACTGTATGACCAATCTTAGACTATTAAAAGTAAAAAGTGAAGTAATTCCAATCGTACAGGAGGGCTTAACGTCCAACTACCTGTTGGGTGTTGCCGACGAGGGGTCAAACCACTTTACATTTTTCACTTTTCATAAAAAGCCACATGCTCTATCGTGATTCGAACCCAGAACTGATAGGGTGGCAAATACGAGCCAGACACCTTAACCACTCAGTTACTGCAGTCCCCATCTGAGAATATTATAATACAGTCTCTGATTTAAAATAATCTTAGCCAGATAATTTTAAGAAATATAAATCATTTATATTTGTATATTTTTATCATATAGAAAAGTCACATTAATAACAATTGATTAGCAACAATTTAAAGTTTTTTTCTTGCAACTAAGTACCATAATACAATACTTCCATTTAGTAATTATATGGCAGGTTCAAAAACTAATTGTGAACAGCAACAATTTTTTTACAAATTTAAATCAGTGCATTTTTAGCCTAAACATGCCTGTTAATTTAAAATTACTTTACTTTTCATTTGACCAATTATTAAAATAATTTTTTAATTGAAATTGAGACAAGATTTGTTATTTTGACCAGCTGGCTAATTCATTTTATAGGATAGCCAGAGCAAGTAATAGTCGACAGGGCATAGTTATAGCCTGCCTCATCTTTTTTACTGGTATAGTTCGTCAGCAAAGTAAATGTTAATTTGTCAATGGATTGCTGTTAAAAACTAATTACAAATATTACATTTTTTTTCATCAATGCATTTTGCAGCCTATGAGTGGCAGTTATTTATTATTTGACTTTTTATTCAGCCAATTATCATTTTCCATTGAAATTGAATCAGGATTCTTTAATATATTGATGACAATATTAAATTTATTCCATATGAGTCAGAGGAAAGGTCATAAGAGTGAGAAATGATGGAGAGAGAGCAATATGTTAGATCTGAGAATATTACAATGCTGATTCTGTTTTACAATCATTCTTCAGACAATGTCTAAATCATTTGTATTTGTATATTCTTTAAAATCATAGTTTGTCAGCAGAATAAATATTAATTTTTATATTAGCATAATTGTTATTAAAAATAATTGTGAACAGTACATTTTTTAAATTTTTTTTTTAAATTTCTCTATTACTATGATCATAATGATTAATTTATTTTGTCAGATAGTCAGAGTAAAGTATGAAACTGACACAGGGTTCATGATTATTTTAACCAGGTGGGCGATTAATTTTCTAGGATAGTCAGGAACCAATAGAAGCTGTCAGTGCAGATAGTCATAGCTGCATCTCTTTTATTAATACAGTTTGCAAGCAGAATCCGCATTAATTTTTATATTAGCAGAAGTGCTATTAAAAATGAATTGTGAACAGTACAATTTTTTAATTATTGCATTCTACAGCCTACACATGCCAGTTAATTTATGAAAATGAATATTTTACTTTTCATTAGTGCGATTATTCAAATTGACCCCAGATTCTCTATTACTATGGTCACAATGATTGATTTATTTTGTCTGATAGGCAGAGAAAAGTTTGAAACTGACACAGGATTCATGATTACTTTAACCAGCTGGACGATTCATTTTTTAGGATAGCCAGAGCCTGGAGTCATCAGCGCATATATTGATAGCTGCATCTCTTTCACTAGTATAGTTTGTCAGCAGAATCCACATCAAATTTTATATTAGGAGAATTGCTATTGAATTGTAAACAGTACAATTTTTTAATTATTTCATTCTACAGCCTACACATGCCAGTTAATTTGTAATTATTTGACTTCATTGGTGCAGTTGAATAATTGACCCTGGATTCTCCTACTACTATGATCACAATGATTGATTTATTTTGTCTGATAGTCAGAGAAAAGTTTGAAACTGACACAGGATTCATGATTATTTTAACCAGCTGGACGATTCATTTTTTAAGATAGCCAGAGCCAGTAGTAGTCGTCAGTGCAGATAGTAAATAGCTGCATCTCTTTTGCTTATATGGTTTGTCAGCATAATAAACATTCATACATCAATGGCGTTATTTTAAAACTAAACTGTAAACGGTATACAATTTTTTACAATAATTGCATTCTGCAGTCCATACAAGCCAGGTATTTATCATTTGACTTTTTATTTGTGGATCACACTGTTTGACTAAGTTTGTACAATAGATGGAAAATAGGCCATGAGACAGGATGGAGAGTGAGCGATAAACATATCACAGATCCTTAGAATATTATAAAGCGTACTTGTCGTTTAATAAATTTAAACATTCTTTTTACATCAGATTTAAAAGACTGTAAATCTTATGGATTTTCATTCAAGATGGATCGAATTCAATGAGAAAATTTGATTTACAATCGTTTAAAGTTCATTTACAGCTAAGACATGCTCTATTGACACAAATGTGAAAAGTTTTGAATTTTTCTTTCTCTCTCAAGACAATCCAGTTAAATTTATATCACCGCAATGAAAAGTTTATTACACCAAAATGCTTCAAGCTTCTAATAAATATTACGATCTAATCATTTCTAATTATTCACCCAGGATAAAATCAGAGAAGAGATCAAAGAATAAACTCTGTGCATAGCAACCGAATGCCAAGGAAATCTTATCAGGCTGGGGTAGCCTTTGTAATCAAACACTACCTTCCAGCCCTATTCATCGCATTTTATTGTTTCAGTAAAGGAAAAAATGTGATTTTTCCGCATTTTATATATTTACAGAGTTCTTTGAGCATTTGTTAATTGAAATAATTGTTGCAATGGAAGCTGTAAAGGTCAAGGTGAGTGTAATCAGTCGATATGTTTCATTTTCATCGACTCTATTGTCATTTCTTTACAGATATCACTTCACACTAATCCATTGTTATGCCTATTTAAAGACTCAGTACCAATCAGTATAGAGACAAAACTTAAAAAAATTATATATATTTATAAACAAAAACAAAAGTGTTTATTTATTCTTGTATGTTTAATTTAAGGCAAGAAATAAAAAGATATTTTAATCCCTCATTTCTTACTTGAGCCGTTGACAGGTGCAAGAAGGTCATTTGGTTTAAAACAGACTCATTGACGTTTTCAACATTTAATTCAAGAAAATGCAACCAATTTTATAAACAAATACAAAATTACAAACTTTTTATTTTTGAATATTTCTCGTGACTCTCATATATATAGTTTTAAGCAGTTAATTAGGCAGTTTAGTAATTTTTCAGTGTTATCTGTCACGTTTCACCATTTTGAATTATGTGTTTGTTGACAAATTGACAAAGATAACACCATTACCGGGGACTGAAGTAGTAGACTTGTTAGGTGTCTGTCCCTCTTATGTTAAATGATAGAGAGGTCCAAGAGTCCTAATTTTGCATGATTAAATAAAACAATCAATCAATCATTTTAATCCTTGGTATTAGAATCAATCACACACACACTCAAATACCTTGTTCTGTGTTCTCCCTTTCATTTTTCTCTCCCTCTATTACGTATATCTATATTTATATCCCTATATAAATTTAATTATGTCTATATATCTTATTATCGCTTTGTCAAATCGCTGTCTCTCACTAAAACTCACTCACTTGTTTCACTTTTTTTAAAACACACATATACACTCACTATGTCAGTCTGTGTACTTCTGCATGCATCTCTTTTTTTCTCATTTAATTTCTCCCTCTCATTTGCTTTTTCCCTCTAACTACCTTATATATCTATCCTATCATTACATCTCCTTAATTAATTCTTTATTTTTTATTATTAGTCTTTCTAGTCGCCATCTATCTTCCTTTCTCTATTCTCTCTTTATCCTTCACATTATATATAAATGTCTTTGAGACAAAATAAATAAAAAATGTAATATAATAAATATAAATAAAAAAGAAATAACTCAAAGACGACGTTATGCAAAATTATTGAAACCACTGTAAACATTACTATTTGATTTGGTATAGCTATTTTAGTCTAATGTCTAGATGCTACTGATTCAGCAGTTATAAGGAATTGTTTTTAACACATCTTCATCTTACTGTTTATGTGTACAAATGTGACCCAGCAATTTGATAATGCAAACAATATTTTGAATAAACAAATGAAAATATCAATGATTTGTTAAAAAAGAAAATGTAAATAACAATAGTTCAAAACTTTAGGATAAAGAAAGAGGAAAGCTCTAAAGAAAAGAACATAACGAAATTTTAAAAAAATACGAAAATCTCAACTTTTAATAGTAACTATTTGATAGATTTTTTTGAGCTTTTCCTTTTTAAAAATTTTGAAGTTGAAAGTTATGCTTTGCAGACTTCCTGCTTGTAAGTGCAGTACGTTTCTGATTTTTGTATATTGTAGATTTAAAAAAAAGATTTATTGATTTTGTTTAATATACGACAGAAAGTGATTTGGAATTTGTTTTTAGAGCGTCCAACTAGTATTTGCCATACTAGCGCAGTTCCGGGTTCAAACACCAGCAAAATCCATGGAATAATCAGAAAATGTATTGTAAAGTGGTTTGACCCTCATCTGAGATGGATAGTTGAATGTTAAGCCCTCCTATGACAGGAATTACTTTGCTTTTAAATTGTGTTTAGCGTTGAAAGTCCCTGACAATTTGTTATATTTCGACCTCAACAGTTTAACTTATGATTTTAGGTAATAAACCTAGGGATAATAGACCTATTATAGAACCTATAGGGATAATAAACCTATTATCCTACCTTCGAGAAGGAAAAATCATAAGTCTCTGACAATCTTTTATGTATGAGGATTTATATATTACATATAATTTCAAGAATTACTTAACTAAACCAATACGTTGTCTAGATAAATTTATGTTTTAAATAATTTAACAATATATTTGGTAGGATCGAGGATGTGGTCCACAGAATGTTCTAGTGTTGAAACTATGCCAAGCTTTCAGTGTTTTATTTCACCTTCTTAAGGGCTCTACAACATATAATATTTCATAATTGTCATGTGTGTAAGTGAAAATCAAAAATCAACTCGCTTTTCCAACTTACAGATTCTTTGCCACTGTGTCTGTGTTTGATTTTCACTTACATCCTACCAAATATATTGTTGAATAACAGCTGGTTGATCACCTTTACATCATTAAAGAATTTAATATATAAATTTAAAAATGTGAAAAGCTGTATTCTTCAGCTATTAATTATTCATATAATTAAATAATAGTTACGTTTTATTTTTAGACCAAACATAAAAAGTCCAAACAAAAATGTACAGTAAATTTAGGAGAAACTGCTCCTCTTTGTGAACAGGAAGAGGTGGGTGTTGGGTGCATTGTAAAAACAGAAGATGAAGTAAAACCCAAGAGTCACTTTGAGTATGATGATAAAAATTCATCAGCTGAAGAAACGGAAAGGCTGCTTCACTGTCAATCCCCAGATGTGGAGTCTGTTAAGACAGTTGCACTTTTGAACAAGCTCGATTTAAATGAGAAGGACTCCGGTAGTACTGAATTAGAGGAAATTGTTGCAAATGTTGTACCAACAGTACCCGAATTGGCCTCGACACACTTCCAAAATCTTATATCAAATCCGCTAAATGAAATTGACGAACGTCTTGAAGCGGAATTAACAGCTAAAGATGATATCGACACTGACATACAATTTCCTTACAGTGATATTGAAGATGAATTTGCAGATATGTCCAACATCCTGTCACAGACTCAGGAACTGCCTTCTTTCACAGAGGCGCAACTGCTCTCTTTATACATAAACAATGAAGTGGGAAGGTGCAATAACTACATTGAAAGTTTCATAGATGGTGAATTAAGGGGTGGTATTGCCCTGCGACACCCCCTTTACGACCTTCTCGCCAATTATGTCAAGTTCAGAGAGAAACAGTTTTCAAATTCTAAAGAAGTTGAAACTTTAATTCAAGATAGCAAAAACATACAGCAGCAATTGTGGATTCTAAACATCACAAAAATAACTGAATCTGGAGAGTGCCAAGTAAGTAAATTTGAAGAAGAATGCTTTTATTTAATTATTTAATTTTTATTTTTCAGGATGGAAATCCAGTTGAAGCAAGTCATGAATATCAAATTGGATCTTTTAACACTGATGTCCTCGCAAAGTTAGTAACAAACCTGGCAACGATTAGGGAAAAAGTTCATGAACAACATGCATTATTTACTTATAGTGTGCAAATTACAAAATTAGAAGTAAGTATATCGTTAATTAGATTGTAGATCTAGATTACAAAACTAATTTGCTTAATTTATATCAATTGTTGGCTCTTTAGATAGACAGTTACGTGCAGAAGATAGCTCAGAAATTTCCTAACATTCAGTCAAACTACCCTGTCTCTTTAATGGAGGAAAACTATGGAAAAAGCAATGAACTGTGTCAGGCGATATCTGTCCTGTTTCATTTTCAGAGGCAACACCACAAAGACCAAGGTTTTATTCAAGAGGCAAGGCAGTGGTTGAGTAACTTGATCAGCATCCTGCTCAGGGTAGCTTCCTGGCATGATCATGTTTTCATTATTAGTCATGTTTTGAGGTAAGAGGTATTACAATTTTTTTTTTTTTCTTGGATCTTAACTTTTGTCATGGCATGTGATTTATTTAGTTTGTGAGCAGAAAAAATATTAATTTTTATATTAGCATGATTGTTATTAAAAATAATTGTGAACAGTACATTTTTTTAATTTTTTTAATTTCTCTATTACTATGATCATAATGATTAATTTATTTTGTCAGATAGTCAGAGAAAAGTATGAAACTGACACAGGGTTCATGAATATTTTAACCAGGTGGGCGATTAATTTTCTAGGATAGTCAGGAACCAATAGAAGCTGTCAGTGCAGATAGTCATAGCTGCATCTCTTTTATTAATACGGTTTGCAAGCAGAATCCGCATTAATTTTTATATTAGCAGAAGTGCTATTAAAAATGAATTGTGAACAGTACAATTTTTTAATTATTGCATTCTACAGCCTACACATGCCAGTTAATTTATGAAAATGAATATTTTACTTTTCATTAGTGCAATTATTCAAATTGACCCCAGATTCTCTATTACTATGATCACAATGATCGATTTATTTTCTTTAGTTAAGTTAGTAACAAACCTGGCAACAATTAGGGAAAAAGTTCATGAACAACATGCATTATTTATTTATAGTATGCAAATTACAAAATTAGAAGTGTTCATTCTTAGTCATGTTTTGAGGTAAGAGGTATTACAATTTTTTTTTCTTTTTTCTTGAATCGTAACTTTGGTTGTTCATGTGATTTATTTAGGAAATTTGAAGTTTTGATATAGTGGTTTATCTATTTTGTAGGTGTCCAGGAGGTATGTCAAAGTGGGCAGTTCCTTTTATTCAAATACCCCAACCTCCTCCGAAGTGCATCAACCCACTTGCCTACTTGAACCACATGATTGCAATAATTTCCATCATCGTATCTCCAATTAAGGATAGAGAATTGTTTCTGTCTCAGGTGTGTTGTGCGGAAATTGTTTTGGTTGGTATTTGTATTAATGGAATTTGTTTACAGCTTGAAAAGTTAAACTCTAATATCAAAAGTGAGGATGTATGGGTCATCGTTGACTCGGAGGGTGAGGAGGAAGAAGAAAATGCGAACAATTCTCAGGCAAATTTAAAAGAAAATGACATTATTTCTATTTTTAATCAAATTCCATTGGACAGTTTATTTAGACAGGTAAATTTTAACAAAAATATTTATTTTAATTATTAACAATAAAGAAAGATAATACTGATTCATCAGTTGTTGAATTGATTTTGATTGCACCCATTGAATTTCAGACATTCCTTATAATAACAAATGACAACAATGATGTATTTGCACAAATAAGTAGCAGCCATTTATTAAAGATATTTGCAATAAGCAGATACTTGATTAAAATTTTGGAGCAGGGTATAATCACGTACCACTCCATCAGGTACCAACAATTTGCAAAAAGACTAGCCAGCATCATTTTGCATATAGCCCAGTATACCACTGATGCCTGGGAAATTCATAAGTATTGTTAAAAATTTGCATTAAATTTTGTTTTGATGTTTAATCGTTGACGCAATTATAATTAGGTTCGAAGGTGGTGAGAACAGGGATGAGAGTTTTATGGACAGGCTACAGGCCGAATACGACAACATAATTATATGCGCATGTTCTGCGTTTCAAGCGACAGCGCAAAAATCTGTTCTTCAGTTTCTCATTTCGCTTCCGTTTGGACTTGTTTCGATGCACACTCTGTGGAAGCTTTTTCACATGGTGATGCATACGGATGCCGGAGGTAATAATTTATCAGATCGTTTTTATTTCGCATCTCATCGATGACATCAACAGGAAAACTTTGCAAAAACTATGCAGAGTGGTCGGCAAGCTGGGAAGAAAAGGTTGTTCACTTTTCCGATGCCGAGTTATATTATATTCTCACATCAGTTTCCAATATGGCATTATCTAGGATGTTCGCAGACTGGGTTTTTATAAAAATGGTTACCGTATCCCTCTTGCAAGTAAGTTTATTTTTTTAAATAAATAATTTCGATTTGTTTACTGAATCGATTAATCCTATATTTTAGATTGGGTTCGTCAATATTTCAACCAGGGACACTTGTTATAAAACTTGCAGATCACTTTTGTCCAACATGGCTACAAAATATCCTTCTTTAATTACAGTCGTTTTAAAGAAGCTTAGAGTCCTATTACCTCAAACTGGAAATGTGAGTTTTTTTATGTGATAAACTATTTACTATTTCTTCATCATCAATTTGAAAATAATTTTTCTTTGTGACATTGCAATCAAAAATGTTTAATCAGATATAGCGGTGGGATGTTGTGGGCCTCAGCTTTAATACTCTGTTTAGGTGGTAATAAAGTGTGTTATTGTGGTCTGATATCATCAACCTCCTAAATAGAGTATCAAAAATGTTTAATTTTCTGTAGCATAATTGTCTATGATCATATTGATTTAACTGTCAGCTGGGGTAGGGGACCGCGGTAACCAAGTGGTTAGGGCGTCAGACTCTCAGCTAGTAGATCTGTGGTCATGGGTTCAATTCCTACCTTTGCCTTTATATTTTTCTTACTCAAAAGGGGAGCACTGGCCGCAATTAAATTTGACACGGCACTCATCAATGGAAGGTCTGGGGCGGGATCGGATCTCAGTGACCCTGATTTTGGTCCCAACTCCCTTTGAAAATGAGTTTCTTAGAAGGAAGAACACCGGCACACCGGGGGCTCAATTCACACACATATTGCAAGCTCCTAAATGCCAAAATGGTACCAGGAAGGAGTACAATAGCTGTAAATAAAAAAAAAAAATAAAAAAAAACTATTTGGGTCTGTTCGTTGTGACAATTTAACAAATAAACACTAAACATTTGAACATAATAACCAGAATAACAGACTTAATCTACAATAAATCAAAAACACTGGCATAATAAAAATAGTACTCATTTAACAAAGAGGACACAACTGACAAAATAAATAACAAATTAACCAGTAAAGCCATGCTGAAACCTGTTTCAAGACAGGTTCATCAATTTACAAAATTTTCCAAATTTTCAGCTTAGCCTTTACATATTTAAAGACCTCCCATTGTATTCCTGGAGGCCGACAGAAGATGATTTAAGCCTGCTTGAACATTGGTTACTTGCGTGCCCTTTGAATTCCATCGAGGCGTCCTTAGCAAGATTCATTCTGTATTACATGAACTGGGGCTTAAATCCGAAGTAAGGCCTTTTCCCATGCATCAATGTATTCTAGAAAAAATAACATTTTGTACTTTTATTTCAGCAATTCTCATGAGCTCTTTCTTCCTCGAGAATTCCATTGCCAAGTGGCACTGTTTGTTGTCAGGTTGTCTATAATCCACTGTCCTGAAACTCCAACTTCAGCCCATTCTACAGTCATCGCCGACACTATTAAACAGGTTAAACATCCTATTAACAAGTTAAGTTATTAATTATAAGATGAATTGTTAAGTTGTTTATTTTAGTTGACTTTTTCATCGGATCGTTCTATCACGGAACAAAGTCTGGGTATTTGGGTTTGGTCCCTGCTTTTCAAACTCAGATTGCATTTAATGGATCAACCAGATGCATCCATTGATTCTGTAATGAATCCCTTGCAGAATGTTTTCACACTTCCTTCGTTGGAATCACTTCCGAATGTAAAAAGTTTGTAAAAATTTATCGGATTTTTATTATCATAATGTCTTATTTTAGGAACTCTCTCCTCTTACGAGATCCGTTAAAGAAAAAGAAGTAACAGCAATATTTGTGTCACTGGTTATGACAATGACTGGCCATAATTTGACACTAATTGAACAGAATGGATTCAAAATGATGAATGTTTTAATCCAATGCCATCGTTACCTAGCAGTGTTGGTCCTTCTTGAGCACATCACACCTTTATTTTTAGGATCTCAAGATAACCTTCATCAATCTGAAAAGTATGGTTTTTTTATCACATTGGAACCAATTATATCTGACTGCTATGGACAACTTACTTGTCCAATGAGAGTTTTTACATTGGAACAAACCTGTCAGAGACATTTTTCCAGAGTAGAGGTGGTTCAGTTTTGGTTGGCATGTATTTGGAATAATTTCTTTTATCGAATTTTTAGGTTTCTTTAGATATTTTAAAAGCAATTTCTTGAATTAAAAGAATATTGAATTTAAATAATTACCTACTGATTTTTATGTCCATGGCTACTCACGAAAAATCAATGTATAAACGTGTATGAACGTTAAAAAATCAGACGTAGTCGGTTCCAGTATGAGAGCAGCCTTAATTGCTTCAAAGTTAACTTCCTAATTTGATAAAAGATTTTCGTATGCACTCTTTTCATTGACCCTCATCTTCTTTTTAGTTTTCACGAGATAATAAAAGGCCTTCTGACAGCTGACAAAACATTCGTAAAATACACTTTAGGTCTCATTTCATCAAGTTTTCCTGGCATAATACTCAAACAATTTGGTTTTATGATACAATCTCAAATTGAGAATTACCGAAAGTAAGTTAATATTATTCATTAAAAAAAAAGTTTTTATTAATCGATCCTTTTATTTATTAAGGAAATATAAATTCCAATCACCTAGCCCTTTTATCGAACTTTGGCTGCGGGCATTGACAAACGTTTGGATACTGAATCCCTCTGCTACAACATACCTTATGGACATTGTGTTGAGGGCAGCCTTTTTCCAGACACAAACAAGAGAAATTGCAAGTGATATACTCATTGAACTACTCCAGGTAAAATAAAATTGACTATATTGTCGTTAAACTATATCCAAATTCATTGTAATTTCTTTCCCCCTGTAATTATGTTGAGATGGTTTTTTAAAAAGCACTTAGATGTAAATTTAATTTTGTTGTTACAATTAAAAAAAAAATCTTTCAAGTCTTTGCCAGTGTTTGTATATGAATATTTATTTTCTTTTAGCAAATCATAGAGGCCTGCCAGAAAGAGGTAGGGATTTAATTTGATTGTTGCTCACTTAACTAGCAAGTTTGTATTCAAACAGGACACCAATTTTTTTTTTTAATGTTGAGCATCATGCGAATGCAAACACACACACCATAAAAAGATTTTTTTTTACAGTTTATCATGTCAAAATCAAACATCTTCAGAAAAATGAAACTCGGTAAAATTAATGTAATACACTTTGTTATTCATTTGTATATTTGTCACATATAATATTAAGAACAAACCGCCTTTTCACCTATTGCACCCTAGTACTAACATTTTATATAATAGAAAATTAGTAACAAACTATAGTAGCATGAAGTCTTTGAAATTTAGCTTTAATACAAAGGTTGAAGACTTCCTTCCAATGATTACATTTGTTTCCAATTTGATATCCATTAATCACATCTCTATCTTCCCATCCATTAATTTATATATCCCATAAATTTTACAATTGTATCATATTTCTATTTCTTTTTTTAAAATAGTCCCGGCATGCTTTGTGAAAGTGTGTGTTCAACATAGACTGGAATAATGTCAAAACTCAAAATGAATTTATTTAATGCATCTATCCTTAGATATGCATGTTTGTGTTTTAAATATTAATGTTTGGTGGTTGTAATTTAAACAAATATTAGGTAAATTAGAAAATCTGCATAAAACAAATAATTCTATCAGTTATCTATCAATTAAATTTTTCGTTGTCAGAACATTAAAAGATTCAAAAATACTTAATTATTAATATTGGAATTGTTTTCCTACATTCTAATATCTTCCTGTAAGTTGTACATTCTTCTTTTAATTGGAAGAATCCTTAATCAATCCTTAATTGGAAAAAGGAAACAGCCATGTGACAAAATTAAGTTTTAATATCAATACAAAAAAAAACACAAAAAGTAAAACAGGACTGAAGGGCAGAATAAATGCCTGGAATAGATTTAAAGTGAAGTAAAACAAATTCTAGCCTATAGAAGGTCTTAACCTATTCAGGATTGATTTTAGGGTGCTAAAATGAGTTCCCGCGTCTATATTCTCAGCCACTAAATGACCTCCCTGCCTGGTTTATTTTGCATCATTCATCAAAATTGGAGGCATTCAAATTGCTCGTACACCTTTTGAAGTACAACAATTCCATTCAAATTTTGACAGTAATATAATAATAATAAAATTACATATACAATATTATACATTTCTTTCTTCATTCCATACGCTAGACTTACTCACAGCCATTGAGGTTTGAGGGGTTGTCTTACGACAAAAAACAAAACAATCATCTTGATAGAAATAAAGGGAAATAATAATGAAATGTAAATAGAATACAATTAAAAACAAATGCCAAAAAATTAAATTTTTTACATATATAGACACATCTAAGTACCCAAAACATTAATCTAAAATTAGATGGAAGACATTTTAATAAAATAGCCATCAACAAATACTTTTTTAGGTATAGGGTATACACTTTAGAAGTTAAATTGAATTACTAAGTTGTACCTGTACTACCAGGAGTTCTTACAGTATTTAAGTAAACAACCAAAGTTCCTTCCATTTAAATATTCAAAAAACTCCATAAATTACAATCAAAGTAACCGGTATTCAATTAGGATAGGGCACAAAGCATCTTCATCCTTCTCAAGGTTACACAATGGGCACATTTTAATGCCGTCATCTAAACGATTTTTATTTAAGAAGAGTAATTCACCTCTAATCTTTATTAGCCAAGTTATCGAACTTGTAAAAAATTTGACAGCACATTCCTCACATGTTATAGTTTTGAACGGAAGTAAATGGAAGAAAAAGAAAAACAATGTTGTATTTAATAGAAAATTTATTTCTTAAAATTTAATGAACAAAAAATATTCATTAATAAGTATGTTGCAATTGACATAACGATAATGCCAGATTGTGAACGGAAGGGAGAGAAAAAGTGGTTCATTGATGATGAAAGGAAGGGTTTGGGAGGTGTCCATTTACCATCGAGGTGACTGCTACGTAGTGGATACAACCTCAACCATGAGTGTCCAGTTAGAGCTCTTAAATTGGGGGAAAAAAAAAAAAACCTAGAATGAGATGAGTCACAAGGCCTAGGAACCATATAAGCCTGAATGATATATAACNGCTATATATATAATGCAGGGTTGGCGACCAAGTTCCGAGGGGTTAAATGCCTGGGTAGACTCGTACCCCATCCTTAAAAGGTCCGGGACTTGGTCGGCTCACGTGTCCTGCATAAACCTCTTGGACTTGTTCACAAACCCCAAGATTTTGGACCATTTTATCTCGGGGAGTGATTTGGTGAGATAACTCATCCTGAGTCCCGAAAAGGTTAATGTGTAAAACCCATTGGGTGTTGCTGACGAGGCCTTACGATATTTGTTTGTTTTTCCTTAATAACTCTTAATTAAAATTCCAAGGGATGTGGTGTGGCCAAATCCGTGTTGCCGTTGGATGGCCTAATGACTTAACTTCTCGGCCATCACGGTCCTTTGAATCTATTTTTTTCAACTTACAAAAAAGATGTATTTATATGTCTTGATAACACACCAAATACATATAAACACCTAACTAATTTTTGTTAAATTTAATATATTACTATGATTATAACATATTTTTCAAGTTAAATTAATGGGGTGAGTTCAACTTCAATTTTAAATTATTTTATACTTCTGTTTTCAAATGAAGAAGTATAACCCCATCATACTTTATAGTATGGTCAGTTATTCAATTTCCTTGCAATAGAACTTTTTGGATTTAATTGAAAAAGTTTCTTCTACTTCAGTTTTTTTGCCTTTCAATAAATCTGAATTATTTCTCTTAATGGAATCGGCCATTTCTTAAAAGAGGTCTGAAGGAGGTTAGGAGGATAGTGTATGAGTGTAGAAGCTAGCCACCGTCCATTTCAGAAAGCTTGTCTTTTTTATTTCCTACCACTTTTGTAATAGCAGTCGTCCCATTGTTTTCTGACATTCAGTTAATAAAACGAGGAAATTAATATTAATATTGATTTTTTGTAAAACGTTTATGGTTATTTTGCATTTAAAAATTGTTGTTTTATTTTTTATCATAGGCACATTTACATGCTTCAAAGCAGAAGTTTTCTCTGCTTAATTGGGTCTCTGGCAACAGCAATGTGACGTCTCTTTTAAATAAGCCAACACCCGAAACCCCTTGGTTCTCGTTGTTCGCCATAGAAATTGAAGAGAAAGTACTCTTCTCGATGACAAATCTTTGGACAGAGCTTTTAATCGACCTATCATGCTGGTCAGGCAAAACAACCATTGATGCGTCTCTCAAGGCTAGTGGCTTTAAAATTATTTTAAAATTTATTATTTAATTTTTTTTTGTTAAATCGCAGAGATGCTGTGCAAGTTTAAAACTGTCTTATGTACCGTGCAGTACTCTTCCCATTTATAGATGGTCGCAACAAGTCCTGGAAACTCCTGTTGACCATCCTGTCATGCCAGTACTGTGGCAAAAGTTTTTTTTCCTCTTCCTGTCAAGGATGCCGACAACGAGGTAAGCGGTTATAATAAAAATTTGCGATAAATTGTTTCCAATTTGTATTTCGCTATTGTAGCAGGAAAGATTTAGGATCTGTGGGCTTGAAGTTCTTCGAAGGTTCAACAAATCAGGCCTTGTTGAAAAAGTTGAAAAAAAAGCTGAACGACTGTCAGAGTTTTTTTGAAGCCAAATGCAACAACCCAACAGATATAGTATCAGATGAAAAGAAAAACTGGTACAACAATATGGCAAAGTAAGTAAATAGTTATAATTATGATGTTATGATTTTCCAAAAAGTTGTTATTACTCTTTATTCATTTTAATCCTTTTTTTGTGAAAAATATAAAAATATTAGTGATTATCGCTATTATTATAACATATATGATTTTAAGGCTGTATACATCATTCTCATTATGGCTGGATTCTCCAGGACTTCATGAACCCTCTGTGTTCATAGCTTCTTTACCTCCGATGTACAATATTAAAAAACTATCAACTATTTTCCAGGGGGACAAAGTAAGTTAAAAAAAAGAAAAAAAAACACTTGTGCAGTTTCTAATTTAACTTTAGTCTTTTTGGTACGAATACATTGATTACGAAGGCGTAAGGGCCAACCAAAGGCAAAGCGTCCTCAACTGGGAACAGTGCACATACCGGCACCTCAATTTGAGCTGTAACCCCTTACACTCCCCAGTGGAACCCGATCCTTTAACAAGAACAGTCAAAAGGTGGTAAAAAATTACAATTAGTGAAAAACTATAGACGCAACATGTTTTGTATGATCTTTTTCTAGATTGCAAAAGTATGAATCTCCCTTGCCACCACCTGCAGTTGTAAATATCCAAGTTGCCATGCCTGAAACTTACATTGAATCACTTTTTAATAAATCACAGCTCTTGGAAATGTTGAAAGAGCCTTTTAAATCACTTTCAAGTTTTGCACAGTGAGTTTCTATTTTTGTTTTTAGTTACGATTTTACAGATTTAAAACTTTCCTTGATAACAGTTTTTTTTTTGGAAACTATTCTTGTTTTGTTATTTTTTAACATTTCCTACTGTTCTTTTATCAGAAAGCTTCATAACTCAAAATTTATTTTATTTATTTAAGGGTTTACTGATAACGTTACGATTTATTCTTTTCAAGGGTCCATAAAGTTCGCTCAGGTGAGCATTCAAGCATTGATTATTGTTTAATCGAGCTTGTTCCGCTTCTTTATGATACTGTTGAAACTAACGTGACTCTGCATGCTGCCTGTGACACGCACAACCCCGGAATGCAAGTGACCAATATGCACTCTCTCAACTGTGCTGGTCCGGCTGTGATTAGAATTAAAGTTCCGGAAGTGAGGGTGAACCAACCTGTTGACCTCGCCATTCACAACAATAGGGTCGAGGCTCATAACTTGATTAAACGTAGTATGCACCCGTCACCATTCAATGTGGTCATAAGTAGCCTGCAAATTCAACAAGCTGTCAGGTAAGGGATTTTTTTAAAAATATAAATATGTGTTAATTTGTGGTTTTGTTTTAAATTTTAGGGCACTAGAAGAAAAATGTATTGAGCTAAGAAAAATTGGAGATGTACATTTATTAGAGAGGATTCATGATACAGGTGTTAGCCTGTTTTACCAATTGACTTATTTATATACAGAAGAAGCCATTGCTCATCCACCAATGAAGCAACTAATCACGACATGCATCGAAATCCTTGGCAGAGTAAGATTAAAAAAAATTTACACATAACAAGTAAAAAAATTTCTCTTTAATTTTTAGTGTTTTGTGAGTGTTGATGAGTCACAAGGACCCCTACTTCTCAGTAGGGTTTTGGAAACACCATCGCTGACATCATTACTGTCCACTCATTTTTCACCTACAACCTCTTCGCCCCAAATTTATATTCAACTTTATCGTACCTTGCTCAATGCGATTTCTGCATCAAATTATGATCTTACATTTGTCTTTCTGACAAAGGTTGTTAAATTGAAATATTATTTATAATGAGTACTGTTTTAATCTGTTTGATTCGTTTTTGTAGTTTGATATAGGTCTTTGGATAGAAACACAAAAACCAAGATCTTCTGACAGATCTGTTTTAATCGATCTAGTTGGTCAGGCTTTAGCATCTGCTGGACAAACTCCACATCAAGAGTTTATAATGATTCATGAGGTAATATTAAAAAAATAAAATAAGTTATTTTACTTACTAATGTGGTTTTGGTCAAGGTTCTTCGACGGCAATTTTGTCTGTTGATGATGGTCGAAGCACCTCAGCACTTCACACATTCTTTGTCTGTAGCCTTGAAGTATTCAGAGTCTCACAGTCTTGCAATTGAAGTTTGGTACGACATAGTTAACGCAATAGTATGGCAGACTGGAGTTCAGTTCAGACCTCATTCTACCTTGGCGCAAGTGGTTGGAAATATGGCAAAGTTTGCAGTTGATCAAACAGTCATCACCTTGCATGAGGTTTTTATTCATTGTTATTTTCAATTTGAACATTTTTATTAATGTAAATGTAACAATGTTAACAGGCAATAGAAATATCAAATTTAATAAGTGACTATTTCCAATCGGAACGACTCCAATATGGTCTTTACGGTCTGTATCCCAAGTACAGGGTGTACATATCTCCTCTTACAACTGTTCTCGGTACCATCAGCCATGCCCTTATTATTCTCACTATAAAGAAAAACGGAATAGGAAACAATTTCAAAGGTGAGATTAAACAAAAATGTTTAATTTTCAAAAATGATATGTTTATTTTTTTCAGTTGGAACGGATATATGGCAACACTTTATTAATATGTATTCTCCTTGGATATGCCCTTACTATACAAAAAACATGACACAGCCGACAGCAACTTGGATACAGCAACTAACAGATGATCGTTCTATTTTGCTCCCCTGGATCAGCACAGATTCAGGCCATGCTCATAAGGTCTTAGCCATCTTTACCGAATCTATACGTTTCTTTTTAGATTCAGTTCAAGGTTAGATTTAACGATTTAATAAATCAGTTTTTATTACAATCATCTTGAATTTTATAGGAACAAACGATATGTTCAGTCAGCTCTGGCAGTATTACGTCAACTTTTATGCCAATCCCTCAGTACCTGAACACGTTCTCAGCGTTGTTAATGACAACTTACTGTCCTTGCCTTGGAATAAGTTCTTTCCTTCTTTGTTGGACCTGGAACTGATGCTCAAAGTATTTTTCCTCGCCATTTAGTTTTTTCTCTTACTCAACACACTTCGTCAGGTTTCAGATACCTACGTACCTTTTTGTCACACTCTGCTTGGTGCAATTTTTATCGAGATACCCTGGCTTTCATGGCTTGACACGATGACCAGTTGGAACGAGCAGAATTCAACTAAAATTTTATCATCCTTCCTTCATCTCATTATAAAACTTTCAAATGAACCTAATGTCAGACAAGTGAGTTTTTCTTTTTAAGAACTTTAAAACTCTCGGTAATTAAAATCAAGAATTTCAAATTGGTTATGTACTCGTATTTACTCTAAATAAAATATTTTTATATAAAGAAGAAATGATTCAGGATGTTGATATACATAGTTTATAGATGCAAAACACAATTTACCTTTTGGTGTGCACTGATGATGATTTATTTGTTTTTATTTTACAGTCAGGCAAGATTCTAGATTTGTTACGGACAAGCAAGTCTTTTCACTGGGAGCATGTGGATTTCCCTAGTTATGAATCTGTTGTTAATTGGTTTGTGATGAGCTACGATCCAAGGGTGATTCTCAATCTCGAGGAAGAAGGAAACCAGATCGACCATGCAGTCATGGAGTATGTTTTGTTAAACGGTAAATTCTGAATACCTTTTTAACCTGCTTTTACAGATTGCTCAGGTACGCAGCTGGCTTTGTGCACGGTGAATCATGTTACCACAGCTCTACACCTAGCAAACGGCAGGTTTATGTCAGGGGATGTATGAAGATGATAGTTTCCTGCTTAAGTAAATACAAGTCATTAGTAATGTCTAACCAGGGAAAAGTACAAGGAGCTATCGAAGATATATTGATCATTATTAACACCGTTGTGCCACAGTGTAAGTGATTTTAATTATTGGCATAAATCAATTTTAGATTAATTTTATAATTTGTGTTCTTAATGATTCCATACTATACTTATTTAATGTTTAATATAATAACTTAATTTTTTTTAAATACTGAAACTTTTTTTTAGCTGGAGGCAATCATGCCGAAGCCGGACTTCACATCGGTGAAGTTTTAACACTTGTGAACTTAAGTAGTGGGCCGCTACCAAAGCTCTCGTCTGACACAATAGTCTCATGGGTGTCAAAAAGAGGTGACTGCATCGTATCATCAGCGTTACTGCGGACCCTCGGTACCACCCTCGAGCCCGCAGCTCCACTTGGGGAAATATTAGAATCAGTCCTTGAAGCTGCATTCAATGATAGTAAGTGCATTACCAGAGATGGTTAAATGTAAAATTAATTTTTTTAAAATATGTTTTCAGGAAGTGGAGGAGGGTGGAACGCCATGATCTCATATTTTCAGGAGCCTGTGCCGCGTAGACCTTCGCCAGAAGAGGCTTTCTCGTCCTCAGGACACCTTCTTTCACTCTATTTGCTTTTGAATAAACAGCTAGCTACCATATTTGATCTTGAAGGAGAAGCGGTAATTTTCAGCGGACTTGTAATGAGTCTTGCATCATTAAAAGAAAAGTGAGTACACTTACAACATTCTATAAGTACAAATAAATTAACAAAAATTTTGGGTCCATACAAGAAACGTGACAGCCAGATAGAAAATGAATTGTTGTTGTTGTTTGTAGGTTTTCTGTTAAAAAAGTAAGTAAATAAAAAATAAATAAAATAATAATAATGGAAAGGGGGAAATATACTGTATTAGGTAAATAGAAAAAATGTTTAATGGCAATTTTAAGGGCAGGTGAAAAAAAAAGCTAAGGGTGAATGGATGGCCTCAATGTTTCTCAAAACTTACAATTATTGATAAAATGATATTAACTGTTTAAAGAAATATTTAAAAAGCCAGCTTGGTTGTTGCTTGGAGTTCACACCGCAGACTCAAGCGCAAGCGACACACTGATACGATAACTAACTCTAATTAATTGTGATAAACTGTGATTAAATTAGATGAAATCATGTATAAATAATTAATGGGGGGGAGCTGCTAAGCTTAAAGATCCAAGAACTGTTTGATGCCGTTAAACATTATGCCACAACTGTAAGGTATGTACAAAAGTTTAAATAAAGTTATATTTAAAAAAAAAAAAGCCAGCATTAGTGAATAACATTACATATATCTCACAAATTTAACTATTTTATTTATTAAATTCACTAATTTCGTGGACCGCTTGACCAATTAATATATTACAATTAATTAAGGTTTTTAGTTGAGATAAAAAAGTCAATGGCACGAGCGGGATTCGATCTTACGATCTTCGGCTAGATACGCCGCTGCTCTACCACTTGAGCTATCGTGACCTCGATCCACTCGGGCACTACCTTCCCATCTCAACCCCACCTTTTGAATTTTTCTTCCTTTTTGCCATTTTTCAAATGTCATGTAATCGGATTGGATTCTCGACGACAAATTAAATGGCCCTGGAGAGCTTTAGTGAAGTATACTTCATTTTAAATCATTAAATTCACTAATTTCGTGGTCCGCTTGACCAATTAATATATTACAATTAATTAAGGTTTTTAGTTGAGATAAAAAAGTCAATGGCACAATAGCTCAAGTGGTAGAGCAGCGGCGTATCTAGCCGAAGATCGTGGGATCGAAAACCGCTCGTGTCATTGACTTTTTTATCTCAACTAAAAACCTTAATTAATTGTAATATTTTATTTATATATATTTTTTTTTATGAGACTTTACAATAAAGATATTTTTCAGTCCTGATTTGGAGACAAAAATTGTGCCCCTATTTCATCTGTGCCTTGTGATGGCGTCGAGGTTGGCTGATGAAAAGCCGCAGCTTGTAGAAAAACACCTTAAAACTCTAGTCCGCACAGCTGATAACTGGGCCGAGTACAAGCCATCATGGGGTTTTCTAGGAGCCATCGGAATCAAGAAACAACCATTATTATCAAACAAGTAAGTTAGGTCATTTATTACACTGTACAATATAGTTGTTTAATTATTTAAATTATTTAAATCTTGTAGTTTGGCCTATCCCTGTTGGTTTATAGATTAATTATTATTCACTGGATACAAGGTCATGGGATAGAAATTGTGCTTCTTTTTGTAAACTTCAATTATAACATAATTGAAAAATGTGTGATTTTAACTTTTAACCTAGGTGCAAGCTGCTATGCAGTATATTTTCTACTTTGGTATTGTGCCAATTGCCAGAGCGAAAGGGCGAGCTGCCCACCGACCAGTTACCATATATCCGAACTACGCCACACTCGCCTGGTGGCTTGACTTCAAACAACATGTTAGTTTGTTAAACTATTGTGTATGCTGTTATTTTTATTTTGTTTTTTTTATATTAAAACTCCATTTTCCAGGGAGTTGGGCCTGAGCAACGAAGCTATAAAAACAATGGCCACGCTCACAAACATGCAGAAGGACAAAATCTACTTCGACATGCAGCACATAATTGACATTTCAATAACGTTTATAAGAAAAACGGACAACTCTTTGCATAACGCCCACCAACTTTATCTGCGGGTGGCTAAGTTGCTCTACAATGAAGTCAGATTTATCCAAAGCATTACTCTTGGTACTTAAACTAAGACAACCTTGTAAATATTTTACCAAGACATTTTTATAGACTGTATGTTTTTTTTTTTTTTAACTTTTGTGGGGGTAATCTTATCTTAAACCTTTCTGGGATTTGAGGACTTATTTTAATGGACTTGAGACTGGAGTGCATCATGACAAATTTATGATTGCCATTGCTGAGAATATTATCAGCAATTATACCTGGTGCAATTACCTATTTTAGAGACCTTATGCTTTCAACTGTGGCCTTAACTCTTAAGATTCTCCTTGGGGTGAAACTTTTTGAATAAGCAGTTATCAAATCCAAAGTATAAAATATTATCACTTTAATACTAAAATATAATTTTTAATTGTAATAACCAGATTTTATTATAAGACACTTTCCAGATCAGAACACTGCTGTTATGAACCTGACAGTTTTAATTTAGGCTATTTCAGAATTTTGCATGTTAAAACTTCCTCATTTTTGCTTGTTGCATTTGGTATGCAGTTGTAAAATGAATAAAAGAGAAAAAAAAATTTTAAACCTGTTTTTTATTTTTGTGAAACAGCTCTAACAAATTTTTAGCTTAAAAAAGGGAGAGTTTATATAAAAGAACAACTATAAACAATTGTTTTGGCTTGTGATATTTTATCTGTTTATTTTAAAAAAATTAGCATATTTAGTAGAAGACTTAGCAGTTAATGTTAAACTACTTACTGTGTTAGTGTCAACATTAGCTGTAAATATTTTATTACAGTCCCATGTATGGTAAACATTTTTACCTACTTTCAATGATACCTTGTTTTAATTAATTAGTTTATTTTTTATAATTGTTTACTGTACCCATCAGTTCTAGTCAGGCGATTTTTATATTCTAACTATTGTGATAATATTTATAGTTTATGATTTTTTTTAATGATTAAGAACTGTTTCTGTTTTTATTTTTGTTTTGTTTTTGTACCATTACCAATATTTACAGTACTGGTTGAAATATAAAACAAGGACAATTATGCTGTATTTTTTTAAATTAAATATTAGTATTTTTTTTTCATGATTATCTAAGAATTGTTTCTGTTTTTATTTTTATGTTGTAAAATAAATATATTGCAGTTGTGATGTGGACATTTTGCTTTTGTACCATTACCAATATTTACAGTACTGGTTGAAGTATAAAACAAGTAGAATTGTACAATATTATTTTAATTAAATATTAGTTTTTACAAATAATTAAATTTATTCAAATACTATAAAATTGTATTGTTTTATTGAGATTTTGTGGTTATAAATGGAAAGCTTGAAAAGTTTTTTTTTTTTTTTGACTGGGGCTTCCGGCTTCCGACGAGGTCATTTCAGCCCCCAACTAAGTCTATATTCTATTTACCCTTTCCAACACTACATTCATACAAATAAATACATCCATACAGTACACTCATTTCGTTTGGTCGGTGGAGTACTTGATATTCCTCCACTGAACTATACTTAGACTAATCTAGATTGGGGTTGATGGAGTACTTTTATAAATATTCCGCCATCGACCCCGAATACACACTTATACGCTCTCAACGTTCGAGGAACGATGATGACGTTATATTTCACCCTCACCCCTCGCCATTCATGCTAATAAATACATGCACTCAGACAAAACAGACACACAACACATAAGACATATATACAATAAAAAACCCCAATCTCCCCTAAAAAGCGAAACAGGGGACTCTGAAACTCGCTGCAGTGCTCAAGTACCATCTTCAGATTGGATGGCATGCCAACACGCTCCCTGTGGGGAGCCAAGGCATAACATGTTTCCAGTATGTGGGTCACATCGAGCAACCTTTCTCTGCATAAGGGGCACCTGCGTGGGCTTTGTCCCAAGAGCAGGTGCCCGTATGTCAACCATGTATGGCCTATTCTTAATCGCGTTAGGACGATTCCTTGTTTCCGGCTCAGGTTCTGGGGGGGCATTTATGAATCGTGCTCTTGATGCGCAAAAGCCTCTCGGACGACCCGGCCCATCTTTCTTTTATCATGTAATTTACTGCTAACTTGGCATCAGAGGGCCTGGTCGCGATGGTCCGGTCTAGAGGGTGGGACATCCCGGCCTTTGCCGCTTCGTCCGCACGTTGATTACCCTTCAACCTGTTTTGCTTTATTAAGACAATAGTATGTTAGAAGGGTTTGTTGGTCTACAGGTGATGAACATATGTTGAACTGATCGACACTGATCATTTTACTTGTATTGTGTAATAATTTTTAAAAATTAACATAACTTGATATCGAATAGAAATCTTCAGGGATTGTTCTATAAAGTCGGGAGAAATATTTCAGTAAGGATACAATTTCAAAGAATATATCAATATTTACGTCTAGTGGAACTAACTAGAAACAAGATAAAAAATATTGTAGATACATTTAATTTAAATATTTAACTACCCCTAAAGATGTAATTAAAATTTGCCCTTTTTACACTTGGTTTTTTTGCACTGAAGGGTTACTAATTCCTATCTGGTAATTCAGACCATGGGTCATGTTGAAGAAATTAGTACTGGAGCCGTTGCACATCGGCAGACTAATATTAAGAGGGGCTTAAGCTTCCATGTTCTACATCCAAAAATTTGGATTGCAATTTCAACTTCCAACCACCGTCCAAACGTCACAAAAGTTTGAGATTACGACTAGTAACTATGAAGGCTCATGGGTTTCTCATCCAATGAAGACAAAGCAATTTGTCATTTGTTCCTTACCCCACATACTTGCACTATCGACCCCCAATTTCAAGGATCCTTACAATACAATAATACTTCGTTCTAGAACTTAATTTAATCCTTCGGAACTTTATCTCTTTTCAAATTCCAACTATCCCATCAATTTGTTGACAATGTTTGGCAAAATCCAGCAACAATCCCAAAGCATTAAGGATCTCATCTACTTCCAAGTTCCTATCACTGTATCAGTTTATTGGCCAAATCTTGGAAAAACTATACAACCTAATTCTTCTCATTCTTCAAGCCTCTAATCTAATACTGTCATAGACCATCTATTTTGGTTCTCACCAATCTGCAATACAAAAGTGTCATTGTGTTGTGGTCACCATCAAATCGTCTCTTGAGAAGGAATGTCAAGGATCAAGAAGAAAGCTCCTGCATTTGATTTTATCATCCTTTAAATCCTTCATAAACAACGAAAAGCTATGTTTTTCATAAATACTCTTTATGACTCCTCTCTCGATACAAATTTTCCCAATGCAACGAAAGTTTTTCATAGTTCCCCAATCCCAGAACATTGCAAATGACTTTTCAAATTCCTACTTCCTAGCAAGTTTATTGACAATGTTGTAAAAATGCCGGAAAACAGTACAAACTAAATTTCTTCATCCTTCACTACTCAAATATTATCCAGGAGCATCAATTTTGGTCCAGGCATCACCATTTTGCAGTACAATAATGTCATCGTGCTGTGTACACCATTAGAAAGATTGTCAAAGATCAAGGTCATTTCACGTTATTACCCCATAAATCCTTCGTAAACTATAAAAAAGATATCGTTTCCCTAACTACTCTTTATGACTTGACCTTTCATATCAATTTTCCTAATACATTGGAAACTTCATAGATCACCCAATCTCAAAACATGTTGGACGTCATGAACTTCCAAATTCCTATCACTGTGTTTATTGGCCAAATCCTGGAAATACAATACAAACTCCGGAATCCTCTTTTAAAATTCTGGGCTGTCAATTACATTCCACAATTCGACATAGTCCTATTGCGTCCTCTCTCGAGAAGGGGTGGTCTAGGGTCAAGAAAACTCCTAAATTAATCCATATTTATTTAGTAGCCATATCAATTATTCCAATTAGTTATTATTTTTTATCTAAGGTTTTTGGTTGAGATGAAAAAGAGTAATTAATGGGAATAATTAATATGTTCAATTATGGCCATTAAACAAAATATGGATTAATGTAATAATTTAAATAAGTAATAGCTCCTCGTGACCGTATCCTGATTACATGATTTTTAAAAATGGCAAAAAGAGGGAAAATTCGAATGGTTTTAGGTTGAGATGGGAAGTTGGTGTCCGATGGGATCAAAGTCATGATAGCTCAATTGTTTAGAGCAGCAGCGTATTGAGCCGAAGGTCATGGGTTCGAATCCTGTTCATGACACTAATTTTTCATCTCAACAAAAACCTGAGATGAAAAAGAATAATTAATTGAAAACTCATAAATTTGATTGTATCATCCTTTAAATCCTTTGTGATTTTAAAAAAGCTAAAATTTTCTTAACTACACTTTATGACACAACCATCGATTTTCCAAATGCAATGGAGTTCTCATAATCCTTAAACTTGACAAATTTTCCAAATTCCTGTAATATCAATTTGGGGGCAAAACCATGAAAAAAACCCTACAAACTAATTATTGCCATCCTTCAATCCTTTAATAATAACCTGGCCCATCAATTTTGGTGTTGTCACTATTTCACGATACAATGGTGTCATCATGTTTCTTGTATCTTCTCTTGACAAGGAGTGCCAAAGATCAAAAATGCTCCTGTATTTGACCAAATCATCCCTCAAATCCTTTGTAAACTACAAAAATAAAAGCTATATATTTCTTAACCAATCGTTAAATGTAACCCTCCTTGCTACTTATTCCAATGAAATGGAAGTTGTCCTAAGTTCCTCCCATGCATAAGTTTAACAAATTTAAGTGCTGCTCCGGTTACATTTCTCGATGTCGGACGGGATTTTGAGCAAAATATTTAAAAATCCTTCCCCTAACGATATGTGCGTTAAGAAAAAGACATCTTATTTTAAAAAGCACCTAGGTCTAAAAAAAATATGCTTTTTTCTTATCTTGAACTTGCTAATTTGATAAAATATTTCATATAAGGAGAAAACTCGTTCAATAATAAACAAAAATAACAAATTAGAATACAAAGAGAAAAAGTAGTTTTAGGGCTTTATATAACAAATTAGTGTTTAATTATAAAAAAAGTTTTTCATTTGCCTTTTATTACCCCCTTTTATTAGCTAGCGGCTAATTACACTGCGAAAAGGTCTATTGGTTTTTTTTTTATGTAACTGTTGTTAACGCTACCTGCATAAGAATCATACTTCCTAGATGGCGGCTATTTTCATAAGAAAACGACCTTTCGTACACCCTACCACCAGACAAGCATATAATTTTATCGTTGTACTTTCAATAATGTTGTTAAAACGTTTTATATATACAATATGAGGCCCATTGATTGGAAATGGCATCGCTTTCTAACCGGAATCTATCCCATTTCGCTTTGCTCTTTTAACGATTTCACCTTTTTCTACCCTTAGCCGAACCTCAAAATTGGTTCAAAATTAGCAAGACAGGATCGTTTTGGCACGAAGCAATCTTAAAAAAATTGAGACAACCATATTAAATAGATACAAAAGTAAAAGACAGTACAGAAACGGTCATAACGGTGAGACAAACTCACTAGTTTTCGTGGTCCGCTTGACCAATTAATTTCTTTCAATTAAGGTTTTTAGTTGAGATAAAAAAGTCAATGGCACGAGCGGGATTCGAACGCACGATCTTCGGCTAGATAAGCCGCTGCTCTACCACTTGAGCTGAGGTGACCTCGATCCACTCTGACACGTGGGTTCGAATCCCGCTCGTGACACTGACTTTTTTATCTCAACTAAAAACCTTAATTAATTGAAAGATGAGAAATACTTTGTATAATAATAAAGACTTGAAAATTAAATACACACAGATTTAATTAACTAACGCAATTAGAATTTAGCATATATTAACAGTAATTAAGTACACAATGCGAGATCATAACAGGGAAACACAATGAACTGCACAAGAAGTAGAACAAGGACTTCATTAAGTGATCAATGATGATAAAACTTGACCATGGTGATTTGCGGTTATGCTCGTGTTGATATAAGTCAATTTAACACCATGCTAGAGATTGTCAGTTATAGTAAAATTAATTTAAATGAAATCAATGTTAACTGTTAACAGTTTGCGCTTATTCTTGTCTGGTCCGCTAATTCCCGCTGTATGTCAGCGATATTACGATCGGAAAAAGCGTTTTTAGAGACGATCATTTAAACTTGAAAATTTAGACAAGTGGAACCCAATGACTACAGGTGCGAAACAAAGTAGAACAAGGACTCTGTCGAATGATCAATGATATACCTTGACCATAGCCAATTGTGTTGTAGACATTTGTTGATCTATTCAATCAATTTTAATAAGAAATTCGTTGAAGTTGTATATGTTGAGTGCAAATGTCTGCAGTCTGAATTCTTTTCGTGGCTCATCAATACATCTGTGCTTGATTGATTGCGGTAAGTCAGTTTCATCAATTTTTTTGTTTGTTTTAATTGTTATTCTTTTTATGGTGGGTTTCCAGGTTAAAAAATAAATAGTTGAATTTTCGTGTTTGAAAAAGGCATCAAGTCTCATCAAGGACATGATACTTAAGAGGGGGAAGTATATAAGTCCTGGTCTGGTTGGCAGGAGAGTCCAGTACACCATGGCACTTCGGCTTTCTCTTTTTCTCGTGGCACTGTCCACGCTAACTCATGGAGCCGTTCTCAAAAACGGGGACACAATTCGTAAGTGTTTGCTGACAGGGTATAAAAGCAAAAACAATTTTATACACTTTCCTGATGTTTTTTTGTTTTCAGCGACCTATGCCAAAGTTTGTAGAAGGTCGCAGATAGACTTCAACTCCTGCTTCAGAGAGTCACTTCAAATCGCCATACAGAAAATCAGCAAAGGTTGGTATTTAGCATATAATAACGACAAAGGATTAATGTTAAAATTAATCCTTTAATTAAACCTTAGATGGATTCCTGGACTGCAAGTTGATGAACTGTTCATCTCAAATATATAAATCCGTAAATATCCTAAGGTTATTACGTAAAGAAAGTCCCAAATTAAATTAATTTTTTAATCCTGATGCGGTTACCTTTGCCATGTTTTTTGTCCTTCTCTCTGTTATCAATGATTGACTAAATGGTTGGTTGGTAAATATTGAAAGGGACGAACAACCACGTTTAAATAAGTTTGGTTTTGCTGGACTACTTTTCACCGACGAGTACTTCCTTCAAGCCCAATTAAGCACTTTTGAGACGTTATATCTGTCGACTTTCTACTCCCGGTGACATAAAGACTTTCTGAGGCACTTAGGAAGGATTTGGCAGAGTTGCATGCAAATAATCTAATCTATTATTTCCAGTACATTGTAGTCAAAGAAAATAAAAGTCCTATTATTTTAACACACAATACAGAACGCCGAATTTTTAAGAAATCCGTGATAGTTCTGGTCTTCTAGAGGGAAGAAATTTCAAAAAAACCATGGCATGTGCGTTTGACTTATCAAAAAATATCATCAATCAATAATCATTTTAAATTATTGAAATTATTATTGAACAATCACACTCAAAAAAGATTAGCATATAAAACTGTATTTATTTAAATTGCTAACCTGTTAAATCACGTTGTAATAAAGTTCAAACCGAGTAAAACAAATTATAAACGGACTAAAATATTCAAATCAAATCATAGAAATTCCAAAATGTATATCTTTTGGAATGCAACGGTTGATAAATACAAATAAGGAAATTTGGCTTAACTTCTTTCCTTTGTAGAACACTCTTTAGAAACAAAAATTAATTTTATAACTTTTCGATAAATACGTGTAAAAATGCTAAGATACATGAAACTTAAATTTTTACTTCTAACTCAGAAGTTATACCAAAAATTAACAGATTGGAAGGCAGCTTCAGAAGTTTCCACTGAAGACGCCCAAGTCAGAAGTCAACTTTTCGAAAGTTAACGTTAGGGGTCCCTTTTTTACAACCTTAAAGTTAGTAGTATTTTTTTAATGTTAACGTTAGAAGTTAACTTTTGGAAAGTTAACGTCTGTAGTTGATCTTTTGAAGCCAACAATAGACATTAACTTTTCTTAATTCAATGGAAAAAATTGTTGGAAATCAATATTAGATGTTAACTTTTGTAAAGTTAACGTCTATAAATAATCTTTTGAGGCAACAGTAGACATTTTCTTAATTCAATGGAAAAAATTGTTTGGGATTGAATGTCAGAAGTTTATAGTTCGATGTCATCGGCATAAATTAACTTTACTTAAATCAAAGCGTTTAGAAGTTAACCAGTTAAACTCCAACAACAGAAGTAAAATTTTGGAAAGTTAACGTTAGAAATTGACTTTATAAAGTTCAGGTTATTAGTTTGCCGTATAAAAGTTAACGTTAAAAGTTAATCCTATCAAAATGGCAAAAGCTAATCGTTAGAAGTCAAACATTGGAAAGTTAACTATTTAGAATCTAACGTTAAAAATTAAAAGTTTGAAACGTTAAGTTAATTAGGTGTCAACTTTTTTTTTTTAATGTTAACTTTAGACGTAATGTTTTTTTTTAATGTTACGTTAGGAGTTAACTTTTTGTCCTGTTAACGTTAAAAGTTAACTGTAGGAAGTTAACGTTATCGAACCCGACGTTAGAAGTCAAACTCTGGATAGTTAACTGTTTAGAAACCGACGTTAAAAGTTAACAGTTGGAAAATTTAACATTACGACTCAATTCTGGAAAGTTATCGTTAGGAGACAACTTTTGTATATGATAACTTAGAATTAAAGGTTTTTAGAAGTTAACATTAGAAGTTAACTTTTGTAAAGTGAACATTGGATGTAAAGGTTTTTGGAATGTGAATTTTTTCAAATTAACGTTAAAACTTTGGGATGTTAACTGTTTAGAAGCTAACGTTAGAAGTTAAAAGTTGTAAAAGTTAACATTACAACATTAAAAGTTACTTAAGAAGTAAACTATTGAGAAGTTAATGTTAGAAGGCATTTTGGGAAGATTTAAAGTCAGAAATAATCTACAAGAGAAATTACATAGATATTCTTCTACTTGAAAGACAAGAATCAACAAAGTATTTTTCATCGAACATGATTCCCAGGATGATTATTTAACTTATAAAAATCGCACTTTTCGATATAAAAAAAGTTTAAACTTACTCATGTTTCACCAAATGCGGGATTAAAATGGGTAATAATTCATGTTTCATATATGCTGTACAACATTATGCCAGTTTATCGTTAGTTCATTATTTATTACCCCCCAAATTCCTTGATTATCGAGTGGAAACCGAATAAAATTTTACAGTTCAAATAGAAAACGATACTACAAACAGTGTAAAAATGTAAATTAAGGATTCTCTTTTTCAAAAAATATTGTCAGATGAAACAATATCACCCAACTAGGAATGTGGGTTAGACTGCATCAAGTATTCCAGCCATTAAAGATTACGAAAGTTGTTTCGACACACTTACAGCCGACTTTTTTTTATGTCTATTTCGTCCAGTGTTTAGTTCCAATAGATCAGAGGACCCTTAGATCCGTAGAAATGTTTCTTCATGTGAATTCAGCAACAATTTTACAACACCTTGTAAATTGCACTTTATATTCGACCGAATCTTGAAACAGACATGTGCCGTTGACTGTCGTTGTTTTACATTGTTTACATGCTTTACCCGTTCTCCTTGAACCTCTTGGGTAGCTATCGGCCTTGTAGCTTAGCCCCTACTTTGTATGCTCACTTTTTCTGCTGTTTTCATACTTCTATTCGATAAATTTTTGTTAAACCTCATTTCCACCTGTTGGCCGTCATTATAAACAAGTTTTTGACCATGGACGAAAAGATTTCCTTGGCCGATTTCTAAATATGTCAATAGAATTTAATCGTGCGGTCGAAATCTCTTTATACGAAAACAATAATTTAAACGTTTTCTACTGCTTAATTTGCTTGAAACAAGGATCTTCGGGCCGACTTCTTTTTACAGTTGAAGCACGACTTAAACACTTGATGAATTAAAATTGGCCCTGGGCATTAACAATACACGTTTTAGTTTATAACAATGGGTGGAGGCCATACCATCATCGTGTAACTTATCTGAAAATCTATGTCCAAGTCGTTACTTTTATTTAGCCATTTTGTAATGTCAACTTGTATTTAGTCAAAACTAAAGTTTATACTGATAGAATTGTCGGAAGAGAATGTATATGTTACAGAAAAAATAAACTTTACGCCAACAAATAAAAAAATGCGTTTAGTAAAATTCTTAAAATTTTAGCTTTACCCATTATGGAATAGAGGGTGAGAGGAAACGTGATAGAGTTGGAGAGAGAAAAAGAGAGACAGAGGGATAAACGAAGATAGTGACAGAGAATGAGGAAAGAAAGAGAGATAGTGTGAGAAAGAGAGAGAGAGTGATAGAGGGATACAAAGGGATTCGAGGTTGATAGTATTTTTACATAAGATACAATTAAAAACCAGTTTTTCTAGAATGTAATGCGTACAATTTATATTTTTTTAAATCATTAGTTGTTAATCGAACTCGACTTGTTGAGTCATGTAATGAGATGATGTCTTCAGGTCACGAAAGATAATCTCGTCAAAATAAAAAATAGGCCGATATGCGATAGGTAGATTAAAACAACGGATCATCAACAATAAAACCCCATTCTCACAGTTCTCAGAATCAAGGAGAGCACATTGTCTTCGTAGAGAATAAATCACATAGATCCGATAGGCGGCTTTTTCGGTGTAACGTGATTTCTCAGATAAAGTACTGCAATTTCTCTTTCGCCACAAGCGATTTCTTAAGCGCGTGATTGATTTTTAAATCGCCTAAGTCGTGTCGAAACACACAAATGACAATTTGAATGTTAAATTGTTAAACTTTGTTTTAAATTGTGTAATCACCGGCCTACTTGTCAGATTTAACATTTCGGTATGTTTGAGCGTTAGATCTGATCAATAATTTGTTTTTCAAAATTTTCCAATAGATAAAACGTTCGATTAAGTATATTTACAAAAAAATATGTGTAAATAAATTTTACATAAAAAGAGAGAAATGAAGGATCAAAAAATATTCAATTCAGGTTACTGTTCACCACTTTCTCTGAACTTGGTTCAAATATGAACTAGGTTCCAGTAAACCCAGTTTAAATCCTGATACCGTTGCACTAACTTGGTTTAAACTCAGTTCAGTATTGAATCGAGTTGAACTCAAAAATTAAGATTTTTTAATTTATTTTGAACCGTGTACAAATTATGAACCTGGCTCAACTTACTGTCGTCGAGCGTGGGTTAAACTGAGTTCAGAGTTGAACTACGTTTTCAAGCAATATTTTATTTTTTTGCTTATGTTGCATTTACATTCGGTTTGTCTTAATTAAACAGTAAAAACATTCCTTATTTACATTTATTTGTACGAATCGGGAATTTAAGCACATCATCAGGTCTATATTTTTTGTAAAAAGATATAAGATGTGGATATTAACATATTTTACACTTTATTAACCTTGTCATATATTTTTATTTTATTGTTTTGTTTAAAAAAAAGAAGTTCTATGCGGGTTTTTTTAAAAGTAAATTTGTTACTTTTTTAAACATTTATTTGGATGTTTAGGGAATATAGTTTCTTTGAAAAGATATATTGACCCTAATCATCCCAAAAATATTTTATTATCACTCATTAATTTTTTTTGTTTGTAACAATTTTAGACATGTTTAAAGATTCTCCATTTAACAGTATTGGAGAATACAGGTCAACAAATATTCATCTAAAATTAATAAAAATTTATGTACAAAGGATGATTTCATTGTTGACACAAATATTCTTTTTACATAGTTTTACTCTGTCTAGCAATCTTGCTGCTTTGTCGATAAATAAGTAGCTAATATATATTTATAAAGTATGTAATTTTTGGCAGTTATACTTAGAAATCTACCAATTATTACCTTAATTTTTTGAAATAATGCAAATTCCATGATCATCAACAGCTTTTTTGTACTATAATTTTTTTTTTAAAGATGGTATCCGTCAGCTTAAAGTACCCAGCCTTGACCCATGGAGGGTTGACAAATTGACAATTAACTACGGAACGGGTACCCCTTTCAAAGTCAGTATGCATGTGAAGAACTCGGACGTTTATGGATTTTCTAGACTTCAGATTCTGAACGTCAGGTGATTATTTTTGAAAATTTGCTATTTTTCTTCATTTTTAACAGCGACCGCATTCCAGATCCAACTTCGATGACCCAGAGGCAATCTCTATGGAAATAGACTTTTCCAACAAGAAAGTGTTCATTGAAGGAGATTACAACGCTGAAGGGTTGATTTCCGACGTTCCAGTCCTTGCCAGTGGCAAATACAACGTCAGCATGAGTAAGAATGCATTACTTACTTTGAAACATAGTTCCTACTCATAGTTTTCTGTTTCAACGATCTGGATTTCATTTGGTTTCAATAATTAGAATAAAAATAATGGAGATAAATGAATAAGATCTACTTTTATTACATATTAAATATAAAATTATTTTCTTACAATATTTATTAGAATAATATTTAGTTGTGTTGTAATTCATGTTTTTCGCATGTAAAAAATTGAGTGGCATCAAAAACCAGCTTCTCATTGGAACATTGTTGGTGGGTTCACTCTTACTGATGATGAATGTTTAATGCTTGAAATTCGGTTTGTTGAAAACGACAAACTGTGAGTAACAACTATCTTTTAAAGTAGTTGAACAACATACTCACCTTTATCATGTGTAAACACATCATTTCCATAATTAACACATTTTATTTTTTTAACCGAAATAACTTTTTAAAAAAAATTGAAATTAGGTAATGTCAGTGGTACCCTTAAAATAAAAGGCCGCATTGTCAAAAAATCCGACGGTGAAGAATATCTACAGGTTATCAGATCAAACTCAAGGCCTGATGTCGGAGACATGGTCATCAGCATGACCAACGAGAACAACAAATACCCCGAACTTCGTAAGTGCATTATCATTGTGTTTTACTAAATCGGCGATTATACTTGACCGGATAACATTTCAGACAATCTCTTCCTCGTCTTGATGAACCAATTCTGGAAGGTGATGTACGAAGAGCTTCTTCCTTACGCCGAAGAGAACTTCAATGAAATCCTTACACCAATGTTTAACATGGCCACTTTCAAGATCCCATTCAACCAGCTTATTCCACAATAAGTAAGGTGCAATACTTTAAAAAACTAAGAAGTAGAGTGAATTTTAATTGTAGTCATTTTGAGTAAAGCTACAATTAGAAGAAAACACCTTTTTAATAAAATAAATATAAACACAAGTCTGTACTTAATATGGAGGTGTTTGAACAAAGTAAATGTTAAGGATTCCTTTTCTTCTAACTTATGCACTGAGGTTTTTAAAAACCCTTTACATACTTTCATCTTATTATATTTCAAAAAATTGTCTTTGTAAAAATACAATGTTTAAAAAAAAATAAAAAAATGTTTGTAAAATAGTTTTTGTTTTTTCTTATTTATTTTTTAATAGCTCAACTTTTGAAATTTTCTATTGTACGCCCTTTCTTCTAGCAATGTAATTTTAGTATGTTAAATTATTGTGCATTTAATTATTCAAAGACAAGTTAAAAAGAAAAAAAAACTGAAGAAAAAGTAATTTAAAAAAAATAGGTTAGTCTGAACATAGCCCACGACATTGGGGGAGTTGTTAAATCAGCAAATCACAATTTACCTCGTGTACCAAACAAATACCCTGAAATAACCCACTACCTTGTATCCTCAATGCCACGACTACTCCAGGCTGTAATTGATGCAAATCAAATGTATAAAATTTTATTAAAAAAAAAAAAAAAACTCTACTGGGCCAATATATGTATATATATTTTGGCTTTTAAAATTCATACTCATATTTATTATTTTTATCTTATTTTTAATGTGCTCAATTTGTTGCGAGCAAAGATTAATAATTGAATGCTAGTTTTAAAATAAATTTAGTGTCATACAATTTAACCTTTATATTTTTGAAATTTAAGAAAAAAGTGGGGTGTTTCAACGCTTTTTGATCCAGTGTAATAAATGTTTAAAATAACAATGGACCAATCAAATGTGCGAACATTTAAAAATCATTTTTATTTAAAAACCCATTTGTGAATGTCGGGTTCAAATACAGGGTCGCTGGATTCGAACACTGGACCTTTTACCTTACCAAGAGATGAGTGGCTGTCAACCCCTTAATCATTGTGGCCGTTTGTTGTTATTTTTTATTAAATCATGAAATTTAAAGATTATTTCATATTGAATTATTTCCATTTCAAAAGACACTATAGCCAAGAGAAAGTAATCGCTAAAACAAAAATGGTCTTCGAGATATTGAATCGACAAACCATGATTTGTCGGATGAAAGTCGTTTGAAATATTTTGACTAGGAAAAATTTAATTAACTTATTCAATGTAGAGCTTTTCTTTTCAAATAAATCATGAAATGGTTGGCTTCATAAAATGTCCACTCAGATATTAAATCAGCAAGCATCAGGGGTTATTTTAAAAAAAGATGGTGTTTAATTTGCTGAATCTGCTGGCTTAACAGCAAAAATTATTATAAGCATGTTAACAAAAGTAGAACTTTACACAGTAAAAAGGGAGGAAATTTTGAGGTGAATATATTGATAATTATGACTTTATTTTTGTTAATTTATTTCAAAATAATTTTTTTTCCATATGTTAGTAACATTTTGAAAAATTAGCTTATCTAGTTAATCTAGAAAACTGAAAGTTTTAGCAAGCTTCAAATACACAATTTTTCAATTTATTGTTTTTTTTCTCCTTTTCAGATTCAAAAGATTTTTGAGGTCACGTTAAATTGTACTGCAGGTAAACTTTAAACTTAAAATTTGTATCACAATTTACAACAAATAGGAGAAGTTAAGCCGGAACGATTTTGTCAAACGGTACGTCGTTGAAGGCTTCTTGAACATAAGACCTGATTATACCATCAAGCCCTTCTTCGATGAATTGAACTGCTTCAGCGTAAACCAACCTCCAATATTGGTTGACGAGAGATGTGACTATACCAGCTGGAAATTAAAATATTAATTATTTGTTAATTTTTTAAAATTATTATTTCAACTTACTGAGCTCAGGGAACGGGTCATTGGCATTCGTTACGTCTATGTGTAAATCTGTGACTTGTGGTTTCAGCGCAGCCCTATCTATGCTCAGATACTCCTGACCATCTCTTTCGACAACATGTCCTTTAAGGACCAATGTACCTCGTATTCCAGCTGCGCAAGAACAATTTACTAATTAATATAATTTACAAATTGTACATAATACAATTTACATAATTAATATAAGAAAAAAAACTTTTAAGTTACAAATTTATATATATAATAAATATTGCATAAAAAAATTAAACATGAATTGTTTACTGTACATCTGCACATTATAAGACAAACCTATAATAAATAATTAGTTCATACTTAATTAAATTTATTCCAATGCTTACAAAGAAAGAGTAAGAAAATTAAAAGAAACTCACTAATAGTGACGTTAAAATCTCCTTCGGACATGGAAGGACTGTCAGGTCCCATAATTACAGCGGTGTAGTTCCCCTCTAAATTCAACCTTCTGTTGAATATGTCAATCTCTACCCTTAGCTTGTTTTTATTCTTCAAATTTGACCTTAAAAATTTTCAAATTGTAATTTTTCAACGAGTAGGACAAATAGGCGTAATGCTCACCTGAATCCTTTGATCTGAGTGTGTGCGAGTCCTGTCAGAGTTTCGCCGCCGATGGTGATTCCCATTCTTTCAGCGGCGGTGCCGAAGCTCAACGGGATCTCGGGCATGACCCAAGGATCCAACTTGTCCTCCTCCGGTGTATCTTCTATAAAGGTCAATTGACAATAAAAACTTATAAAACTGTATAGTATTAAAATAAATAAATTACAAAGCGGTGAAGGCCTATATAAAAATTCATGAAAACACAATTAAAGATTAATATTGTTCATTTTAATTGAAAAATACCAAGATAGACATGAAAGAAACATAAAAAAAAGATAAATACATTAATAAGCTTTTCAGTAAGATAGACAAATTATTTTTTCAAGTACACAGTCAGATTGTTTGATCTATTGATAAATATATGGAAAGATAAATAGATAGATTGAAAGACTGATAGATAGTGAGAGAAAAACATAAATAATTAACCAGACAAATAAATAAAAAGATAGACAACCACAAAGATACATGGACGAACTCAAGGATTTAAAGATAGATAAATAAATTGTACATACAATAAAGAATATTAAGCAGACAGATGAGAAAATAGATCAAAAGATTAATAGATAGTAAGTAAAATATTTAGTTAAACAAAGATTTAGAATATTGGTCCTGTAAAGAAAGGCAGATATACAAATTGAACAGAATTGACAGATTGATTATAGTTATTTGGTTTGACCTATAAAAAAATTTAATATGCAATAATTAGATCGAAAGATTAGGAGAACGACAGTCAGAAGAATATATAGAAAGATAGATACAAAAATACATTGGCAGAAAGACTAGATCTAATGATATAATAAATTAGATAATATACAGACAGACTGATCAGTTGACAATTCTTTGGATAGATTTGTAAAAAATTAGTTGGCAAATAGATACATACATCATAAGATTGATAGATATATAAACTAATACACAGATAAATAATTATACAAACTGTTAAATAGTTAAATACAAAAGTAAAAATTTAGATTAGATAAACAGATAAATTAAAAAATAGATAGTCCGATAAATAGTTAAACCGACAGTTAAATAAATATATAGACAGACATAAATACACATAGATAAACAGAAGGATTTAAAGATAGATAAATAGATTTTTTTTTATTATTAACTACAGTCAGATTTATCAAAAGCTAAGTAGGTGGACAGGTAGGCAGTAGACAGATAGATCAAAAAGGTGATAGATAGACAGTCATAAAAATAGTTTAGTAGAAAGTTAGATATATAGAAAGATAAATAAATAGACAGAAAGATTGATGTTATTTGAAGAGATCTATAAAAAAAATTAAGATGAGTAGATAGATCAAAAGATTGATAGAGAAACTGATATGTAGATAAATAGATAAACAAGCCATTAGATAAATAAATAGAAAAGTAAATATATAGATAGAAGAATACACAAACAAGTTGATAAAAAATGAAAGATATGTAAAGAAAACACGCAACAACTTTCCATTTAAAATAAAATTTATATTTTTTATAATATGTCTTAATTATATAACTACATATAATTATAATTTTCAAAAACTAGAAAAATAACTAGATAGGCGTACTTGTAAATGGATAACTAGATAGACAATTTCCAGGTAATGATTTGTGCAATTAATTTGCAACACGAAAAATATCAGGACAATGAAAAAACGATTAGAAACTTGAAAAATTCTCTAATTATCTTGCCATTTATAATCACAGAGTACGTTTAATGAGTTTAATCATCAAACATCTATGATTTTTTATGATTAGAAATCATATAATCACACGGATAGTGTGTCAAGGAAGCATTCACAATTGTGAGATAAACGATGAAGTTCTGGTGATAATTTTTTTTTTTCAGTTAATATTTAACGAATAACTTTTAACATAATGCAACTATTGTGTAATTACTCATTTGAATGTGTAGTGAAAGTTATTGCTTATTATAACGGGAAAACAATCTTGAAAAACAATTTTGTACATTTGATTTTAAAAAATTAACTGCAGGTTTCATGAAATTGTTAATTGTAAGATTTTTGATCAAAGATTAAAAAAAAAAAAAAGATTAGCCGGATAGTGAGAGAAAATAGCTATTTCTGTAATTGCTAGTCGGAGTTTGTCACTCGTGATAGAATTCGTTTCTTTCTTTCGTTTTGGATGATTGGATTGTTACATAAGCAGTCGTCCTTTAAAAGAAAAATAGACAAATCAAAAGCTAAACTAAAAACCGTCTGTTTTACTGCGGTGGAAAGATTTACTTCTATTAAAAGTTTCGTAATAATTAAAAAATAAGACGGTAAGGGAAGAACTGTTTCATATAAATATCTTGAAGTTTATTATGAAAACGGGATTTAATTATATTGAGCAATAAAATTATAAATAATAAAAGAAATTACCTTTGCTTAAATCATTAATTATGTTTTGTAAGGCGTTTTTCATACACTTGTTAAAATCGGGCGAACTTCTCTTGCACGCGACAGTGTAATTTGCTGTAACAGAATGCATAAATCATTAGAATTCATAAAATTACTATAAACTGATGGATGTTTTAATATATTTTTCCATTTTGGCATCAGTAGTAGGTAATAGCTAAGATCAAAAATTTGACAAAATTCAATGAAACCATTATCCAAAAGCTTGCAACATTTCTGCATTAAATATTTAGTATAAAAGTTGAAATAGTAAAAATCTGTAAAAAAAATTTAGGTTTTGTTCCAATTGTCCATAAAGTCCGATTTTTCAAACAATGGATCATCCAAACGATGTGTGTTTTTTCGACAGGTTAAAGCATGTTGTTATAAAAAGCACAAGGTTTTAATATTCACAAAGGAACACTCAGAAACACACACTCAATCTATTAAACTAAACACTGATATTTCAAAAACCACGGTGGACATAAACACCAATTAGTAGGACGTCAGGAAACCGGAAAATGACTCCTGGATAAAGGTGGAAATGTTGTTATTTCAAAATATGCCCCGGGAGTTGGTACTTAATTACTGAAAGGAAGAAGTGCATTAAAATCAGCCATCAAAGTCCGTGACTTCAATTTTCTCCATGTGGTAGTCAGTCCTAGAAAAATCAAGGCTGTTTCGACTGTCTAATTACGTTTTATTCGCGTTGAATTAAGGTTTTTCGGTTCAACGTGACTTTTTTTTTCTCTTAAGTTAGCAGATTATTCAAAACACTTCATTGACCTGGTTTTTTTGAAAATTTCGGCAAAACAAACTACTGCTTCGTAGATTTATGGAGAAGTTTGATCCTTTTCAAGTTTCAAGTCCCTCGAATTTAGGGCTTTCTCAAAAACTATTCGATTATATATTAATAAATTATTTCGCTTAAGAAGTTTTATTTTATGAAACTGCACATTGCATCGTGAATTTTTATTTGTCCATCCAGCATTCATAAACGTCAGGCAATAATGTACAACGAGAAGTTTGGAAATATGGAAAAGTGCAAAAAAACATTGCTATGATGGCATAAAATTAATTTTATGATAACAATTGATTATAAACTACAAACTGTAATAGGTAAAGGATTTTACGAAGGATCTCTTGTTCCTGGCAGAATTGTACTTTTTATATAGTCCTCACACCATCATCAGTGATAATGATTTGATTTTTAATTATCCAAAGAATAAAATATAAGAGAAAACATCAAAAGTATAATTCTGCCTGGCAGAAGAGATCGTTTGTAGAATCCTGTGATTCAATTTTATATTTTTTTACTATAATTAAAAAAAACATTGTCATCGATGATGTTTCTAAATTGATACTAAATTCCGAAAACAAATGACTATAAACTAAAACAGAAACACACGATTTTACAAAGGATCTCTTGTACCTGGCAGAAATGTTTTTTTGATACTTATATTTTTGTTTTGGGCAATTAAAAAAACATCATTTTCATTGATGATGGTGTGACCTGATATATTTCAAGGATAGATGACTATAAAGTACAAATGGAAACACAAGATTCTACAAAGGATCTTTTGTGCCAGGCAGCAAATTTCAATTTCTCCTATATTTTTGTTTTGTGCAATTACAAAAACCCATCGTTATCATTGATGATGATGTGAAAAAATGACTATAAACGACAAACTAAAACAAGATTCCACGATGGAACTCTTGTTCCTGGCATAGGTATAATTTTAAAAAAAATTCATTGCAACGACATTTATGTTACTCACTTGTCGTTTTTTATAATATGACGAACAATAAAATTTAAAAAAAGATCTATTATCTAAAAAACTAAATAAATGATGAAGTTCCAGAGCTTATCTAGGCTAACTGATCGTTACAAGTTTTAATTTAAAATTTTCGAAAAATATTATAAACATCCTCACTGATGATGGTGTGAAGTTGAATATGATAAATAAAAGGCATCATTGATATATTTACAAAACTGATTAATTAAAGGATTTCATAGGGTTTATTTTCTGTCTTGTCCTTCAAAAACACTTTACTTTCTAAGTTGTTTTCGTTGTCGGAGATTTTTTTAGACTTTTTTTTTTAAATCAAATAGTCATCAAATTCAAGTAAATGTCACGGTTTTTGTAAATTTTCACACTTGAAAACTCGTGATTTTCCCAACTTTGACGGGTATTTCACGACAGGTGAATCTTTATGTGTGATAATAATTGTACGGTTTATACTCGGCTTATGACTCTCGGCGAAAGAATCATCAATCAGTGATGATGGCGTGATGCCGTTTCTGAGCAAACTAGCGCGAATTCCGACTCGGCAGATAACTAAGAAGCTGATGACACGGGTTCATAGGGTTCATCTTACAAATCTCACTTTCTAATGTTTGCTAGAAAGTTTTGTAATTGTTTTTTTTATTCACAACTTTAATACGCAAATTTTGTAAAATTTTCTATGAAATACTTGAATTTTTTTTTCACAGAGGAGTTGAACGTAAAATGAATAAAATCATGTTTCAAAGTTTGTTAGTAAATTATTTACTAATAATCACTACTATATATGTAGATATTAACAAAAAAATGAACCGCCTAATCTACCTTAAGTTTGGCTTTGCCGAAAATTAAGTATATGGCTAGGTTTTTCTTGTATTCCTACTTACAAATGAATTCGCTTGACAGGGCAGAAACAAAGGCCAGTCCGACCAAGAAGACAATTGCGCGGAGCATGGTTGCTTAATGTGCTTTGAGTCCTTTTCCTTTCTTTATTTATAACTTCACTCCCCTTCCTTGGCCGGTTCACCGACTTGGTGCTGGGAAATAATTGCACGGTCTTGTCCGACGCCGGTTCCCCTCCGGTCTGCAATTTTTTTGGGAAATTACTATATTTCCATTTTCCGCTCTTGAGTACGACTTGAGTCGAGTCATGGCCTTAGGAAAATTTAAAGAGTAATTTTACGCTGTTTACTTCCGCTATTTACTTAAAATTTTGAAAAAATATAACTGCGTACCTCCTGAACCCTAACGCTGAGATATACATATATTCAATCGTGACAGTTACCATTTAAACATTTTTGCTATTAAATCCATTTAGTGGTCTATTGACAAAATTATTTCTTTCAATTAATTAATCTTTTTATGTAAGGTTTTGGTTGAAATGAAAAAGTTAGTGTCACGAGCGGGATTCGAACCCACGATCTTCGGCTCAGTACGCCTGCTCTAACCATTTGAGCATCTTGACTTCAATGAAATAAGTTTAAATGTTTGTGATACTTAAAAGTTGAAGTCCCGATAGCTCGAGTGGATAGAGCAGGCGTATTGTGCCGAAGATCGTGGGTTCGAATACCGCTCGTGCCACTAACTTTTTCATTTCAACCAAAACCTTACATAAAAAGATTAATTTTTTGCTATTGTTTTTTCTTTTTTTTTTCTATTTTCATGTCTAATACAATATACAATAACTTAATATTTACAACTTACTATTAAATTTGTTTGTAATCTATAAATTTTATCGTAAAGGCGGAGACAAAATTTGATTCAAATTAGAATTTAAAATTAAAAAAACTAACGTAAAAGTACGTCCAACAAATCTGTGATTACCATTCCTTTTTTTGTTTCTTTTAGGTTTTCTTCTTTTTTTAAAATTTTTTATTGTATCCAGGGATGGGTGTCAAAATATTGAACACATAAACCCTAAAATCATTATGATCAGCCTTGAGATTAGTTTTTTTTATTTGTTCCCAATGTAAACATACTCCAAATGATTCTATGACCTATGAAGCCCTTAAAAGGAGGGACTATTGGCAGAGAAATTCATTTGCTGTGAATAAAAAACAACTCTCTTGTCTGATCGTTTTGGTTTCCTGAGTTCAAAATTTTCGCACCCAACCCTGGATATAAAACTAAATTTACAAAAATTCCTGACATTAAGAAAATTTACAATGAAAATTTTTACAATGTTCATTTGTCGAACAATGACAATTTGCATTTAAAATGAAAAAAGTAACTTTTAATAATTATTATCAATTTGTGATTCATTGCTTTGTAGGGATGAAATAAGTTAAAATCAATTGTGATACTTAAAAGTTGAAGTATGTTGGAGGTGGATATCAATCGAGTCCACCAAATTATGAATTTATCTTGTTAAGTCACTAATGATTAGAAACACTACTAGAAAAGAGTCATCAATGAAAATAGAACCATAAACTTTTAAACTGTACTATAACTGTCTTACTAAAAAAGGTGATGACTCCGGCAAATAACAATAGTCATCGCCAGCCCTCTCTTCCTTAGCTTTACATTTATTTTCTTATCTCTCTCGCGTTTTAATCCCACTAATTCGATTGTTTTTCCAGCTGTTATGATATTTTATGGTTCACTAGCGACAACTCTCTCTCTTTTCTTTGTCCTATTGCTATCCTCGCTGTACCGCAGGTCCACGTCAATTGTGGATAACCTAAGGCAAATAACAAACACGAATACACAGAAACACAGAAACAAAAACAAGATAGTCTGGTTAGCATTCACACTATCCAAGACTACTAGTACTATCCTAGAGTATTCGATATTCCTCGGTGTAATAAGGCATAAATACTTCCATTCACGCTAATAAATACATTCTCACATTCATTCACTCTAGCCCAGAGTACTCGATATTCCTCGGGGTAATTGGGGATAAACCCTTCCATTCACGCTAATAGATTATATATACACAGCACAAATCGTTCACACTACCCCAGAGTTCTTACCTCGGGGTATTTGGGGGATAGCCCCTACATTCAAGCAAATAAATAAATAACGTACGGGGTGTTCTTTTAAGATAGCCCGGTTGAATTTCACTTGAGCCAATAACACCACCAAAAAATCAAAAAATATGTGTTTAATATTTTTTAGTCTAGTTTTAAATGTTTACCTTTTTTGGACAAAAACTAATACAGGGTACCCAGGCCCAGTTCAACTTCAAAATTTCGAATACGACCCTGTACATCCTGATATATCATTTTAAAGGATTGTTTACGTTGAAAACTATGGTGCAATCGGACTTTAAAAAAATCACAAAAATGACAAAGTTATGGCAAATAGTTTGAACAAAAAACAGTCATGATCTGTGCCTGCTCATGCCTAAAGGCCGCGCATAGGTCATTCGGGATTCTTTGTTGACTTAATACTCTGCAGTTTGTTATTATACGTGTACATAACACACTACACCTACGTGGTCTCACCTCCATTAAAAGATGTCCGTGTGGGATCTTGGTACGACCTATGCGTGACCTGGTATGATCTTTTCCTTACTAGATCCTCCGCAGGCCAGGGACCGTTGTCTTTTTTACATTTGTATAATTTAGATGTTTCTTTCGTTCCAGCGGATTTTCCATTCATTTTTATATCATTAGCAATCGTTCTTTGTAAATCCGTTGAACGTATGTAGTGGGCGGGGTGACTGCTTGTTCGTTCCCGGTTATTCCTGTGTGACCGGGGATCCATGAGAGGACGACCTTTTTCCCCATGACTTCAAGCTCTTTAAGTCCCCATTAATCAAATGGGTCAAGCGGATGCTGTTCTCCTGAGTTTCTGTATCGTGCTTAGTTCCGCTAATTCTTCCATTATTGATTGTAATTCATTTTTGTATATTTGGGGAGGGGTGCATCTGCCTTCTTCCATTTTTTCGTATTCCATCGGACGAAAATTAGGGGGAGTGTCCAAATGGTGGGGTTTCTGGAGGTTTTTCCTCCACCACTCTGTCAAGGGTACTCCCCTTGACACAAGTATTTCTTTGACCCTTTAGGCTGAAGGACTCCAGTTATACCAACGTGACCGAGCATCCATGCCAGGACGACCCTTTTCCCACTGGCATCCCTTTAAGTTGTTCATACATTTTTCTGATGCTCTTCTGAGTTTCTGTGTATCGTTTAGTGAGTCTGCGCATAATGAATTTATTTTCTTGATTTCTTTCGACGATCACTAGAACGAGGGATATGGCTTTCAGTTCCCACCGGCTGCTGTCTTGGACCCATCTGTGTAGATGTGGCTCCACTAAATTCCTCCATTATTGATTGTAATTCATTCTTGTATATTTCGGGGGGGGGGTTATCTGTCGTTCTCTTTTTTCTATTTTGCCATCCATCGGTCAAGGATTAGGAGGAGTGTCAATGGTGGGTTCAGAGGTATTTCCTCCTCCATTCAGACAAAGGCTACTCCCCTTGCCAAAAGTATTTCTTTGGTCCTTATGGCTAAAGGTTTCATCAGGGGTCCTCAGGAGTTCGTAGTTGTCATTGTTGTTTGGGACAAAAAGGGTTTGTGCAGGAAGTGGTCGGCTTTGCCCATTTGCTCACATATTATTGCATTTGAGACTTCTCTCTTCCCTTTTAACAGTGGGGGATAAGACCCCCGCCTCTACAATCTACACAGATAGTTGGGCGAACTTGTTCTGAACCCGCCATTGGTTCGTCGCAGTCCTTTTGTATGTCTGAGGCGCGTTCTCCTTGCCGAACGGAGGCCATAATTCATTGATTTTTGTGCACAATAACGATTTAAATAGGGTCGTCAAAACCTCTCTCGATGCTCCCCACTTGTAACTTGATAAATATCTGAGTAGGTTGATGACCTTTTACACTGGACTTCAATTTCTCCTATAAGTGGTCGCCATCTCAATTTCTCGTTGAATTTTATGCCGAGAAATTTCACCCCCTCTGCGTACCCGATAGGTTCGCCTTTCGTGCTGCGCCTAGGAGGATTGTGGGGTCTCCTCAGCCTGCGAAAATGGACTGCTCTCGTTTTTACCTCCTGACGGCGACCATATATCATTTAAATTTAGATCTACCGATCACAAGACACAGTCCTTATCAGTGTTGAGACTGAATCTATGTTTAAAGACATTTGAAACCATTCTTTAAAAAATTAATTATGTAAGTTTTTAGACATCTTTAAGATTGTTTTGCCCCGACGATGAACTTAAAATAGGTCGAAAGCTTGGAAGATAATAGTCGACTTTGTTTTTTCATCAAATTGGCCAAACCAAAATCCGTATTATTCGTGAAATATCATTTAACACACCAATAATAATAAGAGGTTCAAAACCGTACTAGGAAAGGACCCTGATTGGAAATTAAACAATAAACTTTAAAAGTTTAAATGCTTCTACCATACTAAAACGATTATGTGTTTTGGCGAAGTATTTTGGAGGTTATATCAATGGCATCTACAAAATGGTATATTTTTTCTATTCTTGATGGCGAATGCCTCACCATTTAACCCATCACTAGTAATAAGAGATAAAACTGTACTAGGAAAGGACCCTGATTGGAAATTAAACAATAAACTTTAAAAGTTTAAATGTTTCTACCATACTAAAACGATGATGTGTTTTGGCGAAGTATTTTGGAGGTTATACCAATGGCATCTACAAAATGGTGTATTTTTTCTATTCTTGATGACGAATGCCTCACCATTTAACCCATTACTAGTAATAAGAGATAAAACTGTACTAGGAAAGGATGCTGATTGGAAATTAAACGGTGAAGTTTAAAAGTTTAAATATTTCTACCATACAAAAACGATGATGTGTTTTGGCGAAGTATTTTGGAGGTTATATCAATGGCATCTACAAAATGGTGTATTTTTTCTATTCTTGATGGCGAATGCCTGACCATTTAACCCATTACTAATAATAAGAGATAAAACTGTACTAGGAAAGGACCCTGATTGGAGATTAAACGATAAACTTGAAATGTTTAAATGTTTCTGCCATACTAAAAATATGATGTGTTTTGGAGAAGTATTTTGGAGGTTATATTAATGGCATCTAACAAATTGTTTATTTTATCTATTCTTGATGGCGAATATTAAACATTTACGTGTTTTTTAACTCTTAAATATTAGCTAGTTTACAGGATGTTTCTCTGGAAGATATTTCTTACCAATAAAATGTAAAAATACCAATAACAAAATAAAAACTATTTGTCTTATTATTTCAACATTTAATAATTTACGTAAACCTATTTATCGGAAATGGGATAAAAGTTTTGTTCTCCGATTGCTAACTACATACAATTTCCCCCATAAATGGTGAAGAAGAGCAAGTAAAAGCTTTTGGATGCCAAACTTGACAAGGGACTTAAATTTAAAAACAGAAAAGTCCTTTCTTAAAAGTACGGTAACTATAGATTCTGTATAAAAATACATTTCATCGTTGGACGATATAGACTTAGACCAGACTTGCAAAAGATAAGCATTAAACAGAATTCGCAAAGGATTCGCTTATATTTAATTTCTGATGATTTGTCAAAAATCGGTAAAAATTGGTTTAAAAAAAAACAATATGCTACATCTTATGCGAAATTCCTATGTAAAACAAATTTGGTCCCAAGTTTAACTTTAAATTATTCAGAAATCGTGAGATGCGGTCTGGTGTGATGTAGGTTTCAGAAAAACATTTTCTTTATCGTGCCAACGTTTCGATCTTTATTGAGATCATCTTCAGGGCTCGAAGTGTGAAGAATGGCACAATTACACAGAAGACAAACACTTTGAGCCCTGAAGATGATCTCAATAAAGATCGAAACGTTGGCACGATAAAGAAAATGTTTTTCTGAAACCTACATCACACCAGACCGCATCTCACGATTTCTGAATAATCATCGATTAACGGTCACTAACACCACACATTTAACATTAAAAATTTCCCAATGGGAGTTTGCTTATTAAAATGTCTAAAAACAGATCCGTTAAGGTTTTAATGTTAAACACGTATGAAAAATTAATGAATTTTGCCTCAAGACATTGGTGAATAATGCAAGAGCAAGTTGAGCAAGTTCATAGAGAAAGTAGAGTATATTGCATTGTGATTGTAGATAAGATAGGCCAACTAATTAGTTTTTTTTTGCTTGAAAATGATACATATATATGTTAAAATCCTACATGAACATAAGATGATGAAAAATAATGAAAAAATTAACGCCATAAGATTTTAGAAGAAATAAAAAACTCATAATCTTTTTTCTGAACACATGTAACGTTTAAAGTTCAATTGTGTCATGCATGTTTAGCACCAGCTAAAGTTCTATGCTTTTTTCGATTTTTGATACCATTATTGCATTGATGAGTTAAAATGGTGAAATATTCCGTACTAAGAACCGATAAATGCACAAAATTGTCGATGTCACAGCTTTCGAAATCGGAGGCCAGAATTATTACGTAATTTGGACATTGTTACTAAGCATTTTACACATAACTTAAAATTAATAATTTCTGTATAAACAATTTAGACATGTCATTTCCAATGTGTTATTCAACTGAGAAGAACATTTTCCTTCATTGTTATAGTTGGATGAACAGTCGATTTCCTTGAACAAATTATTGTTTTTCGTGTAAAAGTTTTATGTAAAGAGCTATACTGCAACACTATACAGACTTTCTTATGTAATATACAACCTCCAATGTTAGGGAGAAAAGTTCAAATCGAAAAAACTTAATTTCAAACTAATTAATTTTTTAGTAAATATATTTTATCTATATTTAAATGTCTGGTGATTAGTGACCGTTAATCGATATTTATTTACAAATCGTGAGATGCGGTATGGTATGATGTAGGTTTCAGAAAAACGTTTTCTTTATTGTGCCAACGTTTCGATCTTTATTGAGATCATCTTCAGGGCCTGGGATTACAAACATTGTTTACATATTACAATTACATTTTGGATGTGGAAAAGTCAATTTATACAATGCAAAATATATTTTATATATTCAATAAAAGTATTTCTACTCACTCAAACTGTTTGTCTTCTGTTTAATTGAATAATTCTTGCGTGTCGTGTCGAGAGTGCCAGTGAGATTTGTACAACGTATATAAACACAAAATAGCAAAATCTCACTGGCACTCTCGACACGACACACAAGAATGACACAATTACACAGAAGACAAACACTGTGAGTGAGTAGAAATACTTTGATTGAATATATAAAATATATTTTACATTGTATAAATTCACTTTTCCACATCCAAAATGTAATTGTAATATGTAAACAATGTTTGTAAATCCCAGGCCCTGAAGATGATCTCAATAAAGATCGAAACGTTGGCACGATAAAGAAAATGTTTTCTGAAACCTACATCACAACCGACCGCATCTCACGACATCTGAATAACTATAGATTAACGGTCACTAATCTCTACACATTAAAGACTTCTTTCAAAAGATATCATTCCACGATCCAACAAGACTTTTGATGCTGTCTGATACCCGGACATGCTTTATAAATTTAAGTACTTACTACCTTATTACAATTAATTAAGGTTTTTAGTTTAGATAAAAAAGTCAATGGCACGAGCGGGATTCGAAACCACGATCTTCGGCTTGATACGCCGCTGCTCTACCACTTGAGCTATCATGACCTCGATCCTCTCGGACATCAACTTCCCATCGCAACCACACCTTTTGAATTTTCCCTCCTTTTTGCCATTTTTCAATGACTTTTTTATCTCAACTTAAAACCTTAATTAATTGAATGTTATTATAGAAAATCGTTGAAATCGTATCTAACCGACCGCTTCTTCAGAGTGAGGTGCGACGAGTTCTCGGAAGTCAAACAGATACAAGCCGGCGTCCCATAAGGGTGCATTCTTGGTCCCATTCTTTATGCCATTTACACTGCTGACCTACTTACAAACCCTAATACCATCATCACCGCGATGATACCGCAATTTTATCCTCTAACTCGAATCATAACCAAGCTATATCCAGCAATTGTACTAACTGCCAACATTAGGTTGTTAATTAATTAAGGTTTTTAGTTGAGATGAAAAAAGTTAATGGCACGAGACGGATTCGAACCCACGACCTTCGGCTAGATACGCCGCTGCTCTACCACCTGAGCTATCGTGACCTCGATCCACTCGGACACCAACTCCCCATCTCAACCCCACCCACCTTATGAGTTTTCCCTCCTTTTGCCATTTTTCCATCGAGGTCACGATAGCTCAGGTGGTAGAGCAGCGGCGTATCTAGCCGAAGGTCATGGGTTTGAATCCCTCTCGTGCCATTAACTTTTTTTCATCTCAACTAAAAACCTTAATTAATTGTCATGTATTAATTGGTCAAGCGGACCACGAAAGTAGTGAATTAGGTTGTTAATCAACCTTCACAGCCTTGCAAGCAGTTCCTTAGTGTAGGATCTTGTTTACGGTTTTTCCTCTCTCAGAATCTGCACCTAGACGTTCACAAAAACACCAAATATGTTCTGCGGTTTCCTCTTCTTCCTGGCGGCGCCCGCACATTGATTCTTCTGTCTGTACTCCTATCGGGTGCATGTGCAACCTAACCTTGTATAAGACTTTGCGCCCCCTTTGGAGATACGGAGCGTAACTGTGAAGTTCTGCCATCCAAAAGTCCTCAGACAAATCGTCAAAGCTCCTTAATACCTCACGAATCTCACTATCCACAACGACCTCAACGATCCTTTTCAAATTCCAAAAGTTTCACACCACCAACAGCCTAACCCTATTGCACGCGCACTCGCTACACATTCCAATATCCCGAGAACCCGCCATGTCTCCTTTAATCGACGATGACCTCGAGACCTCCTTGCTCCTTAATCCCCACACTGAGTGCCAGCAGTGGTCGGTTTCTCAATAAAATCTTTATTCCTGGTGCAGCGTTGGCATTAATGTTAGTGCTGTAACCGCGTGAAAAAAAGTTTTGTGATCACATTTGTAAAATGCACTAACGGTACAAATAAAATAATTTAAAATAAAACTTTCCAAAGATTCGAAGGTATGTGAATCAGACAAAGGTCATCATCATCAGGCCAATAATCTCGCTTTTTCATTGCACTCCAAAGACAGTTTTAATGATAGGATAAAGGCAAGCCGCTATAGGTCCTTGACATCTCCGAAAGTTGTAAAGCATGAAATCACAATCTGCAATAGAAGCGCAGGCCGACGAAACCGGATGTCAGCCTTAAGAGCCGGCTCGTCTTCAATAAATGGAGGCCTAAGATAGAAATAGATTTCCTGACTGGAATTGAAAACGCGACCCAACATCCACGGGATAATTATTTCCAGGACGGCACGTTTTCGTTACGCTCCTCGGACGGGAAACCATGTCTTTTAGAGGAAATATTAACAAGTTACAATCAGAAACAGTGTGTATTACGAAATGTATAAGGATAATTACCCGTCTATGTCTACTGACCCGGTTTTACCTCCCAGACGGAACGTAGTAAAAGTTAACTAAAAAAAATTAGAAAATATATTTGCATTTCCTTTTTGTATCAGAAATTTTAATAAATTGTATGAGGTTTTGTTGTCCAAGCCTGTCTCTGTTCATCTTTCGGCCATAATCGTCGTCCAGCCAAAAGAAATAAAAAAGTACAAACTGGCATATACTGTTTTATATATTGTTTATACTGTTATATATACTGCATATACTTTTTTTTGACTGGGGCTTCCGACATCTAGTCATTTCAGCCCCCCAACTAAGTCTATATTCTATTTACCCTTTCAAACACTACATTTACAAATAAATACATTCATACACATAAATACATACATACAGTACACTCATTCCATTTGGTCGGTGGAGTACTTGATATTCCTCCACTGAACTATACTCAAACTAATCTAGATTGGGGTCGATGGAGTACTTTCATAAATATTCCGCCATCAACCCCGAACACACACTCTTACGCTCTCAACCTTCGAGGGGCGATGATGACGTTATATTTCACCCTCACCCCTCGCCATTCACGCTAATAAATACATGCACTCAGACAAAACATTTAGACACAACACATAAGACATATTTTATACAATAAAAAACCCCAATTTCCCCTAAAAAGCAGAAAAAGGGACTCAGAATCACGCTGCAGTGCTCGAGTACCATTTTCAGATTGGATGGCATGCCTACACGCTCCGTGTAGGGAGCCAAGGTATGACATATTTCCAGTATGTGGGAAACATCGAGCAACCTTTCTCTGCTTAAGGGGCACCTGCGCGGGCTTTGGCCCAAGGTCCCCCCCTCACCCTTCGCCATTCACGCTAATAAATACATGCACTCAGACAAGGCATATACTGTTGTCGGATGTACGTTTTGACATTAATATACATCCAGAACCGAATACAATTAATAATTTTAATTTTATTTGCGATTGCTTCTATTTGTTTTGGATAAATTCAGAAATGTATACAAATTATTAGAAAAATGTGCGGTGGCCTATAATTTTGTCGGGGAGTTAAGATTGATTAAACTGATGAAAATACAAATTTATAATCATACAGGTACGTAAATATATAAATATAGGCATATGTATATATGAGAGGAGAGCGAAAGTGAGAGAGGAGAGAGAGAGAGAGAGAGAGAGAGAGAGAGAGAGAGAGAGAGAGAGGAGAGAGTTTGTATATATCAGTGAGAGGTAGATTGAGATGAATAAATATATATGATTGATAAATAGATATACAGACATATTGACAGTTAAACAAATGGATACCTTGATATAAACATAACTCACTATGGGTCTGGCTGTGGCTGATAGGCTGATGCCAAAAAAAAACCCTCATTATGGATAAATATATACACAGAGAAAAAAAAAAAAGAACGAGAATGAGATAGAGAGAACAGGAAGGATAAATCCAACTTGAGAGAGAAAGAGAAGTTATATTTACAGGTTGGCAAATAATTAGGAGAATTCCTCAATAAATAGACTCGAGAAAGAGAGATACAGAGGAATCGATTGCTACAAAAATATATAAACATAGACAGATTGACATTTAAATATAACGTAGGCAGATGGATGGAATGATAGATAACTTTGCAAGAAAATGAATAGAAAGTTAGTATGAGAAAGAATTAGGAAAATAATAGAATGTATGCAAGTTCATGGCTATTTTAATTACTTTAATGACAAAATATTTAATTGTGTTGTTAATAAACAGTAGCTGGTTAGGGATGAATGGGGCGGACATGGCACCCATCACTGTAAGGTAAAGGTCCCGGGTTCGAATTCAGCGGCTCTGCATTAAATGGGCTTTTTTTACCCTGAAGGGTTTAAAAAAAATTGTTTTAGTTGTTTTGAGTTAAAAATTGTTTTTTTCTTCTGCCAGATAAATGATACAAATTCTCAAGGTATTTTAACTAACTGAAGTTTTAAACAAACAAGATATAATAGCTTTGCAGGGGGCATCGGTGGCCGCAATGGTTTAGACATTGCCACGGCGCTCTCCACTGTAAGGTGAAGATCCCGGGTTCAAATCCAGCGGCCCTGCATTCAAACCCGACATGCTTACAAATGTTGTTTGTTTTGTTTTTTTTCAAAAACACCGGCACCCTGGGGGTTTATATGACCTCTGCTGATGCGAAGTGCGAACCCTCGTAAAAAATAAATAAATAAAAATAGTTTTGTTCAGGAAAAAAATTAATCAAAAGTAATTTTGTTTATCGCCATTATAATCAAATTGCATCATATAAAATTTCGACTTGATAATATCAGGGTTTTTTATCTAAATTTAAAACATAAAACAGGTTTCTGTAGGGTATAAAGTGTATCATTTATATTCTTAATTAATTTGCATTCTTTTTCTTTTCTGAATGTCTTCCTTTTTGGTTGGGCTGATTTGTATCTGCCTCATATTTTGGGTTTTAGATGTAGATGTAGATGTAATTTCAGGGTATAGTATATTATGCCCTTTAAGAACTATTGTATTCCCCATGCTCTGCCTAAAGCACATCGGTGAGTCCTATTTCATCAAGAAACTTGATTAACAGGCCCAGTTTCAGGGGTTGAAGCTCTTCTACGGTCACATTATACATCTCAAAACATTTCCTCCTGTGGGCTAGTGTAGCTCCGCAGTTTGTTAGTAGGTGTTAGTGTGTTGGTGTCTCTTCTGCCTCTTTGCAGAATCTGCATGTGCCATTTTGGATTATTCCAGTCTTCTTTAAGTGTCCATTTAACTTGCAGTGTCCTGTTAGGAATCCTGTTACGATTCGCAGTTTATTCCTGCTTCCCTTGACACATTCTGAAATTTCTTTCCTTCCAAAATTGGTTAGAAGATTCTTGGATTGCGTCCAATGAGTGAATTTCATAGTTCCCTCATTTTCGTTTTGGGATTTAAGTAGAATGTTTATTCAGCATCAAAGCAGTGTAAAAAGGCCATAAAATTTATAATTTTTTCCCATGAAGATCAAACTGCAGATAACTAATGATAGTGTAGGTAGATAGATGGATACTTTTTTTAATGTATTTTAAAAAATTATTTACATATTAATTCATTCTTTTTACTACAATTTTTGTACATTTGATACAAATTTATACACAATCATGTACTTCTAAAATTCCACATCTCTTTGGATTTCTTAGACATGAAACCATTGAAAAAATCAACAGCAGAAATAGTTTTCTTTCCAACCCTGATAGTTCTAACAATGACATTGTTCCCATCACAACACTTTACTTTAATTATCTTCGTTATTTTGCAAAATTCCAAATTACCAGCATTTGTATCACTTTTCTTTATTTTTGTTGTTTTAGGAACTCCTTCGAATCCATCATTGAGAAACGAAAGAGCACTTTGACTTGAAGATCTCATTTCGTTGTCAATTTTCTTCAACTCCTTGTCAAGTTCGAGGCTTATTAGTTTTACACTCTGACCATGCCAATGAGTTTTCAAAGGGAAGATTGAACTCAAAGCCCTGTGAAGATTGTATACTTCCAGTGCCGATAATTTTGACCAATCTACCTCAGACATAGAAGCATTGATTTTTGGAGCTGAAAATATTTTAATTTATTAATTTTCTTTGGGTTTATAATTCAGAAACATGCCAACCGTAAGTAACTCCTTCTTGAGGCTGAGGGATGGCCATTTCGACACATCTGGGCATGTCTCTGATGCACTCCATTAAAAGCTGAGCACCGTGAAATGCAAGACGATTTTGCAAGTCCTCCGAAGTTTCATTTGGGCCTATAGGTATCCTATACTGCCTTACGATTTCTCCAACATCAAACCTAGAATATTCTTTATAAACGAAAATATAAAAGGATTATTATTAGACCAAGTAGTCTACTTATGAGGATGAATTCTCATGACTGTCACCCCAGTCTCAAAGTCTCCATTCATTATTGCGTGGATTATCGGCGAAGCCCCTCGCCACCTTGGCAGTATACTCGCATGAACATTAAGACAACCTCTGTAAAATAAAACAAAGTCAACTTACATTGTGCTAAATCAGTCAGACTGGACGTACAGAGGAAAAGATTCTATTATGTCTTTTGGGATGAGTTTACCAAAAGAGACAACCATCCCTATGTCATACTTAGACGCGATTTCTTTCGGCTGCAGTGGCCAGTCATGACAAATCAGATTCTCTTCTTCTCCGAATTTTTTTACAGCTGTTCCAGCTTTGCTCACAATCGCCAGATCGCTTATGAGCGTCCCTGTGTGTCTGGAATTATAATTTCAAAATATATTTCAACATTTTAACAAGAATTATAAAAAATATAAATTTTAAATTAAACAAGCACAACTTGTCAACTTGGTCTTTAATCTACGTAGTCAGCCAATTCTCGCTTTTGCCATTTTTCATTTAGTGGGATGCCTGATGATGTCTGACAGTGAAAATAGGCTGACATGGGATCAGGGGCGACCAAGCAACAGGTTCATCTTGCATGCATCATAATAAATATATTTTACACAACTTTAATCATCAGGATACATATCATATCAACACATTAATAATTTACTACATAATAAAGGCTCAATAATGACTTTTAGGCAAGCCGTAAAAGCAAAATCACGCTATATTTTTAGTACATCCCATATCCATGTTATATTAATCTGTTGTGATCATGACAATTAAAAATTTAAGTATTTAGTGAATAATTTCCTAAATAGTGTATAGATTGTAGGTTTATTTCAGCATATAATTTTTTTTTCATATGAGTGAGCAGGTAGAATAGTAACATGTTTTATATTTGAGTTATTAGAGCGATTTTGTAATTGTTTCACAGAGAAACTGACAATTTCTAGTTTAAAAACCAATGGAACTTCCTCAATTTAGGAGAAAAGGTTTGATCCAACCAGGATCAAACCCATCAAGCCTTGAGTTTTACTCATTAAAACAAACCAGACCTAATGCTACTTACAGTTTAGCACATAGTGACTTAAGGCTCGCAAGGGAGAAGCTGTCAGTTCCAAAAAATAATATTCTCCAGGGTGGTCCTGTCAGCTTCCTAGTTTTCGAGCATTTTTGCAAATTTGAAACAGAATTTGCAAGGCTACTCACACTTTCAAAACCAAATTTGACAATTGTGAGCAACATGGCATTATATGTGTGGGTAAGGTTTGATCAAATTCATGGCTTGATTTTTGTAAAATATGTACGTCAAAGTGTACAAACTTAATTAAATTTGGTGTTTACTTAGTTTTACTTTTACTCCATGCCCGGTTTGTTTATCAGTAACAGTGAAAACCGTTATCAGTTAGGTTTAGATTCAGGAGGACCTTGACTGCAGACCTTAAGCAAACTAAGGTTCAAACCTTAGTGACGTCATTATACATTCTTATAACAACTGAAAAAGAAACTGAAAACTGAACTATGTAGTTCAATGCAAATCACGACTACTTGGCAAAATGTATCATTTTTCCAGGATACTTTAACCAGAAAAGGAATAGAAAAGAATACTTTCAAATTTAAAAAAACTCGATCGTTAAAACTAAAATCCTACAACGTTCATACAGTCTGGAAACATGAACATTTACTGTAGAAAGAACCTGCAGCAAAAAGTCATTGTTTTTTTGACACAGTTCCAGTGAGTAAGATATTCGAGTTCAAATAAAACTTTTGAACCTAACCTAAGCAGGAAATTTTATTGGGATTGGAAATCTTCCTCAATCAAAGAAAGTAATATGTAACCGACTGATCTTGACCTCAACAAGGTTCGAAAATGAAGATATTTTTAAAAAAAGTTACTGCTTAGAAGAGATACAAAAATAAAGTTAATAATAAACGAGATAATAAAATAAGCTAAGACTGCATGACAAGAGTCAAAACAAGGAAATGAGACTATCAGAGACATTTTTAGTCTAGCAGACATGGTTTAAAGTAATAAACAATGCCAATATTTGAATAGGTATAGGCAATCTAAGATTGTATGGTGTAGGCAGTATGAAATTTCAACAATGTTGTAATACTGCAGAATCAATGTACATTTTAGATGTAGAATTTTTTCTGGTAGGTGCTGTAAGAAGAAAGCTCTATAGATTTACTTAGAAACTGCGGATGTAAAATTTTATTTCCATCTAAAAATGTCGTGATCTTTTACGTACTGAAATATTCAGTATGGCATAATGTCTTTATGTTTTCTGTCCGTCTCAAGAATAAACTGGAACACTGTTCGATGTACGTTCTTTTGAATTTATAACTAAAGTTGAAACTAGGAAAAAACGTCGTTGGCTCGCGAAGTCCATAGCTCTACAACCACAACAGGCCACTTTTGGCAGGGTTCACAGCAAAGAAACTGGTTTCATGGATCTTGTTTATGAAACCTGAAACTAAAGTTTCATGAAGCCGGTTGATTGAAATTTATATGGACTACGCGTTTCATGAAACTCGAGTTTTATGATTTGAAAAGCCTTTGGAACTTTTCTTCATCCGCCCTCGGTTTTTAAGCCACTTGTGTTCCCGATTTTGTATAAGAATGAAACCAGTGCTTCCACTTTTTTCCCCAACCACCACCAAAGACTTCTTCATCCGAAGACATCGTGAAATTGATTTTTTAATTCGGTGTGCATGATCTCTTGAATTTCTTTAGTGTGCACCCTGCTTTACTCTTGTCTTTCAGCTAATTTTTAGTTCAACACTACTTAATCTTGCGTACGCCAAAACAATATATAAATAATTGGTCAGAAAGTGGTATAAGCGGGGTGAGGCATGGACACGAAACCCCCGCAGATCTCGAGAAAGAGAATATACCTCAAAAAATGTTGAATTGTCATCTCTCCTTTTTTGTCCAATCAGAGAAGATTGTCGACTTAGTGCGCCTCCTTTTTTATTTGAATTCTGGTTTGGATATGAGAGGACAACAGAAAGCATTTGAGTGTTAAATGCTAGTACTTGGAATTTCTGACATTAGTTTATTTCAATTTGTGAGCTCTTTTCTTTTTCTTGTTTGTTGTTGATTCATGCATTCATCAGTCCGGTTTATCTCAGTTTTGGTGGTCTTTATTGCTTTGATCCTTAACATCGTCCTTTACAGTGGAAGCATTAGGGTCTTAGTATGAGTTTCAATTCATCAGTTTAATCGAAAAAACGTTACCTTTTGAACCTTTTTCTTCTTTGGTCCTTAACATTGGACAGTTAAAAAAGTGTCGGTCTCTTGATTACCTTGTGCACCGCGACCAGTATTGGTCTATTGTGTAATCTCCATCGTTGACTAGAGCTCCTCATTAAGGACTTTTTACCAGACGACAAACTTTTTTAAGACCTCCCGTGGGTAGGCTTTGGCTTTTTCTCACCTAAGAGTAGGAATATCAGCACACATAGGCCTTCGCACCAGCAGAAGGTATGTTCCACCGTCTTCTTTTTGGCAGTATATATACAGGCTTGTTTCTACTTTTCCTAAGTCATAAGTTTATGAAGTCTGCAGTGCCTGGTCAATAGTACTACTATCATTCTAGTCCTAACACGACCTAGGCTTAGTTGTTCTGCTGTTAGTTTTATGTGATGGTCTATTAATTTTCTCGTGCCTCTTTTCTGAAATATATTCTCATTGAACCGAAGAGTTATTCTTTACCCATCAAGGGATCGACGTTTTTGGCAATTAGGTATACCGCAAGTGTTCAGAGCCGATAGGTGTCCTGAATGAATTTTCCTTGGCCAATTTATCATTGGCATCGTTGCCCCTCTGCCCTTGTTTCTCCTGCTCTATACATATCTCCAGAATCTACAGTTTCCGATCAACAGTCCTACTATTATTCTAGCTCTAACACGTAGTAGGATTCATAGTCCTGCTGATAGTTTCTGCGATCTTTAATGAATTTTTTTCATGTCTCTTTTCTGGAATAAACTTTCATTGAATCGAGGGCTTATTTTTAATTCTTAATCTCACTTGCCTGATTGATCTACGTTTCTGGCAATTTGGTATGGTGCAAAAGTGTTCAGGGCCGATAGCTGTCCTGATGGAATTTTCCTTGGTCAATTTATCGGGGGCCTCGTTGCTCTGTATGCCCCAAACAAGAGTAATTTTGTTTTTCCTCAATGTCTGACTGGGGCTTGATGCAGTACCAAACGGCTTTGGGCTTTACTACCGGTGAGGTAAGTTAGAGCCGCCTTGCTATCCGAGTTGGATGGTAATGAACAGTGTATGAAGTTAAATGTTTAGCAAACGTGCTTGGAGTTGTAAATCATCACTTGAAACTGTGCATGAAGATTATGGTTAAAAAAAAAATCGCAACTTGTAAAGAAGTTAGATCTTGATCTAGGGAATATGTACCACCTAACTTTGGATTATTATCGGTTTGAAGGTGTATGTACACCAAAAGACCAACCCAAGCACATAAAAGAAAAATTTTTAAAAAAAATTGTGGGGTGTCATTCATGGTTTATTGTTTAACCAATGAATTCTGCAGCTTTGATCGGTTTCAACTTGAATAGATCTGCAATCGTCTCAGTAAAAAGATAATTTTTGTAAATAAATATTTTGCAAGTTGTGGCGTTAATAGATGGCCCGTATAGCTATCATTGAAGAAAGATCCGGGCCAAATTCATCCGACCAATAATAACAGATCCCAGCCGAGGGAATGTTTATAAACAAGGATATCGTCCAGTGGCCACTGGCAGATCCAGTCCAGAAGCAGTCGCATGCCCGGAACCAGTGGCCGGTGAGCCTTCGTGGGAAACGTCCAACACGCAGACCCGTATCGATCCATCTCGGTGTAAAATGGCACTCGACTGTCAGGCCACGTACAAAGTTCTGGTTTTGGGCGATTCGAACGTCGGGAAAACGTGCATCGTACACAGGTACTGCGACGAGACATACTACGACACGTACACCTCGACAATAGGTGAGCACCCTTTCAACTGGTAAATCCATTTTAAAAAATAATTCTAAAAGAGAACAATCTATTTAAACATAAAAGCCATTTTAACTGAACTCAACGAGAAATTTTGAAACACTATCTATGCTTATAAGCAATTAGCTATAACTCAAAACTGGTTCATATTTTTTTGGTTTATTGTACAATTAAGACAACACAATTTATTATGTAATAAAAACAATAATTAAAATAACATTTATTTTATTACGATGTAATAAACATAAAAAAAATACTTTAACTTTACAGCCTAAAGTTTGTCCTGAAATTTCACGTTTAATTTTAACATACTTGTGTAATATTTTTTAAAATATTAATTTATAAATTAGTACAATAATTTACTTAGTTATAATACAACGCCCAAGTGTAATAATTATTAAAGTAACCAAACTTTAAAAAGTTCAAAGTTTAAAAAAGAAACTTCGTTCCTAGAAGAAAGTGGCGTTTTCCAGCCAAAATTTCAATTTCCCAAAGGGAAATTTTACAAAATTTGAAATCTACTATATCAAAAGAGAAGTTTTGTAAATGTTTCTTTAAACATTCGTTGTAAAATTAAAATCGGCAGCTTTTAAAAAAATTGCTGGGGAGGGTGGATGAGTCATCCTCACTCCCCAGCAACTGCGGTACTAAACGAAAATTCAATACTAGTGTGCCTTATCCTACTTCTACGAAGAACCGAAAATAAAATAATATAATATACATATAATAAGCATTCGGAAATTGTTTTGTCGTAGTTTCTAATGAAAACCTATTCAAAAATCCCTTCTTTTACCTAAGGATTGTTAGTGCCTATATTAAGTTTTTCAAGTATTCACAATTAAATTTATAAAATTTTTGATTAACGAAATAAAGTGTGAATTTTATAAATTATGAGGCAAATAGGTAAATATCCCGACCTACAAATTTTTGACTTAGAAACATCAAAACACTTGACATTGTCATGTATAGTTACGTTTTTTGAAGTGTTAAACTTTAATTTAACGCTGAAATGAATAGTTTAACCAATTTAATTTTTAACCAACGAAATAAAGGTTTTTTACAATATAATAAAACAAGTTTTTTAGAGAAAAAAATTTGCGTGTTAAGGTTATTTTTCATCTCTAAGTCGAAAATTTGATAGCATCTTTAAAACAGAAAACCCATCGATTATAAAAAGATATTCTGATCGAAATTATAATTAAAATACGGGGGAAAATATGTAATTTGGCTTTTGTTAAAAGAAAAATTATCAGAAGGAATTTAAACAACTAAAATTTTATGTATTTTCCAAAATTTAACGAGCCAACAGTAGATTTTTCACCTCTACAAAAATAAAAAGTCGCGTGTTGCTCGTGTGGAATTCTCAATTATTTTATTTTTCAACTCATCACTATTTAGTCATAGTTGAAGTTGGCAATGATCGCAAATTGGCCCTAAATTCTAAAGTAGAAATCTTCTAATGGAGATGGCCCATATTTCTGCTTGCAAGCCTGTAAACGATCTGCAAAGTCGGAGTCATTAAAATTTCATTCAAGTCAAAAAAGGGCATTCTTCTTGATTTTGCTAAAGAATCTTGAGGCCAAAATAAAAGACATTTCAAACAGATTCTTTAGAATTGATCTGTGAAAATATCACACTAAAAGAACAATTCATATTTTCTTTACATCAAGAATATTATTAATATGTAAGCTACAGCTTGTTGATAGGATTAGGTTCACAATACATTAAACAATGGCCGTATTTTCTCAGAGATATTTGGGGAAATAAAAATTTTTTTAAAAAAACACGTCAATTCTGCTTGGTTTGCATTCATAAAGTCTTACAAATGTTTTTATTTAGGGGTCTGAAAATTTTTCAAAATTTTGCAAGAAGTTTGAACTTCCTTAGTCCAACAGTAGTAAGTTTGCTATTTCAATTACATGTTGAATTTTTTCATCATCTTCAGCAGAATTTCTAATCAATCAAAAGATTCAATCAATCAATTAGAACAAAATCCGGTTTCCATTTGGCATTTAGAAGAACACAAAAAAGGACAAGTGAAGTGCTAGGAAATTAGGCAGACCAGGAAATTAAATGAATTGAAATCTCTTTTTTTAATATTATTTTAAATTTTTTTTTTGACTTAATGACACTGTAATTATGGAAATTACTATGTTATCGAGCGAAGGACTGCTAATTATTTATACAAAAAGACTGACAATTAACCAAGAAACAATATGCAGGCGAGTAAATAGCAAAAGTTAATGCATTGAATAGTATCATCAAAATCTTTCTGATGCGGTATGAAACACTATACAGACCACGGGATACAATTCTCACTAAATAAATTATTTTATATAATTATATTTTTAAACAAAAACACTATATTTGAAGCTCTTAGCTCTTAAGTTTACATTATTTAAACCAAATGAATTGTTTTTTGATAGAGAAATGAATTTTTTTTTTGTTTTAGGTATTGACTTCAAGCAGAAAATAATCAGCGTCGATGGAATCCCAATCAAAATGCAAATCTGGTTGATAGATTATCAGCTATTTAAATTGCGGAATTAGAGCATGTCAATTTAAAAATGTCAATAATTTCAGGGACACTGCGGGCCAAGAAAGATTTCGAACATTGACGACCGCTTACTACAGAGGAGCAATGGGTATTCTTCTGATGTATGATGTCACAAGCCTCGAGTCTTTCAACAACTTGACCTACTGGCTTAAAAATATAGAAGAGGTGAGTTTTAAGAGATGGTTCCTTTGAGTGGAAAAGATTTTTTTTTTTAATTTTTTCAGAATGCATCACCAGATGTTGTCAAGGTACTTGCTGGAAACAAATGCGATGTTGCAAAGCGAGTAGTCGACACTGAAATGGGTCAAAAGGTGTTACAAATACTCTTAATGTTACAGTTCATTTTTAAACATAAAACTGATTTCAGATCGCTGAAAATTATGATATACCTTTTTATGAAGTCTCATGCAAACAGAACATAAACATCGAAACAATTTTCTTAAAATTGGCAAGGTTAATCAGGGATCAAAGGTCCACACAGGTATGTTTATGATTTCTCTTTTATTTGAAAATGTGATCATATGAATAAAAATTTGTTTTACAGACTGAACACTTAGACAGTGGACAGAATGAGAATATACATTTAGATTTGAAGTCTCGTCTATTCGAGAGCAGCATAAAGAACCAGTGGAAGTGCGCATGCTAGCTCAAATGCATACCAACATGAACACACAAGTCTCATAAGTGTAATTGCTTTTGAGCCACTCGAAATATTTCACAAATGCTATTTGTTTAAATTGATTTTATGCAGATATATACCGACAGTAATTTTTATTGAAGAAAGCCTAGGGGAAATTTTTTAAATGGATCTGTATGTATTTTAGATGTTCTTTATATAGAGAGCAAAAAGACTTGAATATAGACATGTACATGAGGGATAACTGCAGATGAAAACGTTTCAATGAAAATAGCTTTAATTAGCTCAAATTTATTTCATTCTATCTTAGATGTCTTTTGTGTAAATAATATATTTATAAAGCAGCAAGTTGTAATTAGATTTTAATTTATTTTTTGTTGTCAGAAGTGTTAGAAAACTGTTGTTATGCTTCTTGTTAAATCAATATCAATTTTTCACCGTGGTTTTAAAGATTTCTATTGCAGAGCGTATTATTCGAGAAATGTACTTATAAAATTGTACATAGTTAAATTATTATGTTTATACTGTACATATATATTCTATTAAACTCAAGGTCATATTTTAAAAAAAAGGTGATTAATATTTTCTAATGTCGCAACGGGTGATAAAATTGGATATCAAATTTATACCGAATAGGAATTAAATCCTAAATTGTTATTTGTTCATAGCAGATATTATTTTACAGACATCAAATGTATGCATTGGGACCATCAGCAGCTTGTCGGTGCTAATTTCCTCACAGTTGTAAATTATATGGTTATACCAAATATACTTTGTTACAACACCTGCGAAGCTTGGAAAAAAACAAACTTATGTAGAATATTTAAATAAATGTTTCTTGTACATAGAGCCTTTTTCCTTTGTTTGCCTTATTTGTTACCATGTCTGCAATATTGATTATCGAACTCTATGCCAGGGCAATGTGTATAGTATGCCAGCAGCAGCTCATGCACTCAGCAGTTAAACATTTCAGTATCAATGAATGGCTAAAAATGTATGACTCAAACAGCCAGACTCAAGAAAGCTTAAACACTTCTAAGTCTTCAAACTCCTCCTCGTCCAAGATCATAAGCCTTGAAAACAGTTATGAAAAAATTAGAACTGTCGGGAAAGGTAAATTGAATTCTAATAAAGGTTGTTCATATACAAATATTATTCTCATTTAAAAGGATATTATGTTAATTTTAATTAATAGGTAATCATAATAAGTAATGTGGAATTTATTTTTATGAATATGCAAACTAAAATCTTCCATTTTTAGATTCACACTTTAAATTTTTTTTCTAACTGGTAATATATTCTTCCGGTGTTATTGGGGTGTACAGGTCAGGGCTGTTTAGGAAAAATGCAAAAAATATGTTTTTTAACATTGGCAATGTTTTAGCCCTATTTTCCTTCCTAGGCTGTCGCCAAAGTGTTTTACTAAACACCCCTGGCCTCTACAGACAAAAAAATAATTCCAGACTGTACAACTAAGGCCAAAAGAAAACTACTTAAATATATTCTTATTAATTCTTTTGTATGCAACAAAATATATATTTCTTGAAAATAAAAAGAGTGTTTTGTATGAAGCACATATTTTAAAATTACAGGCGCATTCGGTACTGCTATTCTATATCGTAGAATTTCTGATTCAAAACTGGTGATACTGAAAGAGATAGACATGACAGAACTGAATGCTGCCGAGAGACAAATGGCACTGAATGAGGTTGAGGTTTTGTCAGTTTTACACCATCCAAATATTATTAGGTAATCGTTTAATCAATCTTTATTCAAGACCGATCAGCGTTTCAAACATTTATTTTTCAGTTACCTCGGTAGCTTTGAGATAAATGGTATGCTCATTATCGAAATGGAATACGCAGATGGTGGTACACTATCGCAGTTCATAATCAAATCGAAGAATCCAATCAACGAGTTGGAAATCTGGAACTTATACAAGCAAATAGTCGCAGCTATACAGTACATGCACGAACACAATATTCTTCACAGGTGACAGAAAACTATTCAAATAAATTTAAAATTCAAATATACGATTGATTGAAGAATATTACATTTTTTTTTTTTTAAATTATGCTAACATTATTTTTAGAGATTTAAAAACTGCCAATGTCTTCCTGACAAAGGAATTGGATATTAAAGTTGGGGATTTTGGAATTTCAAAAGTTATGAATACTAAATCTCAGGCACAAACTGTTTTGGGCACTCCGTATTATATCAGCCCTGAAATGGTATGATTAGTTATTTGGAAAAAAAAAAAAAAAGTTAAAATTAAGTAAAGAAAAAATATATTTGTGTACAGTGTGAGGGTAAACAGTATGATGAAAAGTCAGATATGTGGGCCCTTGGATGCATTCTCTACGAGCTGGCATGCAGGGAAAAAACTTTTCAAGGTTCAAATCTTCCCGCCCTTGTGAATAAAATTATGAAGGTCAGTAAAATAAATTTTTAATTATTCAGAAATCGTGAAATTCTTGCACAATTACACAGTAGACAAACTCTTTGAGCCCTTATTAGCTTTATTATGATCTCAATAAATATCAAAACATTGGCACTATAAAGAAAATGTTTTTCTGAAACCTACATCACACCAGACCACAACTCACGATTTCTGAATAATTATCGATTAACGGTCACTAATCACCACACATAAATTTTTAATTTTCAAAACTAAATTTACTTTTGTACAATTGTTAGGGTAGCTATGAACCGTTACCGACTGTTTATTCTTCTGGCATGAAACTTCTTGTTAGTGACTTATTGCAAAAAGATCCGGCTCTTCGGCCACCTGCTTCTGTTGTTCTGGCTCGAGTCAATCTCCTTTATGAAAAGATGAAAAAGAAATTTGCTAATTCCAATCATTTCAACAACTACAAGTAAGTACCTTACAAAAAAAAAAAACAAAAAAAAAATGCGATTATGATTAAAATAATCTTTTTAATTTTATTGTAGAAATTCGCAAAATGTTAGGTAAGTACATTTGATCCTAAAATATTTTAAATATGTTAAATTCATAATTACATGCTAAATTTGGCACATTGAATTGTTTAAATTTGTTTATTTTTCTTAATTAATATTATTATAAATATTAATATGCATTTTTTTAAATATTCAGGTCTGTTTTGTATAATATCAGTGGTCATCAACACTCTTTTTCCATGAAGCCAATTGATTTACCTCCAAAAGCACAAATACTTAGTGTCGCAATTGGTGCCACACACTATGTAGCACTAACTTCTGGTAAGATGTAAGATTTTGTTTGTGTTATCAGTTTAAAAAAGTATGAAATTCCAGATATGCTGGTATACACCTGGGGAGAAGGAAAACGAGGACAGCTCGGTTTAGAAGGAAGTCCTGATTGGATAGATGAGCCGAAGCTTGTCGAATGTCTTGTCAGCAAATCCATCCATATGTAAGCTTAAAAAAAAAATTATGTAAATAATTATTAACCGTTTGAAATTTAAAAGAATTGCCGCTGGAAATGGATTTAGTGTCTTTGTCAGCGACTCAGGTATGATTCTCACATGCGGTGATGGCAGTTTTGGCACATTAGGCCATGGAGACTGGGAGACTCAAGAATGTCCTAAATTAATTGGTAGTTAAAAACAATAATTTTCCAATAAAAATATTTCCAAGGTTTTTGTTTTTTTGTAGAAAAACTTTTAAATGTTGACATTGTCCATGTAAGTAGTGGAGAGTCGCATGTAGTGATTTTAACAAGAGATGGCGAATTGTACACTTGGGGAATGCTTCCATCTGGAAATAACATGTACTGTTTGCATACACAAAATATTAATTACAAAAGAAATTACAAAAGCATTAAACAAAATTTTTTTACAGATGTTCTCCAGGCTTAATAGAAATTCCAAACAAGGCAGTTCCTAAATCAGTAGTCGCTGGTCCAGATGCAATTGCTATGATAACTAACTCGGGTAGTTTGTTTGTATGTGGAAACAATACATATAACAAACTAGGACTGGATCTAATTCTTCTAAATTATGAGGTGACATTTATTTGTCAGTAATATTCAATTATTCTACTGAGAAATATTGAAATATTCCTTGCCATAAATTACATATTACACTAATAATTCAATACAACACTTACTTTTTTATGCTAATTTTTTATGAAGGCTGTTTGTTATTTTGTTCAGAGTAAAGTTCGAAAAGTTGAAAAGTTAACGCATGTGAAAGCTTTGAAAAAGTGGTTTGTCATTGGAGTCTCAATTGGTCGAAATCATTCAGTAGTGCTCACAAAAGATGGATATGTCATAACGATGGGGAGCAACTTGGAAGCGCAACTGGGCCATAATCAGAAATCACCTTCAATCGTCTCATCTGTCACAGACAGAGTTGTTACTGTTAGTATCTAAAGTTTGTCTAATTTTTAACTGAATATTTTACTAATTGCTACAAATTATCTAGATGGTGACATGTGGGCCGACATATACGATTATTGGTACTGAGGAAAATGCGATATACTTTTGGGGGACCAGGTTTACCCAAGTATTTATTTTTAATTAAAACAAAAATAAATTTCTAGCTTAATTGTATTAATTGGTCTATTATTTTTTATTTTTTTTTATATCAAACACATTTCACTAACTTCAATGGTTGGTCTGTGTTATTTTGTCCATTAAATTGTAAAATATTAAGGGTGTATCTACATTGTTTGAAAATCTAACACGCAGGCCAACTATCAAACTAAAGTGTCAAAATACGTCTGATATAATCACACCGATCATTGATGGTTAATCTACAGGATCACAATTTTTCGTATACTTTTAATTTGATATTTACAGACTTGTAGTCAGGTCGTTTCGGTATCTTACAGTATTGACTGATCAAAAACGACCAAAGTAAAAGTCAATCACCCCCTGTAGATCTCAACAAGAAATCTCATTTTTGTAGATTATTGAACGATCCAATGACTCAGCTCGGATATCCATGTCTACACTCGAATCTCAAGTTGTTAAAGACCCTCAGGAAGTATTGATGTAATATATTCTCTTAAAAGATGATTGTATGCTAATTAACTACATCATTTATATTTATTTCAGGTTGTATGCTTCACCAGAACAAATATCTAAAGGGCAAATAGTAAAATTAAATTCTATCTGTGCCCTCTGGCACTGCATATTTGTCCTTGTAGACACAACTGCACCATTGAGTATGTCTGAACCAATAAACCCTGAACCGCCGGTGAAAGAAGAAAAACAAGCAGACTTTGATACTTCTGGACCGGTTAGAACTAAAGCCATTTCTGATATTTCACAATTTTATTATTTCAATTGTTTTTTTCAAATTTTTTTCTTTTCTGTGCAGGTGCCTGATTGGATAAAAAAGGAACTTTCTCAAGCCACGCATGAGTGGGTAGGAGGAAACAATACATCGTATAAACAATATCTAACAAGTTATTAAAAATAACAATAATGAAAATTTTACTAACTCCAATATATTTATATATTTGTTCAATTTTAATTTCAAATTTTAAAAATATAAAATCTATTTTTTATTTTACAGATTAGGTGAAAAACATATTTATAAATAATACAAATTAGGATATAAAAATTAATATATTAAACAAGAAAATACAATTATCAAGCAAAAATTTTAACAATTTAGAAAAATACAATTTTTAAAACGATAATACCTTACGTATTAATTATCTTAAGAATATAAAATCACAACAATAATACTAAAAAATTAATTTTTAAAAAAGAAATAGGGAAATTATTGAAAGGGATGGTGCCGTAAACGACCAGCGTGAGTAAAACTTTGACTGCTGATGCAAAAAAAAAAAAAATATATATATATATATAATAAAAAAAACCATATTGTAGGTTACTTGACACAATACAAATTTATAAAAAATAGTTTTTCCTTGGTTTTTTAATCCTGTTTGCAACACAATTCTTCTCGATGGGAACCAACCTTTTCTTTTCATCCTTCCATACTTCATCATAATTGGTGACCAAATTCTGTAAATAAATCAAAAATAAAATTTCAATTTAAAAATAAATTTAAAAAACCATCAACGAACATCTAATATAGACTGTCCGGTTTCATGTGCCGTTGATTCTTCTTCAAAAACCGGTTCCTCTTTTATTTTGGTGTCTTTGTGTTTTTGTATCATCCTTAAAAAGAAAAAGAAATTACAATGATAAAAACAATTTTTGTAATCGTTAGCATTAAACACCTGTATGTCTCTGTAAAAAGTTTATTAATATTATCGTTAAACTCCAACTTGGTTTCGACAATACTATCAGAGTTTTTTTTCTTAAAACTCTCTATAGAATCAGTCTGGAAAGCGGATTCGTTAAAGTTATCAGTTTCAACATTACCTAGAATCATATTTTTAGAAAACTGTAACTAAAATTTATATATAAAATTTAATAACTTACGCCTTGAAATATCAGCACCTTCCATTTTGTATTCTTTCAACTCCAAGTCCTTGCTTTTGAGCATTGAGCATAAAACCTTTTGCTGTTCTGACAATTGATTTACAAGTACAACCATCGGTAGCATAACTCCACTGAAAAACTGGAAAGCATACGTTTGACATATTATTTTATACTAAGTGAGAAGAAACGATTGGCAAATGGATGCAAGAACAATTAGGCTGAAACTGTAGCAATTGATTTTGTACTGAATAGTGAGCTCAGCAACGAAAACATTATTCAGAAACAGATTTTGTCAAGGAAACCAGTCAAACTTTTGTTGTTCAAGTTATGAGTCATTCCTTTTAAGCTGAAACATGGCTTCAAATATGTGAACATCTCAGTTGACTTTTCCTATTTAACATTTTCACTACATGTGTGTTTTGTTTATTTTTTATAATAAAGTTAAACAATAAAAATGTGCGACAAGTGATGCTAAAATTAGTAGAATTTTATCCTGAGCATTACTGCCGGATTTATTGTTACAACATTATGATATTTGCTTTTTGCCTCGGATTACCAGGCAATGCAATGTTCATTGGCCAATCTTTAGCAGAGTTGTGTCGTCAATATTACTGAAATACCGTAATGAATCTCTGGGGTTGTTTATCTGTGCCTGAAGAATGTTCCTCTGGGGTAAGCGTGTAACATCTGAGGAGTATAAGTAAGTTATTTATAAGAATGGGTTCAACCCTGCCCGAGAAATACCAAGTACTCCGGGGGAGTGAATGTGGCCATACTTTTTGTATGTATCGGGTGGTGATGGATACCAGTGTTGTTGGAATCAAGTACTACTAATGTTGGGCGTGTGACTCTTATGCGCAGCAGGATGTTCACTGGCCACAATGCTAGTGGGTTATCAGATGCTATTTCTATTTATATTCATGTTCTTCTTCTCTATTCTATTCATGTTTTTGTGTTTATTTGGTAATTGACAAACAAGAGGGTAACATTTTAGGATATCTACATTGTGTACATATAAAAACAGAGAGTCAGTGATTGAGACACTCAAAAGGCTGCAGTTTAAAAAAATACACATGAAAGACCAGAAAAAAGAAGTGCGTAGAGGGCTGGCAATGATCTCAGCTGTTTGTCGGCCCATAACCAGCCAATTATAATGATATTTATACTTGTAATTACTACTTATAATAATCTGTTTGAGAGTAAGAAAGAACATTCAATGGTTTGTAAAAAGGATGACCAAATTTTATTGAAATATTCAAACAAAAGGATGCCAGACGACAGGACTATAAACAAAGTTTATTTGGGTAAGCCAGGTGGTGGATGGCTATGAGGAAGGCGTAGAAAGAGATGGTTGAATGACTTAAAGGACAACCTCAGAAAGATGCAGATTGGACAATGGAGGAGACGTGTGGAGGGCAGAAGAAACTGAGCGAGAAATGTAGAGATAACTAGGGGTGTAGCGCCGAGTAGTCGCAGTAGTACTTCAAACAAAAACTGGTTCAACCCTCTTTAAGCTTTTATTGGTCAACAAAGTTGAGAACAAACCTTTAGAAATAAAAAAGTGAAACATTACAATTGGCAAATTGGTCCATGAGCAACCAGTCTGAAACCCTAGCTTGAGAACTCAACAAAAACCACAATTGACACATGAATTAGCATGAACTATGCAAATGATTATTTGGAAATCGTGAGATGCAGTCTGGTGTGACGTAGGTTTAGAAAAACATTTTCTTTATCGTGCCAATGTTTTGATCTTTATTGAGATCATCTCCAGGTCCTGGGATTTATAAACATTGTTTAAATTAAACAAATACATGTAAGATGTGAAAATGAATTTACACAATGATAGAAATTTTAGGTACAAAGTATTTGTACTCACACAAAGTGTGTGTTTTCTGTGTAGATGTGTCATTGCTGTGTGTCGTGTTGAGAGTGAGAAAATGTTTTTCTACCACATCTCACGAACGCCAAATAACCATTAATTAACTGTCACTAAATAGCATTGATCAGTTGTACTTCACCATCAAGGGATAAAACTTCTTAAAGCTTTCTGGGCTAAGAAATTTAATATGTTGTAATGCATATTTCACCAGAATGTTATGCAGTTTAGTGATTAATTCGTTGAATGTGTTTTTAACTGTAGCTGACCTGACTAACCTTGAGAAACAAATTGTAGTTTTCAATTTAATTAAGAACCTCGATGCTCTTTAGAAACTATCATTCAATAAATGTGATATATGATCTTTCTTTATCAAGTTTATTTTAAATATGAATAGTCGACAAGCTTACATCCTGCATTGTTCCCTTATCGAGTAGAAATTTCAGCTTGACTTTGACTGGTCCTATTTTCTTGCTCACGTCAAGCACCAACGAACTGCCTTCCTCTTTCAAATCACAAGAATTGCTGTCTGACAGCATGGATGATACGCTCTCAAGGATTTTCTCATCGCTGGACTGCACCAGTGGGTTCACCGCCTGAGACAATTTATAACGAGGATCAAATAAAAACGCGAAAATTTACACTTTTATACCTTGAATTCACTCAAGAGGCTATCTTCACTCAAAATTTTCCTCCAAATCGATTTGAGATCGGTGATATCAATTGAAAATTTCTTATCACTCAGATCACTGTGGATGTAATAACTCTGGCCGTTTTTAACACAAATCTGTTTCATTTTTGTCACAGATTACTTACTTTAAATATATTTTAAATTTTAACAGTCTTTGAATAAGTAAACATTATAACAATTGATTGTAACCTGGTTCAAAAATAATAAACAATGAAGTACCCTACTTGCAACAGTGCTCAAGATCATTGCAGTATTTTTGCATATTACAACTGATTAATTTCTGGTGAGTCATTAGAAATATTTTTTGGGAATAAAAAATATCCACACCCAAGTTTAAGTTGTTTTACTTTCAAAATATAAAAATATAATCCGGCGGTTTAAACTAAATTAAACCATGCCAAAGCTTTCAGGAGCTTTTTCTGTTGGCGAACCTGAAAGCTCACAGAGTTTAGGGTGAGGTTGACACTTGACGGTGCTTAAAGCTCAGTGGGATGTTATTTCAGGGAATATTGAAAAATTTATGTTATTGATAGTTGTGTATAGTTTAATTGTTCGACTCTACCCCAAGTTACTCGAACATTTTTTTGAAGAACCAAAAAGTTTTTTCCCCAATAATTTTCATATACTAAGAACGTCAGGCATTATCATACTTTTATAGAAGGCAAAAATTATCTTCTTTATCTCGTTTCCGTTGGATGTGATAATTATCATGTACGCCAAAAGTAAGTAATGAAGTCTGGTGCATTTTATTATATTCATTAATATTTTAACGATCTCCATGATTTAATAAAAATTCACAAGCCAATGGAAGTAAGTGCATAAACTACATGTATAAAGATTAATGGTTGAACTTTATACACACAAAGACAGAAAAACCGGTCACTTGTATTTATTTGTTTAATTTCCATAATAATTTAGGCATAATATTTATATAGTTGACTTAAACCGTAAACACTACACTAATAACTTATTATCTTATAGAGTTATTAATCCAATGCTGGACATGGCGTCGTCTTGGGTGTGTTGTGCTCTACCATCCATGATAGTCTTCAGTGATTTAGGGTCATGGGAAGTCTGAATCGAAGAGAAGGTAGTGGTCGATCGCGGTGTAAGTCAGCTAGAGATGATCTTTTTATTGCTCTTACCGCATTATGGCACCATCCTGTAAAGTCTTCCTTGATTAACTCTAAATGGTCTGTAATGTAAGTGTGATCTCTAAAACAGTCCTCAGAAGGCTTGAGAATAGCCTGGTCGCTAGACGTCGGGTTCATTACTATTGGAAAGGGTCTGAGTAGAAAAACGACTGCCGCAAATCAGCATCTCACTTGGATTCTTGAACAATGGGGGGAGTGTTCTTTTCACAGACGTGTGCCGGTTTGGTTTGTAGCAATCAGATGACCGGGACTGTTTTTCAATGACAACCAGTGATGGTATGTGAACGTCATATAACACAGGGGGAATCAAGGTAAAGCCCATACCGAAGTGATAATCTTACAGAATGAATCTTTGAGCGCACTAAGATCCATTTAAGAAGTTATTCTGGAAGCTGATTCATTTTTTGGGGACTTCAACCACATATATCTCAAGTTTAAGTCCCAAGATTCTCCATTACTTTGGAGAATATAGGGTTTACACAATGAATAGGCAAGCATGTTCTCTCATATAGTACGCTTATGGATTACCCTCGTTCACCCTCTCCAACAGTCATTAACAGCTTCAAACTGCTCTCTTGGAGAATGGGATTCTTTTTCAGAAGACTAAATCCGATCGCTTATCTGCTCAAAGCCTAGGATTTTATTAAATGATTTGATTAATTATGTATTTCATTATAGTAGTTTTCAGTTTCATATGGTAACTATTGCTTTATTTTGTGTACCATTTGCTATTATAAATTTGTAGACAAAGGATAAAGTCAATAAGCTCATTAAAATAAATAAATGTATACTTATTTTAGTAGTTTGCCTGTTGGACATTGGTATTGGTGGGGGCTGGCCCTATTTTCTATTTCCCTCTTTTATAGGCCAATTGGAATTTTATTGATGCTTCCTTCTAATTGAGTCTGCTTTAGGAATGATGGACCCAAGCCGTGAGTCTGGCCTGGGCAGCGATACCGACAACATGGCCGAACTTGCTGCCCTCCTCAACACAGAGATCCCCGAGGGGCAGAACAACCTCACTGACAACTACACAAATCTAGAACGAGTCGCTGAATATTGCGAGGCTAATTATTTCCAGGTACAATATAGCAAAAGTACTTGATTACTTAAACTATTTTCTGATTTTAAAACTTTTAAAGTTTTTATTTTGAAATTTCATCATACAAATTTTTATTTTGTGGTTATAGGCTGAAAATAAAAGATACGCATTAGAAGAGACAAAAAATTACACAACACAATCTCTAGCCAGTGTGGCTTATCAAATTAATACATTGGCCTATAATTTTTTACAATTATTGAATTTGCAATCATCACAGCTCGAAGAAATGGAAGCTCAAATGAATCATATTCAACAAGTAAGTTAAAAAAAAGAAATAAAACTAATTGTAACAATTTTTGTTCAACCAAAGTTTGTTCAACCAGACTGTGATGATTCATAAAGAAAAAGTCGCCAGGAGAGAAATAGGTGTTTTGACCGCAAGCAAAACCATAATCAAACAACACCAAATATCAGCCCCACAAGAACCAGAAAAGCCTATTAAATACGTTAGAATGCCGATAGACTTTAATGGTAAGTAGATTAAAAGTTTTTGAATTTTATTTTTTCTTTATTTGATTTAACTTTTAGCACTCGATGAGATTGGCCATGGGTACAAGTCAAATACGTCAAGGGTGACCAAGTCACGAACTTCTTCCCAATCGAGCATGGTCATGAGCGGTGTCGGGCCAGCTCCAACGACGAAGCCACCCACCCCACCTTCAGCAATAAGGTCGACTGGGTCGCTTAGCAAAGGTTCTAGAGAGTACAGAACACCTCCTGCAGTGGCTCCACCTCAGGTAAAAAAATTCGTGAAAATGACTTCATAATCAAGTCAATTTCAAATGATTTGTAAACAAATTATCAATATTTATTATATCTCAACTAATTTTTATTTTACCATGATGAAAATTATTGTTTTATTATTAGTTAAATGTTTGTTGAGATTTTTTTAAATTGAAAACTTAGAATTTATTATATCCAGTAAAACATAATGGACACATTTTCTTTTTTTTTTTGTTTGTTTGTTCATTTTGAGATATTGTGTCCAAACTGATTGGAAATAAGTCAAGAACAAAGAAAATTATAATCAGCTCATTTTTTATTCCACTCCTTTGTCTAAATAAATTAAAATTAATTATTTAAGTCACAAAATAAATACGTATGTAATTAACTAATTAATATTTTAAAAATGAAGCAGTTATTATTTTGCTCCAAACTTTATATCAGTGAGATAGTAGCGTGCGTGCGTGTCCAAACTGATTGGAAATAAGTCAAGAACAAAGAAAATTATAATCAGCTCATTTTTTATTCCACTCCTTTGTCTAAATAAATTAAAATTAATTATTTAAGTCACAAAATAAATACGTATGTAATTAACTAATTAATATTTTAAAAATGAAGCAGTTATTATTTTGCTCCAAACTTTATATCAGTGAGATAGTAGCGTGCGTGCGTGTGCGTGTGTGCGTGTGTGTGTGTGTGTGTGGTGTATTTATAAATAATGTGAAATGACTATACAGACCAACCCAGGAATTTTAATAATGATTTTACCATGTAGAGAATAAAAACAAAATGTGTAATAAGCTTAAAAAGTCGAGCTGAAAACATTCACTGTCATAAGCTTCTAGAATTTATGTTGCAAAGGGAATAAATATTTCTGTTTTCTTACAAAAATATTGGCCTACTTTGACACCTGACCATTGTTCTTAAAAATTATAATTAAAAATGTACTATAATCCTGATGATAAGAATTGTACCATACACCTAATTTGGAAATTTTATGATTGTTTATTTGTGAAGCTGTAAAAAAAAATGCTTTTTTATGTGTAGAATTTAAAGGGGCATCATTAAAAATGTACAGTGGGAAAGATATTTATATACAAGCACGTTTGCACATGCATCTGTGTTGTTTTACCATCATAATTTAGATAGTCGATTTGTTTTATTTTTTAATTTATTGCTTAACCTTCTGGCAGGTGTTTTCAAAAATTACATTTACATTTTTAAATAAAATTTATTTTAATTTCAAATTTAGTAAATTTATAAAATAGGTGCTCATGGGTCAGTTTAACTTCTCGTCGTTTTTTTTTTCTCCCTTTAGGACAATTTCAGGAAAATCCCCAAGGCACATAAACTTTTATTTTTATCTAGTTTCTTAAATTCTTCTTAAGCTTGCAAATGGCAAGATAATCGTCGAATTGCATTCTGTTAAAGGGATTTTGACACTGAATTTAAAAGTAAAACAGTGTTTAGTTTGGAGCAACTGTTCTGTATGTACATGTCAGAAGGTTAAATATTTAAAAATTAATATTTTTTTTAAATAGTTTGAAGTGATCTAATTACTTTGTGTGGAATTTATTACAATTTGCCATAAAGATATAAAAGTGGAAAAAAGCTGAATTTTTGGTTAAGGAAAAAAATGTTAGTGTATTCTGTATCTTCAGACAAATTTTAAACGGTTTTACTTTCGCAGCATTAATTTATTATTCTTTTTTTCTGAGGTCTTAACTGATGTCTATTTGGTTTCAAGGCGAATGCTGGTTCTAAGGCAAGCCATCGTATATCAAAAGTAAAGGTTTCTTCTTTATTGTATGCTTAACTATTGGGCGCCGGGTTGTTAACCCCTCCTAGCTTTTTTCCTTTAAAAGACTTCTGGATGCAAGTGTAACCCTGGATGTAACGTTCTTTGTTAACAATGTAACATTTTATTGCTTTGCACATTAACAATGCAATTATTTTATAAATTTGTTCTCTAATGAGCAATGGTTTGCAGGTGCCGAGTCATTATGCTCCAAACTACCCGATGGGCCATGCTAGGAGACAGGGAGGAGGTTATAGTACTCTTCCACTTGCAAGTAATCCCGCTCATCACTCACAGCCTAACACTCCTCCACCTCCTCCTTCAAGCAACAACATCAACTCGTACACTTTAGATCATCATACTTCCATGCCTCGTATGTTCTTTTGTGTTTTGACTCAACACTTGTTCTAACATTATAATTTCAATATTGCAGCTCCACCGTCTCCACTTACATTGGCCCATGGAGGAATGGAACCTATCGATCCGAGGGGTGGTGTTATGACACTTCCTCATATGGCTAGATCTTCACCTCCTCTTCCGCCGCCACCGGCTCCAATTGACCAACCACCTCCACCAATGTTCACTCCCATGCCAATTGTCACAGATGAATTGGACCTTCCTGGTTGGGTTCCCAAAAATTACATTGAAAAAGGTTTGATTGTTGACGTATATTTGTACTGAATACTTTTATATTGTTCTAATTCGTACAAATAATTTATAGTTGTGGCTATCTATGATTACTATGCAGACAAAGATGATGAGCTGAGTTTCCAAGAGTCTGCTATTATTTACGTTTTGAAAAAGAACGACGACGGCTGGTGGGAAGGCGTCATGGATGGCATCACAGGCCTCTTTCCTGGAAATTATGTTGAGCCTTGTGCATAATTGTGCATAAAATAACATACAAACACAAGCCGCTCCTTGAATCTTTGAGACTTTTCAATTTTGGCAATTTTATTCTTATCCTATTGTGTCGATTCAGTCGTCTATCCAATGATTTATAAATGTTTTGCAGCCAGAACATGTTTTTTTATGCGAATACTATATTGTTTAATTATTTAAAGATGGTGTTAAAATGAGGTTTATTTATTTATTTAGACAGGTTTTGTTTAATTGGTATAAGCAAAAGAAGAACAAAAAACATCTTGTCACATAATGGTTATATTTAATGTTCATGTAAGAATTAAAACATATGTAATTTACACTGTTTACACAGTCTTTATACAAGTGTATGAAATTAGCAATTTTCTACTAATTACTTAATTATAATAAGAAAAATATTATATTGCAGCCATAGATTATTATTTTTTATTTATATATATATATTTAATTTTTAAAACAGGTAAGTATTTAGATCATAGTTGTATTTTGTAAATATGGTAAATTTGTACTACATATAGTTGTTTTTTTTTTATACTAATGTTATTTAAGTTTATTTGGTATATCAAAATACTTTATGTAATATTATTTTATTCAAAAGAATTACAATTATTTACCCGATATTCTGATTATTTCTTTTCTATTCGCTCACTCACTTTTCTGATTTATATGGGCTCAACACTGTGTATATAGTAATTCAGATATCGTGAGATGCGGTCAGGTGTGATGTAGGTTTCAGAAAAACATTTTCTTTATCGTGCCAACGTTTCGATCTTTTATTGAGATCATCTTCAGGGCTCAAAGTGTTTGTCTTCTGTGTAATTGTGCCATCCTTGCGTGTTGTGTTGAGAGTGCCTACACTCAGATGATCTCAATAAAAGATCGAAACGTTGGCACTATAAAGAAAATGTTTTTCTGAAACCTACATCACACCCGACCGCATCTCACGATATCTGAATTACTATCGATTAACGGTCACTAATCTCTACACATTTCTGTGTATATACATACATACACATGTATAGAGTTGTGAACCTAACACTTCCCACTTGCCAGCCACTACCTTGTATCTTCAATGCCATGAATTCTCCAGGTAACTGATGCAAATTGTATACATAAAATTTTATTTAAAAAAACACTTTCTATGGGGCCAATATAATTTATGTATATTTTTTGGCCCTTAAAATTGATATTCATATTTATTAATTTTATCTTATTTTTAATGTGCTCAATTTGTTGCGAGCAAAAATTAATGTTTGATGCTAGTTTTAAAATAAATTTAGTATCACACAATTTTTATTTTTTACACAATTTAAGAAAAACGTGGGGTGTGCCAATGCTTTTTTGACCCACTGTAATAAATGTTTAAAATAACAATGGATCAATTAAATTGCCATTACCGCTTTTGGTAATTTACAATAAATTACTGGCAAGCCTCGGGTTTTGGCAGTCTACGGTAAGTCCTCGGTTCTATCTCTCTCACAGCCGAGGATAGGCTCCAGCGACTTTCAACAGCTAGCTCATTTCAGCACCCTACGCAATCAGTGTCTAGATCCACTCACGCTTAAATACATTATTTTCTAAACACCATTTACTCAGAGTGTTGTTAAACTCAATATTCCTCCATCCTCCACACATTATATCACTATAAATTCTAATTGAGGGTCAATATTTTGTATTTGGGGCATATGTTTAAACGAATGAATAAATAAATAAATTTGTGGTAAAAAAAAAATTTCCGTGTGGTTTTTTTAACTAAATTTCCTGCTTTATTTTTACATTAAATTGCATTCGGGAATTTACACCCGTCATCAGAATCTTTTTTTTAAATTTTAAATTAGGTATATAAAGTTAAGATATATAGTCATAGATGGAAATGTAGACCCATTGATAGTAATAACCAATAATAATATCATTAGTAATAAACCGTATATATTAGGGGAAGTGGAAATTTTTATTGTATTTAGCCGTCAAAATAGGTTTTGTGTTTCTGTGTTTTGTATGAATGAGTGTATTTATTAGAGTGAATGGGAAAGGGCTGATGGTGGAATAGCATTCCCATCGCCCCTCGAGCTGTGTACGTGACTTGGGTGAACGGCGGAATATTTATAAAAGTACCCCGATTAGATTAGTTTGTTCTTGTATGTAGGTCGATGGAGGAATATTGAGTACTCCATCCACCAAATAGAATGAATGCAATGTACATAGGTGTGAATGTATTTATTAGTGTGAATGTGTATTGAACGTGTGTTGTAATATTTCGCATGCGCTCGGGGGTGACCAAGGTGTCGGATGCTCCTAAGAAAAATAAATGAAAGCAATAATAAGTAATAACCAATAACAATGGTTCAACCATGTAACATGACCGTACGTAGCATAACATGGTAACATGGACTCTTGAGTATTATGAAAATTATTTAAATTACACTTATGTATAATACAGTTGGAAGTGTTTGAGTTTTTAGTGTTTTCTTGGAAATTTAAAGGTTGGAGTGTGAACTGCAACGCCACCATGCTTCAGGTCAAGCATGCATCATGAGGACAGAGACAGAGGATAGTAATTGGCTACTTCAGAATTCAGATCAGTACTGAGCATTGCTCGGTTTTGATTAGACAATTGTCATAGCAACCACGTGTTGCGTCTAGTTTTAGTAGCCACGTGCTTTTTGTTTTGTTTTTTATTCTCAAAGTTTATCGATTGTTATATAACTGTTTTCCATAGTTAAAATATTATTTCGTCGTCATAATGTCTCCGTTAACGTGTAAAATAGGCCCTTCGATATTGAACGCGGATCTTTCGATGCTGTACGAAGAATCACAGAAATTGCTGGACAGCGGTTCCGATTATCTTCACTTGGACGTGATGGACGGACACTTCGTGCCGAACCTCACCTTCGGCCACCCGGTAGTCAAGTGCCTTCGTAACAAGCTCGTAAATGCCTTCATGGAGGCACATATGATGGTCTCTAATCCAGATCAGGTAACGATGGGTAGTTCTACCCTGATGTTTCGTTTCTAAAATATCTGTTTAAAGTGGATCGAACCGATGGCTGATTGTGGCCTGGACCAGTACACATTTCACGTCGAGGCTTCAGACGACGTCCTAGCCACTTGCAGGAAGGTCCGTGAATTAGGGATGAAGGTAAGACCATTAGAACAACCTGACATAATAAGTACCATTTTAGATTTATAACTTGTACAAGTAAGAATAAAGCCCAGTTTACACGGAGGTATGAGAGATCGTATTGAGGAAATCGATGTGACAGGGACAGATACTGTGATTCAGACAGGGAGATTGGCAGTATAAGATAACGATTTTAAAACCCCCATACAGTTACGAACAAATTGCACAACTGAGGCTGTTGTGCAAACAATTGTATAGTGTATGGTGGTGTTTAAATGGCACCATCCTCTGGTGCACAGATGGATCTAGAATACAAGAACGTACACAGGTAGGAATATTTGGACCTGGAACTAAATACTCAGAACCCATGGGAAAACACCAGTATCTTCCAAGCTGAAATTCATGCAATCGAAAGATGTACCCAACTCAACATAAGTAAAGGGTACAAAAACAAGAATATAGCTATCATGTCAGATAGTCAAGCAGCCATCAAAGCACTATGCTCAAATATCATTAGTTCAAGGATGGTGCTGAACTGCAAAACCGAACTAAACATACTAGGTACGCAGAACAAAGTCAGCCTCTGCTGGGTCCTAGGACACGTGGGAGTAGAAGGCAACGAGAAAGCGGACACCCTTGCAAGAAAAGGGGCTGCTATACCGCTGATAGGACCTGAACCCTTCTGTAGCATAGGAACCCCACATTATTAACGAGTTCTCAGACAGAAGGACAAAAAGAAAATGTGGGAACTTTGGAATTCACTCATTGGACACTAACAATCCAAGAATCTTCTAACCAACTGGTAGGAAAGAAATTATAGAATGTGTCAAGGGAAGCAGGAACAAACTGCGAATCCTAATAGGATTCCTAACAGGACACTGCAAATTAAATGGACACTTAAAAAAATGGGAAGAAATTGTCTAAGAAATCCAAAGAGATGTGGAATTTTAGAAGTACATGATTGTGTATAAATTTGTATCAAATGTACAAAAATTGTAGTAAAAAGAATGAATTAATATGTAAATAATTTTTTAAAATACATTAAAAAAAAAGTATCCATCTATCTACCTACACTATCATTAGTTATCTGCAGTTTGATCTTCATGGGCAAAAATTATAAATTTTATGGCCTTTTTACATTGCTTTGATGCTGAATAAACATTCTACTTAAATCCCAAAACGAAAATGAGGGAACTATGGAATTCACTCATTGGACGCAATCCAAGAATCTTCTAACCAATTTTTGAAGGAAAGAAATTTCAGAATGTGTCAAGGGAAGCAGGAATAAACTGCGAATCGTAACAGGATTCCTAACAGGACACTGCAAGTTAAATGGACACTTAAAGAAGACTGGAATAATCCAAGATGGCACATGCAGATTCTGCAAGGAGGTAGAAGAGACATTTACTAACAAATTGCGGAGCCACACTAGCCTGCAGGAGGAAATGTTTTGGGATGTATAATGTGACCATAGAAGACTTCAACCATTGAAACCGGGCCTACTAATCAAGTTTCTTGATGAAATAGGACTCACTGATGTGCTTTAGGCAGAGCTCGGGGGATACAATAGCTCTCAAAGGGCGCAGTATACTACACCCTGTAACTATATCTACATCTACGACTACATGGTGGTGTTTGAGGTGCTATGCAACTAGTTGCAGAAATTCAAAACTATTTGAAATTAATTGCACAACAAGTGGTGTTATGCAACTGTCGCATTGCTTGTATAAATGGTGTCACCATTTCTAGTAATTCACCAAAAGTTATGGGGTCTATTCGCAAATAATTTTTATAGTCAAGTGATGAACTCGATTGAAGTTCTTTGAGGAGATTCGCGTGGTGAAAAACAGATCTTCTCTTTAACCACTCTTTGCTTCCTTTTTCTGTTTTGAACACCAACATCGGACGCAATATAAATTATTATGGCTAAACAGGTCGTGTTGTGAGACGCCATGCTACCATTAAAACAAGACAAAGTGTGCAAAAAATGTGTATAGTGTATGGGGCCTTTGTTTGCAGAACAGCCTATTGTACAATGTACGTTGGCACAATTTGATCGAAGGTGTATGGGGGGGGGGCTTTAGTCGCTTGATACTTTTAAAGGTGACTGACAGGACATTGCATGGTGTCATTCAAACAATTTGAATATATCGAGCAGATTTCTCAGTTCGATTCTTGTTTTACTTTTACCTTTGTAAAAACTTTTACCTTGTAACTTTTAAAAATGGATAGAAGTGACATTTTTGATAATGACAAACTAATTTCATTAGTGCAAACACATCCCATGATAGCTTTAGGCCAACAGTGGCCCCAATTATGCTGATAAAGTTAAAAAATAAAATGCTTGGTTAAATGTGTTGCAATCGCTTTACAAGAAGAAGATTTATTTGGGATGTGCAAAAGAAGAACGAAATCGGCATTTTTTAAATTACCTTTTAATAACAATTGTTTTAATATTGTAGTAGTCAATTCCTAAAGTAGTGTATTGAATCTCAGTCCTATTCGGCCCAATTGAGGAAAATTATATGATCTTCAGGAGCCACCCACTGAATAGCATAGCAAGTTATCAAGAAAGAGGAAATCACAACATGAAAATAATGAGCATCTGGCCGAAGTTTTAGCACACAGATTAAAGTGGAGGCAGGAAAGAGAAGAAGCCATAGAGAACGACTCAGATAGGTTATTTCTATTATCCTCTCAGAGACGGCAGATGAAATAAATATCGTAACTGCCATCAATGATGGTCCCAACCCGAAATGTTTGTGTCAAATGAATCGTTTAATTATAATCATGCCAATTTCGTGTTCTTATGCTCATTACACTCCAGTTTCAACAAGATTTGACTTCCTACTGATTGTCTCAACCAAGCAACTCACAAACTACATCAACCCAGACGGTTCCCAACTTTCGGCTTCAGAGGTTTCAATCCTGAAATTAATTTAAAATTTTCAATTTCTAATGATATAAAATTGTACGCTCAACCTTTTATATTAAAAAAAAACAAAAACATTTTATACCTTTTGAATAGTTATTTCATATGTTGATAATATATAATAATAAATATTTTCAGTAATAATATAGTTAAATTATATTTTCAACTGGGGGAGCTGGCGGACAGGGTGGGAGTAGATTTGTCCGTTTTGCAACCCGAGAGTAAGGCTCTCTCTCTTCAACTCCAGTCAAGTATTAGTCGACTGAAAGATAGTTTTATGGTGAGTAACATAGAGCGAGTGCAGGCTTCCCATCGATACCGTATATATAGGATGCTGGATCACGGAGTTAGATGTGCCAGCTTTGTTGGGGACCAAAAGCCAAATAAGAACATTACAGACATACGTTGGATCCTAAAACTGAGGGGAGAATTGCTGAACCTACGGCATAAGCCGTATGATCTCCTCAGCCAACAGGAGTGTGAGTTATGCAATTACCGGGTAAAGGAAGACATGTTCCATTTTGTCGCGGAATGCCCCATTCTGTCCCCCTATCGTTTGTCTGCGTTCGGCGAAAGAACAGTATCAATGGACAGATGTATCAGATTGCTCAACGGACCAGATTGGACAAACTTAGTAAATTATGCTAAAGCGGTCTGGGCCTATCGAAGGCTAATAGTAAACTAATTTAATTAGTAATTCTCTTTTCTTTTCCTCTTTTACTGCCCATGTTTTTGCTCCCGCTCTTTTCCTTGATATTTGGTGTTTTTGTTTCTCCGGTCTCAGCTCCACTCATTGATTTTTACTTCTCAGTTTTGTGTCCTTTTGATTTAGTATTTTGTTATAGATATTACGCTTAGCATAGATTTAGTTTAATGTATTTGTACGTTTATTTTATAGGATTAGTCAATAATTAATCCAAGCTCCGGCAGACAGTTACCTTGCCGTGTTAAGTTTATTTTCTTGTCTGAATTATATGTAATTTTTTTTTCTTCTTGTATGCAATAAACTTATTATTATTATATTTTCAATTTACCTTAGTATTACTGAATTACTGCGGTGCAATGCTATCTCGCATGTTGGTATTCTTCTGGATCATGCATTGTATTTTGGATAACAGATTTTCAAAAGAAGGTAATGACATGCGGTAATAATTGAAGAACTTGTTAGAACCATCCCAAAATTCTTTATTTCATAGCCTTTTGTGTCATGTTTCATAATAATTGGATGAACCCATATTATTATACTTTTACTTGTTTTTCGCCTAATTAAATGCCAAAGAGCTACAGCTTCTAACTCGTCAAAATAATAAAACTTCTAGATCTTTAAACCACTCGGGAGAGGATTGAGAAGAGATGGAGGAGAGGTGACTGATTCTAGTCGCCTGGTTACTTTTTTGTATCTCGTGCCTCCATGTGAACCGGGCTTAAATTGTTACTGTGAGTATATTAAAGAATGTGCGAGGTGGTATCACAATTATTTCTGATCAGTGCTTACAGTAGACAAGCAACTCAGAATTTTGAACACCAACAATCATTCAGTCCACTTCATAGATCCTAAAAGTTTAGCGCAAACAGACTACATGGCGTTCTGTCAATAGTGGGTTTAAAAATATTCGTGACCACCTCACAGAATTTCTTTGGCAAAGATATGTGCGGCTCAGGAAAGCAGACCCATTTCAAGACTGTAAAATATTGCTACACTCTGCATACTTAACTCATAACTATGTAACTGTTACTGTTATATATTGAAATGTATTATTGATATTGAAGAAGGTGTTGATAAACAGATTGAACCAACAGTGATCAGACAGCATAATCATAACTGGAGCATATACTAAAGTTTCTCACAAGTTAGTTTCTTTAGTATAAGCCCCTGGATGGTTTTATTTACCTTTACATAGTAACTTCATTATTTTTCCTATTTTCCATTTAAACTAGAGAAAATCTAGTTTACTATGGTATTACTGAATGCTAAGATCCATGGGAAAATAACTAGAAGTTTATTTTCAAAATAGGAGATTATACTAAAAGACACCTGTGGGCAGTTCTCAGTGCTTTATAAACTAGCTAGGATCCACAATACTGTGGCATATTGGGTAGTTTCAAAGAAAAATATTCTTTTTAAATTTCAGGTCGGTGTGGCATTTAAACCGAACACTGATGTTATGGTAGTCAAACATTACGTTGATGATGTTGATATGATACTGATCATGACGGTCGAACCAGGATTTGGGGGTCAGAAGTTCATGAGTGACATGATGAAGAAAGTCAGATGGCTTAGGGACAACTTTCCAACGATGGATATTGAAGTTGACGGTGGTGTGGGTCTTAACACCATTCAAGAATGCGCTGAGGTATGTAATTAATTCTAAATAATTCTTCACAAGAATAGGATATATTTAGCTTCTAGGTGAAGTTGTACACTGCCAGTCAAAATTTTAGGACCAACTCAATTTTTTGCAATAAAAAAATGAAAATAAAGATTTCAAACAAAATTTTTATTAAAACAATGATAAGATATCTGTGAAATAAATGTACATAAAATGGTATACAGCAATGTATTAATAGTAATAATGTAGAAAAAATTGATCTCTACGTTTTTTTTTCATCCAAAAATCCCCCCTTGCTTGACGGCTTGGACTACTGGTAACATTCTTTCTACAAGTTTTTCTAATTTTTCAAAAGGCATGTTATTCCAACAACTTTGGAGGAGCTACCAAAGGTGTTTTTGTGAAGTTGGGGCATGAGTTCGGATGTTCATATCCAGGTCTTAAAGCATTCAGTTGAGATTTGGAGATTGAGCTGGCCAAGTCATGTTCTTCAAAACACCTTCATTTTCTTTTTCTTGTAAGAAAGAAAGCCTCTTCATAGTTTGGATGATTATTTAGGATCATTATCTTGTTGCATAATAAAACACCACACACAAATAAAACCAGAACTAATTAAACAAAAACCAGAAGGGATTGTGCAGTCTTTCAAAATGTCTCTTTGTTGAGTATTCTTTGAATTTGTACAACATCTCCTTGTTCAAAGCCCGAAAAACACCCGTACACAAAAACTGAACCCCCCCCCCCATGCTTAACAGTTGGGATTATGCACTGAGGAATAAACTTTTCTGATGAAGTATGACAAATCATAATCCTACAACTTGATCCAAATACATGAAACTGATTTGACAGTCCAGAGTACGTTTCTCCAATCCTTCACTGTAAAATACTTATGAGCAAGTGCTCACGATATCTTTTCTTCTTATTAGCAGGACGTAAAAGTGGTTTCAGTGTAATGATACGCCACAACAAGTTGGCCTCCCTGAATCTCCTTGTTACAGTTGAAACAGAAATTGATTTTTTGGTAGTATTAACCTCAGCTCTAATCTGGGACCAGTGAGTCTTCTGTCCCTCTTGATTTTCAAAATAATACTATCTTCCTGGTTAGATGTTATTCTGGGTTATCCTGATCGAGCTTTGTCATGATGAGAGCACCTTGAAGTGAGCAATGGTATTATAGAACCCTGTTTTTGACATTTTCAGTTGAGCGGCTTTTTTTTTTTAAATTTTACTTTCGAGCAGGATCGTGGGCACAATCCCCCGGCGAAAAACCCCGCCCCCGCCACATCCCCCCACCAGGGCAGGAGAGGAGGAAGACCCAATAACATTGAGATAATGTTGGAAAAGTCCACGTCCTCGAGGAAACTGGGGCTAATTCACCCTGTCTCCCCCCTGTCCACCCCAACAGGATTGGCCGACCAGGACCAGGCCCCCACCGCATGCCCGCACCCACTCACTCCGCTCAATCATCTTCTAAATTTTAATGGTTGAAGCTAATCAAAAAGTAACATTTATCAACTTTAGAAATCTATAGATTATGTTGAATGCTGCTGGATTGTTGCTTATTAGAACAGATTCTAAGTTTATTGGTTTGGGAACGTTTGGGACTTTGCTCAGATTTTTTAGCAGTTTTTCTCTTTCCTTTTCGTATTCTGGGCATTCGAAAATTATGTGGGAAAGATTTGAAGGGCAATCGCAAGTGGGACAGTTCGGAGACAATGCCAAATCGAATCTCTTCTTGTAGCTACCCCATAGGCCATGATTTGTCTTCAGTCTAATAATGGTAGAATAGATGAGCAGCAATTTGGCTTGTTTACTTTGTGTAGTGTGTAAATCGCACTGCGCAGGTTACCAGAAAATTCCTAATTTTTACCATTTTTGTAAGTGAAAACAGAAAAATAGAAACAGACAATTAAAATCTTCAAACTTTGTGGTCTGAAACGCACTGAAAAGAAACTAATGTCAGAAATGTAGATAGACCGGAATGTAAACAAAACTCTAGACACAACAAACACAATTAATTCTTAACGATTATTAGGGCATTGTCATTGACAGAATTAATGAAATTGTTCTTAATTACAATCTTAATTTTTCTCATAGTTTTTCTTACATCTGATTAACAGAATTGACCTTAAATGCAAGTTTCTACAGGGTATTGTGTGTAAGCATGTATTTAAAATTAGATAATCGCTGTTTTAAGTGATTTTGATTTAAATATACAGGTGATCCTAAACTTTAGACCTCCAGTGTATATTCCAAGCGATCGACCAGCCTTTACTCTATAATAGTCTTGTGGATTAGGGTTGTGGTCAGAAAAACAAATAGTGCTGTTGCACCTACTATACAATAAAGAAATATATCTTCGAAAGCTTGGCGTTGTACATTAGCACTATTTGTTTTTCAGACCACAAGACTTTTCTAGGTGAAATTAGAAAAATGTTTATTTTGTGATGTCCACAAAGTTGGCACGGTACTCACTAACGGAAGGTCCGGTATGGGATCGGCTTTCAGCTACTCTGAATTCAGTCCCTACCCTTTTCAAAAAAGAGTTTCTTTGATGGAAGAAGACCGGCACACCAGGGGTTCAAATTTTTGTTTCACACAAGTGTTGTTGCGAGCTCCCAAAAATGTAGCTAGGGAGGAGTACAATAAGCTATAAAGCTGCAGTGCTCAGGGAACTCCTCCAGTTCCTGATATCCACAATAAATTAAATTATAAAATAAAATTAAACAAAAGTAATTTTTTAAACAAAAGCGCTCTTTTACAGGCTGGTGCCAACATGATTGTATCAGGGACGGCTGTGACTGGTGCTACAAATCCTTCAGAAGTAATAAGCAAATTAAGGGAAGTTGTACAAAGTAAATTGTAAAGTTGTTTATTCTTTTATATATATATATATATATATAATATCTAAAAACAAACTGTTAGTTTTATGTTTATAATTTTTGTATTTTTAATAAAATTGGGTTAGGGTTCTCCTTAAAAAATAAAAAATTAATGCATTGTCTTAATATTTATTGAATTTATTTTCCACTCTTTTATTTATTTGCTTACTGGCAAGAATCCTCACCAAAGATGGTGTGAAGCTGAAATGCATGAGGGAAATTTTAACCACTAATTGTAAACAGACCTGGTAAAGTGGACGTGTCGATGGATCCACATCTTAAAAATAATTTAAAAACTGGCTAGTGATGGCATTTAAACATAAACTTGATAGACCATGATTGTAAATAATTCATGAAAGCAGTAAATGAACTTTGGTTAGTTTTTTAAACACCCAACTAATATTTAGGGTCTGTAATAAACAGGGTCCTTTAAAAGCTTTTGTATCCCCGTCCTAGTCCATTAAGAAATTTGATTTATAAGCCTGTTTTCACTTTCTTCCACGTTTATGTTAAACATCCCAAAGACTTTCTCCTGTGAGTTCAAGCATCAGTTTGTTAGGTGTGTTGATGACTCCTCTGCTTTCTTGCAGAATCTGCATATACCGTGTTGGATTAAACCAATATTCATACCTGTCTCGGTGTCCTGTTAAGTTTTTTATTTTTTAGCTGCTTCTTTTGATACATTCTGTTGTTTCTTTCCTTCCAAAACTCACTAGGAGGTTCTTGGAGTGTTTCCAGTGAGCAAATTTTACTGTTAACACATTTTCATCCTGTCTTTTTGTCTAAGATACTCATTGATAGTGTGCACCCCTACACCCCAAAAGGGTTGGTGCATACCTAATTTATTTGGTTGTTTGCACATTAGCACCATTTGTGCAAATGATGTTAGAGCTTCATGCTTTGCCCCAGTTGAACTGAGTACATTTCTCGATTGCATGGACCGGAAGATACTGGAGTACTTTTTCATGAGTTACGAGTAGTCGGTTCCAAGATTGAACATTGCCTTCATACCTTCTTGTTCTAGATCCATCAGTGTACCAACTGATGGTGCAGTTCTTGACGTTGGATCGTTCCCTATTTTTTTTTTTCTAGGCCTGTTCGGATTTTTTTTTTTTTTTTAATTTAAACATGTCCCTGGGGGCTATGTTCCCTAATTAGGCTTTTATTTCATCATTTAAGTTTTGTCCTATTGAATGGTTTTTAGTGATAGATTTTCTATGTTGCTCTCGTTATCATATGGTGGAGGAGGGTTAGTCCCAATATCTTCTCCATACAAGATTTTATGTCTTACCATTATAGTGTACTCCAACTAGTAACAATTTTTTTTAACCAAAATTTTTCTATTCATTTTTTTAATAAATTCCAGTTACAGAACAGGTTGAGTGGATAGGACACAGCATCTCAGCATATCACCGACCCCGAGGATTAAAAAAGAAGTAGTTGCCATTTCTGGCACATCATAATAATAAAAGCTGGCTAGTTAAACTCATACATTGGAATTTCCTTTTTTAAAAAAGATAGTTCCTACTCACAGTAAGTTGTTTTCCAATGATCCGGATTTCGAGCCCCTTAGCTCATCATCAGGTTGAAGGATTTCTACAAGCATGTCTCTCGACATGAATTGCAAAAGTGAACCTGCCAATACCCCCGCCAACGCGACGTTCCAATGAGGAGCTGGTTTCATGGTGCTCAATTTGAACGTGCGAAAAACAGGAATTATAACACAAGTAAATATTATAACGGTAATTTCTGTAAGGAATTAATTATAAATTAATGATTAAAGATACAAAATTAGAATAATACCTTATTATTATAAAAATAATAACAATTTAAAAAATTAATTTAATTATTTGGATGTTTAATTTAAGTTTTGTAATACATATTATTTATGTACATATTTAAAATGAAAGGTAGATCAAAATCTATTATATTATTAATGCATTTATCTCCATGTTCAATTTTACATTTTTTAATTTCAAATTTCTCAAACCAATCTAGTTCTCTCCATTTGTTGAAACTACGTAACACTGTCATATTTAAATTTGAATTGAAATTTTGTTTTGTTTCTTTTAGATTGTCCTTAAATTGCGAAAATTTGTTCAATTTAGGCAAGTGTTCTTTTACTCTTGTTTTTATTTCTCCACAGCTTTGTCCTATATATTTAATATCACAATCATTACAATTAAGTTGGTAAACGCTGCTTTTTGCCAAGTTGTCTACCTTGCCTTTAGGTTGTGAGAGGATGTTTTTAAGTGAACCCGTGTTTCTAAAAGCTATTCTAAAACCTCGTTTAAAAATTTTACTAACTTTTTCCAACAATTCACCAAGGACACTTTTTTTCAACAAAAACGCAAAAAATCGAAAAAGAATTATTTTCTTTTTTGATGTAACAGACTCGTGCTTTTACATTGAAAAAAAAAAAAAAAAATTTTTTTTCAATTTTTTGGGGTTTTTGAGTTTTTCTTTAAAAAAATGTACACAAAAGGCTCCCAGAACACTTTTTTTTCTCGAGAAAAACGCAAAAAATCCAAAAATATCGAAAAAAAAATGTATTGTCTTTTTCAATGTAAAAGATTCGTATTTTTACATTGAAAAAGACAAAACTTTTCGATATTTTTGGTTTTTTTTACGTTTTTCTTGACAAAAAACGTGTCCTACGAGCCTTTTACATAAAAAAAGGCAAAAATTTTTCTGGGTTTTTGTTGAAAAAAAAAAAAAAAAACGTATCCTACTAGCCTTTTACATCAAAAAAGAAAATAATTTTTTTTTTGATATTGTTGGATTTTTTGCGTTTTTCTTGAGGAAAAATATAAAAACATGTACTACGAGTCTTTTACATCGAAAAATATAATAAATTTTTTTTTAGTTTTTTGCGTTTTTCTTGGAAAAAAAAAACAAAAGGCTCGTAGGACACTTTTTTTCAACAAAAACGCAAGAACAAAAAAATATGTCTTTTTCAATGTAAAAGGCTCGTACTTTTACATCGAAAAGACAATAAAATTTTTTTAGATATTTTTGGGTTTTTTGCGTTTTCGCTTACTTCAGGGTACTTGAGGGTCGATGGGGTACCCAATATCACTATATACTCACATTTTATATCAAACGTTTATATAAAAAAAGAATAAACAATTTTCTGGGTTTTTGTTGAAAAAAAAACGTGTCCTACATCGAAAAAGACAATGAATTTTTTTTCGATAGTTGGATTTTTTGCATTTTTCTTGACAAAAAACCTAAAAACATGTCCTACGAGCCTTTTACATAAAGAAGAATAATTTTTTTAAAAACTAACGATATAACTAGCTTACTTGAGGGTCGATGGGGTACCCAATATCACGATATACTCACATTAAGCATTCACACTAATAAATACATTCACTCTCAGCACACTAGGGGCACAGGCATATCAGAACTATACACAGTAAAATAACCCTGTTCCCTCCAAGAATCTAAATAGGGGACCCCAGCGCAAGTATAATTCTCTATATCGGGTAGCATTTCTACTTGCTCTCTATATGGAGCCAAGGTATCGCACCCTTCTACTGGGTGGGACACATCGAGCAACCTTTCTCTACGAGTCGGGCACATATGCAGGCTTTAAGTAAGTGTCTAATGTCAACCTTGCATGGCCTATTCTTAATCAGATGAGAATGAGTCTTCTTAGTCAGGTCCACAGAGAGTGCTCTTGATACGAGATTACAAATAATTATATTTTGTTTGTTTGACAAAACTATTTGTTTTTATTTTGTTAAATATGTTTGTTAATTATGTTTATTTATATGTGTTCATGTTTGTATCTTGCTCTTGGCAAAATAAGTATTTTGTTAAAGAGCTGAGAATAAAATCAATTTTAATGATAAATCGATAACATTATGCCACATTTTTATTTTAGTTCAACAAAAATTTAGTAATTGCACACGAGTAAATATTTAAATACCAGTAAGATGAATGCGATTAAGAGTAAGATCACTTTAAACCATTGCATTTTATATTTAATATATTTTCTGAGTTTTCATAGGGAAACTTTATTAACAAATTCAATTATATTTTTATAAAACTGTGATTCTTGATTGCTTTATTTTTTTACTTCTTGGAAAATATATAAAGACAAATTTTCATACAAATATATTATATACAATTGTTTTTTAAACAGAAAAATACATAGATCTTTTTATTTAATCAAAATGATAAGGCAGTAATGAAAAGATGCTAAGATGATTCAGAAATGGGACAGTTCTTTGAGCCTGACTGAGACAAATGATGAATGATATCGACCCAATCCCATCCTCTCGCCCTTTCGCCTTTACAGTCCAGCCTGTCCCATTGTTTCCTTTTCTGCGCTTTTGTCAGTTGTTCCTTTTTCTTTTTCCTCGAAGATGTGACGTCTTCATGCTCGCTCTGAGAATTTTCAACCGTTAAGGAATGAATAAAACAAAAATTGATGTTTAAAATTAAACGCTTACATCTTCGCCCTCCGAACACGGTTCGTTGTGATTAACGACGTCGCCGATCCCGCTGATGTCTTCATCTCCTATAAGCTCTTCGAATTTATCCTTCAGACATTCAAAAAGCGAATATGTCATCGGAGAACCTATTAACTGTTCGGCCTCATCTAATACAAATTTAGCTATCCTTGCTTTCACTTCATCTTTGCTTAAATGAACAAAAAAAAAATATAAATTACTAATATTCTTGTGATAATTACACTATAGTACGGTGGAGTCCTGCTAATCCAAATGTCTTCCTAATTTAAATACATTTCAAAATATACATTTGTTTTTGTATTTGCTAAATAAATTTAAATGGTATTATGTCAGTTATTGACCCACAGCATGGAAGAAGTGAAAGTGGTCTGTCTATACCAAACGAAGGCAGGGCAACAGACGCCTGGTTCATACAGACCGATCAGTCTCTCATTGTTTATACAGAAGACAATAGAGAAATAGATGTATAATCACATTAGGAGCACAGCATTGAAGACTAATCGGGTGCTAAACAATAAAATATCAGGCAGGGAAGTCTATGGATGATTTAAACAGGCTACTTGCTATCGAAGGCATTCGCTGCAAAATTATTGTGATGCCGTGACATTTCAACCTGCACATTATCGGCGAATCAATGCACACTAGGTTCCCATCCTATCCTATCCTTTCCCAATTTCTCGTTTGCCACCAACCAAGATGGATTGTTTTTAACAAGATATGAGATAGGACGCTGTGGCAGATGTGCACTGTCAAACTGACAATTGAGTACTGCTAGGTATCGAAGTGTTAAGATGTGACACGCATCCCATAGGTATCTGAGTCACCCTTGATAACTATTGGGAGTCATGTCGGCGTCTTTTATAAACCTCTCGAATAGTTTATTTACTTTTCTTTCTATACAATTGAAAAGAACGTTGCGATAACTTTTGCAGCAAGTGTGCATCAGGTGCAAGGCATCAAATATGGTATTATATGGAAATAGTCCTGGAATTTTTCATGGATGTGGACAATGTCACGACTAAGTCCATGACCTATGTGCTAATCTTATCACGATCCAGGTGTGCCAAGCAAAGAAACAGATTTTTTATTGAAAAGATATTCCAGTATTTCAGCTCTGGATGTCATGCCTTCCTAAGTAAGATACCTCCTTATAGATAACTCCAAAAAAGTGATACGAATCTTCCCGGGCATTATTTTTACAGAGTGGACAGATTTCATTTTTTCTCCTCTTAATTTGAAAAGCCAACAAGAATCCCTAAGGTTAAGATACTGGAATAAGTGCTCATTGAAAATTGTCTTATACAAGTAAAACCTCTGTACTTTTCACCCTATTCAGTTTCCTCACGATGAACTTCGTTTATTTTATTGGGATGATCTAAAAGAAATGTACAGCAATAATTTTAGGCAGTTCATCATCTGGGAGGCTCAGAGCACAATAATCTACTCAGGTCGAGGTGCAGAAGGCCTTATAGCCACCTCTTTTACCCCTATCGCTGATAGGCTCAACATTTCAGATGTCTATCTATTTATGTTTAGGGGTGTGATTGACCATATTATCTCAATTAATCTTCTTTTATGTAAGTTCTTGGTTGAAATGAAAAAGTTAGTGTCATGAGCGGGATTCAAACCCACGATCTTCGGCTCAATACTCTGCTGCTCTAACCACTTGAACTATCGTGAATTCTTTCTTTTCTCATGTGAACTTCACGTGATTTGAATCCCGCTCGTGAAGTTAACTTTTTGACTCAACCAAGACCTTACATAAAAAGAATAATTAATTTTATATAATATTTAGATAAATTTAGGTGGAAGGAAAAGGCAAAGAAAATAGAGGAGGCAAACAGAATCCTAGGGGGTGTCGGTGACTGCAACAGTTTAGGCAGACACGGCATTCATCAATGTAAGGTAAACGTCCAGGTGAACCCGATATACTTACAAATGGGCTTTTTTGAAAAACACTGCCCCCCCCCACAGGGTTTGTGATACACTGTCGTTGAAATTCTCCATGGGGGGGGGGGTTACAGGATTCTAGGGTTTGCTTGTAATTTAGGGAAAAAGGTGGTAAACAGAAGTTTCTTCACAAAAAATGTTTGAAATGTTTTCATAAGATCATAGGCCTAAAAGCTCCAGACTTGAGCGCTATAGCATATAACAGAGCACAGGACCTATAAAACTTTATTTTATAAGGTACAAGATTATTGAAAAAGAGATTACCCAGGTGCAATTTAAACCTGTACCAATGCTTGCTACTGTATTATTGAAGTTATTTGGCCAATCTTACATCTTGGAACAAATTAATTCTGACAAGCAGACCGCCACTTTACTTTTTGTCTTGAACAAGTTTCATTGCTCAAGTTGCATCAACCAATTATTTAAACAAATCATTAATAAATAACAATATAAAATAAAACAATTACATATGCCTATTGTAAAAAATGTCCATGTTTAATGTCGGTTTCTCATCTGGGTACTGTTCGCCCCAGGTCAGCTCGAGAAGGAATGATTTCGCTTGGCCTTCTTCTCCGTACTGGAAGATACAAATTACATAAAATCCGCGATTTAATCTTTATTTAAGAATATGTATATTTACTTTATACTGAAATGTAACAGGGGAGACCTGGTTAAATGCCGGATCCCCATCGTAGATGGAGAGGACGACTTCTCTTTCTTCTTCTTGAAATTCCATATAAAAGAGCGTTTCCACGGAAAATATTTACGATACCATAAAAAGACGGCTCTTCATGTTAAATGTGGCTGTTGTGATAAGTCCAATTATTTACAAATTTCAGATTTTAAATTTGTGATACAAACTTCACTGTTCTCATGGAGGAGGTAACTTCTAACTGCACCGGTTGCACATTCCAGGCTACCGTGCAGGTCCTACACTATTAACAAAGAAAAAAATTTCTACTCAGATCTACTTCGACCTAAAGAAATAATTTCATTAGAATATAAAAACCATTAACGAAAAAACAAGGCATGACATGATTTGATTTAAATTAAAATAAAATACATTGTTAAATAAACACATTGCAGTTCATGATTTCAATGTTTCAAATGAATTACTATTTTTATATATGTACACTATTTTATGCAAGGATCTTCATTTCAATTTATTCCTAGATAGTTTACAAAATTGAAAGCCTTTAGTTTATAATTTTATGCCTGAATATGTGGAAACTATCACAAAAACTTAGGTATGAATTAGCCGAAAGTATAAACTGAAAACTTAGGTAAGCATTAACATAAGGTATAAACAAATTAGTATGAATTAACTTAAGGTATAAACAAAAAACTTAATTATGAACTTAAAAAAGTATGCAATATTTAAGGTATAAATTAAAAACTTAGGTAAGCATTAACATAAGGTTTAAATCAACAATTTAGTATGAATTAACTTAAGGTATAAACAAAAAACTTAATTATGAACTTAAAAAAGTATGCAATATTTAAGGTATAAACTAAAAACTTAGGTATGCATTAAAATAAGGTTTACACCAAAAACATAGTATGAATTAACTTAAGGTACAAAGCAAAAACTTAGCTCTGAACATAAAAAACAGTATGGATTAATTCGAGGCATTAACTAAAAATTTAGGTATGCATACATTAATTTAAGGTATAAACTAAAAAGCTTAAGTATTAACCAATTTAACATAAAACTTAAAAAAAAACATGTTTGATCTAATTTCAGCTAAAACAAAAAACCTAATCTAATGTACAACTAACTTAGTCTGAGAAAAAAAGCATACTGAAACACTGAATGACATGATTTGATTTAAATTAAAATAAACTTCATTGTTAATTTAAAACAATGTAATTCATGATTCTGTTTAAAATGTATATTACTATGTTTATTTAAGTATATTATTTCATTATATATTCAAGAACCTCCATTTCAATTATATTCCTAGATAGTTTACAAGAGTGGAAAGTTTTTGATTTACAGGTTTATACCTGGAAATGTGGAACTATCACAAAAACTTAGGTTGAATTATCTTAAGGTATTAACTACAAACTTAGGTATGCATTAACATAAGGTTTGAACCAAAAACTTAGTATGAAATAACCTAAGGGATAGCTCAAGTGGTAGAGCAGCAGCGTATTTAGCTGAAGGTCGTGGGTTCGAATCCCGCTTGTGACACTGACTTTTTTTATCTCAACCAAAACCTTCATTAATTGAAAAGAATTGGTCAAGCGGACCATGAAACCTAATAAAATGTACTAGGGGATAAACTCAAAACTTTGGTATAAACTTAAAATCCTAGTTTAAACTAGCTTAGCACAAACTTAACGTATAAATGAAAAAAATAGTATAGACTAATTAAAGTTACAAACTAAAAACTTAGTTATGAACTTAAAAACAGTATGTACTATTCTAAGGTAAAATTAAAAATTAGTTATGATCTTAAAAACTTAGTATGAACTAATTTAATGTATAAACTATAACCTTAGGTATGCATGCATTAACGTAAGATATAAATTAAAAATTTAGGCATGTATAAACTAAATTAAGATATAAACTAAAAAAAAACAACAACTCACGTATGAACCAATTTAACAAAACACTTATGTTTGGTCTAATTTCAGCTAAAAAAAAAAAAAGTAAACTAAAAACTTATATATGTACTAAAAATATAGGTATGAAATAATTTAAGGTATAAACTAAAAATTTAGGTGTGAATGAACTTATGGTATTGTAAGCGAGTGCTGACACGATTTGTTTATCGCTAAGTAATAAGAGAAATGGAACAAATGCACTTAACTACTTTTTGTGTAGGTGAACATAGAGTTCTAGAAATACAGTAAACCAGAAATGTATTAATTAACATTTATTGTAAAACTTGTCCCCCAAACTCTTACTGTAATGGAAAAGACACCTGAGCCTCACGTCTCTCCCTTGTGGTAGAAGTTAGCACTTGAATTTAAGTTATCTGTATATAGTACAATTAAAAAGTTTTGAGAGAGTGCAAAGGGACGTATAGCTATAGAGAGGAGAAAAGGTCTATCACTGAAATTGTTTAATAATTTAAGTACAAAAACAATATCAAAGTAATCCCTTCTTAGTGCCAGTTCGAAAAGTTGAAATTGAGAGCAGATTCCAGGGTAGGCGGAGTTCGGAAGAATACATACACTACCTACTATCCTCTTACCACTATCTTGGCTAATTGTGCAGTTGTAGATAGTCTGAAATCAAACTGCTCTGGCATAATGTTTTACATATGGCTATTTATAGAAATTATGAATGATGGAGTGGGTGTGGAGTTCAATCCTTTTTAAAAAGATGGTTCCTACTCACAGTAAGTTGTTTTGCAACAATCCGGATTTCGAGCCCTTTAGCTCATCATCAAGGTTTCCTTCCTGAATCCTGAAACCCTTCAATCTGATGATGAGCTAAAGGGCTCGAAATCCATCTTTTTAAAAAGGATTATGGCTATTTATTGTTATGCACTACAGATACCATACTAAATATGTTGTTATTATCATTGGGAAATTTCATAATTTGATCAGAGTTTTTTTTATCTTAGTGTATATGTATGTAAATAATGTTTGAATTGAATAAATTAATTTATTGTTTGAATGAATGGATCCTAAAAGGGTTATTTTTAATTTATCTGTAGTGCGCCCCTCCCATCAGGGTCGGGGGTTTTGAGTTTATAAACATAGCTAGATTGGGCAAAAATTTGTTTCAATTTGAAAAATTCAAAATTTTGACTAAAGCTCCCATGCAGGACTTTTGTCAGGAAGTCGAGAAACATCGGTTAAAGTTGATTTCTGTTATTTGTTGACACTTTAATCTCCCCCTGCTGATAGTGTGAAGTCTATAAGTCTGTTATCAGCGATAACAAGAAACAGGAGTAAAGAATTTATCGATGGACTAAAAGCGGTGGGCTTTTGACTTTTTTTGCCGAGTCGGGACGTCGAATAAAGTCGAAACGATGCTGATCATTTGAAAGGAAAATGACTACCAACGGGGAAGTGGATACCGGGCTTTTGGTGCCGGATCTGCTGGACCTCGATTTGTCCGAGGTGAGACGGTTTCCTCTTAGCCCGTGATTTATCTTTGACCGGATTTTAATTTACAGGCTGAAGACAAGGAATTCAACGTACCGTCTGCTGCGAAAACAAAGCGGAAATTAGCCGGGAACCTTTTGAACGACGATGAGTCTTCTCTGATCAGCGAAGAAGACCTTCCGAACTACTTGCCGCCTGATGTAAGTTACATTGATGCTTTTCCTGTAAAAATATTCACTCGTGTGTTTACAGCTCGTGCCTACAAGCTACGATGACAAGGGCGACTGCAGCTCAGTTAGCAGCGTTGGCAGCAAAAGCGGCCAACATACAAGCAGTGCGCAACAGAAGAAGGTCATCCAGGCTGCAAGCATACTCCGTCATGTCATTCTCAGGGCTGTCTCATCCCAGCTGCATCCGAACATTGTACAGTATTCACTTCATTCCAATTACAATAAACATTTGTATATACGTATGTTGTTATTTATCTTAAGGAGTATTATGATGACTGTAGAACATGCTTTGATAGAAAGTGTTCTTTGGAATGATGCCGAACCATATTCAATATCTAATTGTGAGGGTTTGTTTTGGTCATAAAACATACTACACATTTTGTGTTATAGTAGTTGTTTTTATTGAATTTGTAAAAAGCACAAATACCTGAAGTTTGGTCATTTTGGTTATCAGAAGTTACTAGCAAAAAATGCGATCATGATGACCAATGCCCAGTAACGGATTGGGTACAGAAAAAAGAAGACCAGCAAGAAAAGGCAGACCAAAATGATCAGAAATGACCAAATTACGGGTTCATTAGACTCCATGAAGAAATATCACACAATGACAGTTCCTTATTGTCTTTGGTTATTTTATTGAACTTGTAAAAAGTAGAAGAGCCTGAAGTTGGGTCATTTTGGCCATTAAAGGCTACTAGAAATAAAAGGCAGACGAAAATGACCAGAAATGACCAAATTACATGTTCATCAGACCCCATGAAGAAATATCACAAAATGTCCAGCTCCTCGTTGTCCTAGGTTGTTTTATTGAATCTTTAAAAATTAGATGTGCCAGAAGTTTGGTCATTTTGGTTATTGAAGGCAAACAGTTCAATTGTTTAACTCACAAAAACAAATGAAAATTTCATAAATGTTCAAGTGAAGTTTAAAAAAAAACACTTTTCAGAATGAATCCACTTGATTAAAATTATATTTTTTCTAGTTGTTGTGTAGTAATTAAAATTTGAAATCTGATGAATATGCTTGTAAAAACATTGATTTTTTAAAATTTTATTTTTAGTTTTAGCAGTTCTGTTAATGTGTTCATTTAATCTCACTAATTGGTCAGGGTTATAAGCAAGGTGAATCAGAGACAACACAAACTCAGTCAGTCCGTGTACTTTTACATATTGATTAAATAAAATAATCAGTATATTGTTATTGTGAGATTTCCTCCTGTGGATTGCAGGGTGATGAACCTGGAATTTGGTAGAAACTGATCCTTATGGTCTGTCTATCCCCACTGAATTGGTCTGATATGTTTTGGCTTTTTGCCATCTTTAATGTGTCTGGTTTAAAAAAAAAAAAAATATTTATTTTTTGTTTGCTGGCAGGTCATAGCTGGCACACAACATTTTTGCTTTCTGCAGTTTTAATATTTCTGCATTAGTCTATGTATTCAATGCTTATTTTATGGTTGCAATGACCTGGGACACACCTGCATCCTTCACATACCAACATTTGGTATTCACCAATAACTAGTTACAACATGCTAATAAATACACTCATTCATCTACTTACACGCTATACAATTAATAATAAATCAAGGGGTACTTGATATTCTGGCGATGACCACTCCTCTCATTTATATTATAAGACTATAATATAAATAATATATAATAAAACCCCTTGCATCCACATCAATCACGCTAATAAATACTCTCATTTGTTGGCACACATGCTATACTATGTACAAATGTGAGATAAATAGGGGGGACACCAAGGTACTTAATATTCTGCTGTTGACCACTCCTCTCATCTATTCCAAAAACGACTAAACCTAGATGATATGACAGACCGTCAAAGTACTTGGATATACTTCAAACGGCCTTTTCTCATTCATACCCATTAATCCAGCATTCTCGCTAATAAATACATTCATTCATATTGCAAAGGGGCAGATTGTAGTAAGTCATACGCTTTCACTACTTGTAATACTCCAATAAATTCTGCTGTTAGTCACTGTTATGCGCCCAGGCTTTTAACCCCTCGGGTCCTCGTCGCCCGCCCTGCGTAATATATATAACTGTTATGCGATGTTCTTTTCATCTGGGGGTAGGCTAGACATCAATTTATAATATTTTATTTTCTCACATTCCACCAGTATGTGACGTACTGTCATTGGCTTATCACCCTGTGGACATTGTCTCTGTTAACCGTCCTCCAGAAGGTAGCCATGGGTGATACTCATGTGGTGACCTTATCCTGTATGTGTTGCTGCCATTTAAAATTAGTCACACATGAGACGGCTGAAGATGGTGAAATGCCGAAACGTCCATAATAGATCAATCCAGCTAGGATAGGTAGACCAAAATGATCAGTAACCAAATTACAGTGTTATCATGTTGGGGTTTACTTTCTGAATGAATTGGCCCAGAACAGTGAGGATAGGCAGGAAAAAAAATTGAAACAACAAAATTAAAGGTTGATCACCCACCCTCACAGACCTCATCAGAAGACCTAAAAATAAATTCCTTGGGTTTCTTTTCAGGAACTAGACAACCATCGAACTCATTTTTTTTATTGATAACGATTTTGGGGGCATCAATAAAAAGAATATGTGTTTGTTGGTTTAGTTCCTGAAAAGAGATGCAAGAAATATAAAAATCAACAACCGAATAAAAGAGTAAAAAATAAAAAAATAAATTGATTATATTTTTTAATTAAGGAGACTGTGTTGGCCATTTTGATTGTTTGTAGTATGAAAAATGTATTGTAAAGAGGTTTGACTTGTCTGTTACACCCAATGGGTAGTTTGATATTAACTCCATTAGGATTATTTTCTTTATTACTATTTTTTTCACATTTTGGAATGTGTTCTTTAAAATCTATTCCATTAATTTAGTAAATTTGTTACAAAATAATTTATTGTTAGAGCTACTCTTCTTGAACAGTCTTTCTATAATTGTTGATTTATATCCACCAGATCAAAAATCAAGGTACAGGTTAATTCGTACTTGTATTTGTTTGTAATTCATTTAAGCAGCGCAGGCGAACCAGACGAGGATAAGAGCCAGGCAGAAGGCGACCTTTAGGTCTTTCGTTCATATTTTAATATATCAAATTTTAGAGGGGTGTAAGTATATGAGCAGCTAAACCCCTTTCACCCAGGGTTTTAGAAAATAAAGAAACCAGCCATGCCTGTCTTCCCGAGCCAGCAGGCGTTTTCTCGCGTTGTAAAACAATTTTGAAAACTTGTGATTTCCTCCTTTAGTCTGCATCTAACTGTAATTAAATCCTAATGGAACATCCTAGTCTGCTTACCCTCATTTGACTGGCACAGACACACTGAAGATGTCAAAATGTGACAGACCAACCCTTTGAAGACAGGCAGACTAAGATTGGTTAGGATCGAAAACTGTCAGATTTTTAAGATTTTCTAGGCAAACAGATTAACTAGGAATTTTTCAACTGAGTTTTTGATTGACATTGTATTCACTATTTTTAGGATGAACTTATCATCGGCACCCCTTCAGCTATGTGCGTCAGTAACCTCATAGCAGTGGGTACAACTCATGGGGTCATTATGTGCTTTGACTGCAGCCAAAGGCTCAGATGGCGACATGAGGCAGTTCGCGACCAGGGCCCTGTGACAGCGATGGCCCTCAACACGGAATCAACCCGTCTACTTGTTGGTTTTGCACGCGGAATGGTCCTCATGCTCGATGTGCAAGACGCTAAAGTATTACGTACAATTCCTCCCGAAGCTCATACTTACAATACAGCTGTCGTACATATCAAAGTAAGGATCCGATTAAAATTATTAAACTGCTTTATACTTAATTTCTGTTTAGTTTACAGATAGTCCATCTTTAGCATTACTGTCTGACAGTGGAGGATCTGTATTTGAAATCGGCCTTAAAAGAGTACTGGGCGTAAGATCATGGGAATGCAAGTGTATATTTTCTGGTAGCAGGGGCGAAGTTGTAGCTATGGAACCTCTTTTACTACAGAATCTAGCTTACCAGCATCCACTTTCCGGCTTTGTTATTGTTGCCATGGCCACTCTTTCAAAAGTAATGCAATTTTATTTATTTTTGTTAAAAAGGAAAATTTACTTTTGTTCTTTGGTGGTTTTTAGATTCTATTGGTCAGTTTACGGCCTCAAACAAGACTGTTGTACACTCAAAATATTAAAGGTGCTAGCACATCTCTTCCCCTTTTGTCATGGCAGTTTGTCGTAATTCAGGTTGCCGATACTTCTAGAGTAATGGATCCCGTTCTAGCGGTGGCCAGAAATGACACAATTTATTTTTACCAGGTACACAATAATATTTGAATTTTTTTTTTACCAACGGTTAACATAACTTTTATTAGGTGAGCTTGGAGAGAAGCGGAAAAATCGTTTGCCAAGGCTTACAATCAGTCAGCCTGCCTTATTCTCTTATTTCCTGCCACTGGCTCACGCCACGGACTGTGGCTTTGATCGACACCAACGAGACCCTCCACCTGTTTGATGTCAGGACAAAGCAGGAACTTGAAAATTTAGACTTGTCCATTGTTGAATTAGTGTACAATTCTGTTGCATTCAAAGGCTTAGCGACTGGTGGAAATGTCAGCAAAGCCATGGTATAAAAGAGGTTATTATTTTGCAAGTTTGAAAGGTAATTATTATAAAGTTTCTTTTTTTAGGCTCTTGCTGGGCAGAGAGCGGTGTACAATTCAATTTTCAGTTTTGGAAACCAACTCTTACTTCTTGGTGTTAAAACCCTTCATGTTATATCAATTCGTATTTGGGTTGAAAGGATTGACGGTCTTGTGAGAGCTGTATGTACTTCAAAAATTTGTTTTCTGCATTTACTTTATATTTGTCACAAAAACGATCGCTTTCAGCAAAAATTTGAAGACGCCCTTAAACTCGCTATGGATTTTTATGAAGAAAGAGGGAAAGCCGTCCTCGGTTTAAGAGGGGCGAGAGAAGTCAGACAAAAACTCGTCAAAGAAAAGGTAGCCGTAAAAAACTCACATGTAATAAAAATGGTGCTTAAAAAAATTGGTTTTACAGGTTATAGAGACTTTAGAAAAATTTGTTGACCATATTGTAGACGGTTCCCCTTTTATCAATTATTCCGAAGCAATTCCAACAGTTATTGAACATTGCATCGATCTTGATAGAATGTAAGTCATGCCACAAAAATATACAACAAAAACAAAAATTATATATATTATCATATCTAGGGATTTGGTATATGACAAACTTTGGAATGGCATGACTGATGGAAAAAATATTTACTTAGAAGCCATAGAATCGTCTTTAATCGACGGGAAAATAACTGACATCCCTCCAGAAATCTTGCAGAGGCTCGTGTCGTACCAGCAGAGCATGTTACGTTGGGAGGTAACCGTTTTGAAATATTTTCACTTTCTGATGTTTTAAAACCGTAACGGATTTTTCAGCAACTTGAGAGTTGCATCCAGAGAGTGGATGTCCCTTGCTTAGACATAGAACAAGTTATTCTTATATGTAAACGAGAGAATCTTTACAGCGCCCTGATTTCAGTATGGAATAGGGCTATGAACGACTATACTAGTCCAATCCACGAACTAGTCCCAAAATTAAGATTAATGGCGTCAGGTAATTAATGATCTACTTACCCTCATATATTGTACTATTTAATGTCTTTTTAGAAGAACCTAACGTTGTCAAAGAAAGAAGAAAACTCGGAAACTTGCTTCTCGTTTATATTGCTAGTTGCTTGAGCGGAGCTGTTGGTCCTGATAGAGCTGAACACGCTCGGCAACAAGTTGTTAGAGCTCTTTGTAGTCAACATAGCCAAAATGCCGATGATTGCGAGACATGTTTTCCTTATATAAGGTAGAATAATATTGAATCTGTTTTATCTGTTACTATTGAATTGATAGTTTTAAAAATATATTTATTTCAGGGGTCTTTTGGAGTTCGATACAAGAGAATTTTTAAATTCTCTAGTTATTTCTTTCTCTGATGCTTCACTTTCTACACAGATAAAGCAAAGGCTTGTAGATATAATAATCCAAGTTATGAGTGACAGCCCATCGTTTAAGGTGAAGGTCTAGGATTCGAGAGATAAGTTGGTAATTTTAAATTCGGTTTATTCTAGTGTGTCGAGATAAGTTGGGTCCTGTGCGTGCTAAACAATTCAGCAGTTGGACGAGGCCTCAGAGTGGACAGCAGTTTGTACACTGATACAATTTCAAGCCTTGTGACTGACAACAGCTGCCCGAGTGCAGACCGTCAGCAGGCTTTCCTCCAACTAGTCACTTCTGGAGCTCTGGCCGACCTCGATCATGAAACATTGTTGGAACTGGCGAAATCCGCTGATTTGTAAGTTTTCAATCAAAATAGTAAAAAACCACATTTTTTAAAATTTCATTAGGGTTGAGACAAATTGGAAAGAAAACACTCATCAGGACTTTGAAACTTTAATTAATAATTTAAAGGGTTAAGACATATGAACAAGTATTCATAATTATGAAAACTACAGTTTCAAGTATTTTTTTCTCCCACTGGTTATCCTGGAGGGAGGCATTTATTTGTTGCCCATTCCCTAGATAAGACTATGGGCAGTTTCAAGTATAATGACATATAAATTTGAGTTTATATATAGCCTTTTCCATGAAATTAGCCTTTTTAATTTCAAATGAACTATTTTTAATTTTATATTAACTATTTTTATTTTCAAATTAACCATTTTTAACTTCAAATTAACCCTTTTTAATTTCATATAAACCATTTTTAATTTCAAATTAACCTTTTTTAATTTATATACCACTTGGTAATTTCATATTAACCATTTTTATTTTCAAATTAATCATTTTTAACTTCAAATTAACCCTTTCTAATTTCAAATCAACCTTTTTTAATTTATATACCACTTAGTAATTTCGTATTAACCATTTTTATTTTCAAATTAGCCATTTTTATCTTCAAATTAACCCTTTTTAATTTCATATAAACCATTTTTAATTTCAAATTAACCTTTTTTAATTTATATACCACTTAGTAATTTCGTATTAACCATTTTTATTTTCAAATTAACTATTTTTAACTTCAAATTAACCATTTTTAATTTTGTATAAACCATTTTTAATTTCAAATTAACCATTTTTAATTTATATACCACTTAGTAATTTCATATTAACCATTTTTATTTTCAAATTAACCATGTTTAACTCCAAATTATTTAATTTGTTATAAACTATTTTTAATTTCAAATTATCTTTTTTAATTTAATATACGAATTTGTAAGTTTATATTAACCATTTTTATTTTCATATTATCCTTTTTTAATTTCAAATGAACCCTTTTTACCTTCAAACGAACCCATTTTAGTTTCAAATAAACCCTTTTTTAAATTTCAAATTGTCTTTTTTTTAAATTTCAAATTAACCATTTTTAACTTCAAATTAACACTTTTTAATTTCATATAAACCATTTTTAATTTCAAATAAACCTTTTAATTTATATACCACTTAGTAATTTCATATTAACCACTTTTAATTTCAAATTAACCTTTTTTAATTTATATACCACTTAGTAATTTCATATTAACCATTTTTAATTTCAAATTAACCTTTTTTAATTTATATACCACTTAGAATTTCATATTAACCAGTTTTATTTTCAAATTAACCATTTTTAACTTCAAATTAGTTAATTTCTTATAAACCATTTTTAATTTTAAATTATCTTTTTTAATTTTATATACCAATTTGTAATTTTATATTAACCATTTTTATTTTCATATTATCCTTTTTTAATTTCAAATGAACCCTTTTTAACTTCAAATTAACCCTTTTTAGTTTCAAATAAATCCTTTTTTTAATTTCAAATTGTCTTTTTTTAATTTCAAATTAACCTTTTTTAACTTCAAATTTAATTTTTTATATGATTTTTAAGTACAATTATTTCATATTTAAAAAAATCTCTAATTAATAATAAAAGCAGCCATCATTTTTACATTTAATTATGTGTAATTTTTAATTGTGTGAATGACAACAGTTTCACACAAAACCTATATGACACAACAAGAATAGCACCACACTTTAAGCCTTGAGTATGATCTGAATAAAGGTTGAAATGTCGTTTTTCTAAACTGTCTCATTCTTGACTACTCCTCATGACTTCAACAAATAATTTTTAATTTTAGTTGTAATTAATAATAATAATAATAATAAAGGTCTTATTTCTTATTATTTTATACTTACGCAACAATTGCAAATATACACACATTTTACTGTACAAGCTTATACTTCATACCATCTCCACAATTTTTTTATCTTAAAGAAAGGATTAATTTGAAGTAAAAAAGGATTAATTTTAAATTAAAAAGGGTTAATTTGAGATAAAAAAGGTATAATTCATAGATAAAAAGGGTTAACCTGGAGATAAAACGAGATATTTTGAATTAAAAAGGGTTAATTTGAAGTTAAAAAGGGTTAGTTTGGAAATAAAAAAAGGATAATTTGAAATTAAAATGGTTAATATGAAATTAAAAAGGGTTAATTTGAAGTTAAAAAAGGAATAATTTATGTTAAAAAAAAGATTAATTTGAAATTAAAAAGGGTTGATTTGTTGTTTAAGTTTTCAAAAGTTTAATTTGAAGTTAAAAGGTGTTAATTTGTCAGTAAAAAAAAACTAGCACCAGAGCAAATATGCTGGTGAGTTATATAGGAAAAATCAATTTTCTTCCTGATTGGACTCATCTCTGTTTTTTAATGTACAGTTAATTAGGTACTATTTTAAAGTCTCATCATTAATTATAGTTGGATTATAAATTTTAATTTTATTTTCATTTTTTGTACGCCCGTTAGCCATCAGGTGTGTGCCATTCTTCACGAAATTCGAGGGGAGTACTCTCAGGTTTTGAAGTACCACTTGGAAGACCCGACGAGGCGTGAACACGTGTTTTTGTTTATTGAACAGTCTGAGCACAGGCTGTCGATGGGAATCACTGAAGAAGACACTCTGAAGGTATATTTTATCGCAATGTTGAATTCAAAAATAAGTCCGTAGCATTTTTGAATTATTCAATTTGATCCACTTTTATGTTTTGAAGCAATGTTTATTTAGTTTGTCATTAAGTTTACAAACTCTGAAAAGAGTCAGTTTCGTTCAAGATATTGCATGTTTATACGGTGTTATGGAAAAAATAATGCACTTTTTCATTTTGTTATTTTTATTTAATACTGCAAAGGTAAAACCACTGCTCTGACTGCTTGGAAGATTTGTTGTGTGTACGGTGATAACACTTTAGGAGGAAGTGGGAGAATAATTATATTTTTATACTCCAAATCTGGGCGCTACAAGAGAATAAGTGCCGGTTGTTGAACAAAGGGTTTAAACTTGATGAAGAATAATCAATTTCTCTACTAATTTATTATATTAACAAAAAATGTAAATGAACAAAGGAGCAAAAATATATAATTTAAAAAAAGTAAATTAAAAACAAAATTGAGTTCTAGCCAGATTTTAATACTAAAACATCTATTTAAAAGAATATACACTCCACAAAAATGTGGCTCATTTTGAAATTTTGATATTTTTTATGCACTTGTTTTTTAAGTACTATTATCGTGTGTGTGGTATTTAGTAGATTATTTGGAGATCGTGAGATGTGGTCTGGTGTGGCGTAGGTTTAGAAAAACATTTTCTTTATCATGCCTGGACATCTTTTGAGATGCAACAAAAATTGCTGTAGCTTAGCTGGAAAGCTACCCCAGGCATGCACATTTGCCTGATTTTGCCCCTTTAGAGCTAACAGTAAAAAACGGCTGGCATTGGCTAATCACAAGGTGATTTTCCACCCCATCTTTGCAGACTCGCAGAAATTACTGGAGCTTGGCTTGCATCTGCTACTCTATCCACCCCATCCGCTTGACATCGCCCCTTTAGGTCTCTTATTCTAAGCTTAGCGAAATTTTATTAATGGGAAAAACTACTATGCTTGAAGATGGCACAAAATACATCGAGTTCATTACTTAAAAACATGAGAAGTTCTAGGAGGACGTAATTTCAAAATTATGTACAGAGAGTGGAACAAAATGGTTCATTATATTGTTGGTTAATTTTGTTTATAAGCGCCTTAAATTTTCAGTGAATTTATTATTAAAAAATGCTGCAGTCTTCTTTTCCGACCTGATACTTGGTGGCTAAATTCATCCATGTTTTTTTTTACAACTAGGAACTTTTACAAATTGATGCTAAACAAACAGGGCAACTTCTTGTTAGATACATTCCTCAAGCTATACCAAACATTCTACCTCAGCTGTCCAATGAACAATTATTCTACTTTCTTCAAGGAATGCTGTAAGTTTTAATTCAACCAAATTATATAAATATTTTTAAGTTTTTTATTTTATTTCAGAGAAGAAAGTGATCTGGATACAGAACTAATGACTAATTACGTGTGTTTAATGTGTACATTCGAACCTGACAAAGTTTATCAGACTGTTAAAGCGAAAACAAACATCGAGCTCGATCCAGCCATAAAGGTGCTAAATTTTCATTAAAAACTATTAAAGCGGCAATTTCAATATATCCGATTATTTGTCATGGACAGGTAGCCCATGAAAAAGGACTCGACGAGGTGACTGCAATCCTATTGGAAAGAAGCGGTGATCTTCAAGCAGCATTCAACGTACTGCTGGCAAGATTGGAAAGAGCGATAGAAAACGTAATTTTTACTTTTTTTTACTGAATCATAAGACTCATTTTTATATTGAATTTCATAATTTATCGTTCGATTTAAGTTCAAATTTATCTTTAATCGCACAATTTTTTGAATAGGGCGAGGAAGATGCGGAGAGAATGACTGAAGAACTTGTAAGCCTGGCTCAAAGAGGAAATACTGTCCTGGACTCAAAAACTTCATGGCTGCCGCTACTAATGTGCCTTTTGAAACTCAATTCTCACGGTATTTTCATAAAAACAATATCACATTACATTTTAACTAGTGTGCTATTAGATTTTTTTCTTGTAAACAGAACTCCTGCAGCGAGTGCTGAACAACGCAGATCTCAACTTGGTCTCTGAGCTCCACCTGCTCATGCAACACACACAGGGTACTTTGGGGGAACTTAGAGGCTTGATTATGGGTAAATGTTTTGTAATTCATATTCTATAGGATTTTTTATTTTTTAATCGTTGGTCATCTGCTGCAGGCCTTTTTACAAAATGCCGCGATCAAAGGAGAATGCTTGAAGCGACTAAACGCCTCCATATGTCGGGCCTTCATGGCGAGCTTGTTGATGTTTTTACGGAGGCTAAAGTAGGTTGCAGATCGCCTAGTTGCTGCAACATTTGCAAGGATCCTTTCACGGATAAATTCTGTTTATTTAGGTAAGATTTAAATGATTAACGATATGTTACAAAACTATTTGGATTTTTTTTTTTTTGACAGATGTGGTCACGGATTTCATATTGAGTGTCTACCTCCATCTATTTCCAAGTGTACAGAGTGTTTCAAAGAATAGACTTTACCCATGAAGTCAGTTCATTCCAAATTACACCTAGCCTTTTTTGTAAATATTAGTTTATGTAACCCAAGTTCCATCTGACAGAAAATTAACTTTATACATAAGACTTCATAAAAGTTATTCAACTTGTTTAATGCTTTATTTATAAATTTTTACTTTTGAAAAAGCAATCTGTGGTATTCATTTATTTAAAACACTTATACTTTTAGGTAGTTACCCTTAAAAAAGTTATACTTGTCATCTAGAATTATTTCATTATAAAAATAATTGTGTATTACTCTATGAAAAAACTTTTCTTTAAACTGGCAGCAGGGGTTTGTTATAAAATAATGTTTATAGTTGATATACGCATATGTAAATAATGAATATTGTAATTTATTGTATTTGTAATTTGCATGCAAATATATGACATGCAGTTAATATTTATCATAATACTGAAAATTAAACAATTTTGTTCCTTGTATTTTGTTACAATATAAAGAAATTAATTTATATTTATCAAATAAACTGTTTTAAAAAAACAATTTTATTTTGTATTTTTCATTGTGTATTTGTTTCTGTTTACATCATCCTTCCTAGGACTCATTTTTAAAAGGTTAATGGTTTTTATTGAAAGGTTGATTATTTTTAGAACCCTTTGGATCCGAAGAAGAACTTTTTTGTCTTTTCAAAATGGCTTTTTCCGATCGACCTTTAGAAATTTCGGAAGTGGCAGCATTCAGTGCTGGTCGACTTTCGGCCATTTTAGAAGTGGTTGTCCCCAACTTTTGTCGGCTTCCGGTGTTCAATTTTGACTGACTTCTAGACTTTTGAGGGGTGCTAGTGTTCCATTTTGGTCGACTTCTAGACAATTCAGGATTGATATTGTCCAATTTGGGCTGACTTTCAGTAACTTCATAATTGATGGTTTCCATTGTTAATTGGCTTCCAGTAATTTCAGGAGTGACATTGTCCAATTTTGGAGGACTTTCAGCCATTTTAGGAGAGGAAGTTCTCAACTTTGGTCGGCTTCCAGTGTCCAATTTTGACCGACTTTTAGACATTCGAGGAGTGCTAGTGTTCTGTTTTGGTTGAGTCCTAGACAATTCCGAATTGATAGGGTCCCATTTTGGCTGACTTTCAGTAACTTCATAACTGATAGTTTCCAATCTCAATTTGCTTTCAGTAATTTCAGGAGTGACATTGCCCAATTTTGGAGGACTTTTATTCATTTTAGGAGAGGCAGCCCTCGACTTTGGTTGGCTTCCAGTGTCCAATTTTGACCGACTTTTAGACATCCAAGGAGTGCTTGTGTTCTTTTTCGCTCGACTTTTAGACAATTCAGGATTGATAGTGTCCAATTTGGGCTGACTTTCAGTAACTTCATAATTGATGGTTTCCATTGTCAATTGGCTTTCAGTAATTTCAGGAGTGACAATGTCCAATTTTGGAGGACTTTTAGTCATTTTAGGAGAGGCAGCCCTCGACTTTGGTTGGCTTCCAGTGTCCAATTTTGACCGACTTTTAGACATCCGAGGAGTGCTAGTGTTCTTTTTCGATCGACTTTTAGACAATTCAGGATTGATAGTGTACAATTTGGGCTGACTTTCGGTACCTTCATAATTGATGGTTTCCATTGACAATTGGCTTTCAGTAATTTCAGGAGTGACAATGCCCAATTTTGGAGGACTTTTATTCATTTTAGGAGAGGTAGCCCTCGATTTTTGTCGATTTCCAGTGTCCAATTTTGACCGACTTTTAGACATTCGAGGAGTGCTAGTATTCCTTTTTGGTTGAGTCCTAGACAATTCCGAATTGATAGGGTCCCATTTTGGCTGACTTTCTGTAATTTCAGGAATGATAGTTTTCAATTTTGGTTGATTCTCAAACATTTCATGAGGAATAGTGTAAAATTTTGGCCGATTTCCAGTCAATTCAGGTGTGACAATGTTCGATTTTGGTGGGCTTATAGGAACTTGAGGGGTGATAGTGTCCAGTTTTGGTTGACTTTCAATAACTTTAGAATTGATAGTGTCCATTTTCTTTTGATTTTCAGTTTCAGGATTGGTAGTTTCCAATTTTTGTTGACTTTCACTAATACCAGGATTGATAGTGTCCAATTTTGATTGACGTTCAGCAATTTCAGAATTGATAGTGTCCAATTGGGATTGACGTCTAGTAATTTCAGAATTGATAATTTCCAATTTGGATTGAAGCTCAGTAATTTCTGGATCGACAGTGTGCAATTTCTGTTGACTTTTAGCAATCTCAGGATTGTTAATGTCCAATTTCGATTGGACTTCGATAATTTCAGAATTGATGGCGTCCAATTTGGATTGACGTCTGGTAATTTCGGAATTTATAGTGTCCAGTTTTGATTGACTTTCAGCAATTTCAGAATTTATAGTGTCCAATTTGGTTTGAAAAGAGTTCCGTTGCATTGACGGCTGATGATCTTGTGGTCTTTCCGGTTGATGTACAGGCTCATTTGAAGTCAACAGAAGATTGAGCGATGGCCTTTGCAATTCAATTTCTTTCAAGATTTGACTAAATTTGGAAATATTTGAATTTCTGTTTTTTTCATAATCATCTATTTCTGAAACCGAACTAAATTTCAATAAAATGCAAGTAAAAATAAAAGAAACGAAAAAGAAATTCTATGGCAATTAACACATTTTAATTTTATGAATTTTTTTATTTAGCCAATTAATAAAGGGTGCTATGTGGTATGAAATATCAATAATCATAATTCATAGAAACTAAGTCTGTTTGGGTAACAATCATGATCTGGCTCTCTGATGCTAAAAATGTATTAAAAATATGTTTAAAGGAATGTGGCAGCGTCAGTGAGGCGGATTGGCAGAGAAGCACTCACATATCAAGAGCACTGTCGATATGTGGCCAACGGAAGATCTGACACATAGAAAGGCATCCTCACCTGATTAAGGATAGGCATATGAGGTTGACACAAGGACACCTACTTTTGCGCCAAAGGTGTATATGTCCAGTAAATAGAGAAAGATTGCTCGATATTTCCCTCCAAATTGAAGGGTGGAATTCTTTGACTCTTTATACAGTGTGTAGGAATGCCACCCGATATGGGAATTGAGCAAGGCTGGTATCTGGGTCCCCTGTTCTGATTTCTTTCAGGAAATAGGGCTTTTTTACTGCATGTAAAGTACATAACATTGAATGTATGTAACTTGAGTGAATAGCATGCAAATTGGAAAGAAGATATTTAAGAATGGGTGAGGGTGTGAATGGCAGACTGATAACGCTGGAAGTTAAAATGATCTAGCTGGTAACCTCTGGAGTCCATCATCACCGTCTGGATGGATAAGATAGAGGTCAAACCCTGGTTTTCAAGTCCTGCTGGTATTTTAATGTAAAACAAAAGCTGGATTTATTGGTGGGCTGCGAAATGCTTAAATCTGTACAAGTGTGTATGAATGTACATATGTAGATTTGAGCTTGTATAAATCTGTAATCAGTAAGTCTGTATATATCTAATTAGAGCACAGGTGGGGACTTCTTCCTCCCTGCCGTCTCTTTAGAGTGGTTCTTTTAACTCCAAGTAATGTTTTTCTACATAATTATTTTTATTATAGGCCATTTGAAGTGCCATATTGGGGGGGATGGAGGATAAAGGTGACAAAGCAAATATAAGAGTATAAGCAGTGGAGAATTAGTAATTGGCCATTATTGGAAGGATGTTTTCGCATTCTGTCTTTGATTTTTGCAATAAATATATGTTAGTTGGCTAAGTTTGTTTACTGTTTATACAGACAATCATCTAATAAAAAATATTTACCTTGAAATAGAGAACTCAAAGTGATTGGAACGTGAGGAGTTTCTGAGAGCGTAGCTTCCTGAATTTGTGGTTTCGCCTCTTTGGAAGTTCTTTTCTTGGGTGTATTCTGAGGATTTACTAAGTGCAAGTTAGTCTTGAATATTTCAAGGTCTTTGAATTTAATATGTTTTGTTGAATCAGAAATTCTTCTTTCTTCAATTTTATCATTCGGATCTGAAAATAAACCAAATGTTCAAGAAATGCAGGAAATCCTGGAAGCAGGAGGTGATTTAATTCAATCTTTCATTATAATTTGGGCAGTGCGATGCAATTTTTTTTTCAAAATACCGCACACTGGAGAATAAAAACTTTATTAGCATGAGAATTTATATTATAACTAAATTAAGTCGACAATGACTCAGTGGGCTAAGCTTGGATTTTTGGTCACAGGTTAGAACAGTTCAAAAACATAATTGTAAAATTCTATATTTCATAAAAAAAATACATTTGTCGGATATTACTAAAAGAGTGATACAATTTTTTATTTATATATTTTTGAAAAATATTGATATTCGGTGATAAAACGACAATGTTCCGCAATACATAAACATAACTAAACTACAATACAATGACAATTTATAATACATCATAGTACAACTGGGAGTAAAATTTAACTTTTGGTTATAAGTTATAAGGAAAAGGATGTTGATTTTTGGGTACAGCAACGTTTTAAATTTTTTCTCTCTACTGGGTGTAGATTTTTTTCAAAGAAGGTATCCTATCAGTTTTTATTTTTCAAATTTACATGAACATTTTCCATTTTGATATAAAATCTCATGTATTACACAATCTCTTTTTTCAGTCCAATCTTAGAACATGGATATCAATATCACAGAAGAGAGAAGCAAAACAAGAGTTTTGAAATAAGTTCATGTTTTTAACATGGTCCAAGAAATGTTAGACAAGCTCATCAACTTTCTCTGAATTAATTTTTTACAAATGTAAAGAAAAATTAACACATTTTTAAATAAAGAAGCAATTTTTCGGAGTCTAATGTCATTTCTGCATGCTTGTATTTATTTCGCCCAATTTAATGTCTTTCAAGAAAAACATTTAGATTAAAACCATCAATCTGTGGTTGGGCGAATTGCAAGAAAATGTCCGTGAATTCTAATTGTCAACATGCCTAACATCAATTGGCCAAGAAGTTAACAAATGTTCACTAATATCAGTTGCATTGTAAAAAAATTCAAGTTTCTACTCTGAATCAGCCATCAGCCAAGTTACTTTCAGCATCCGGATCAGGAACTAGACACACAGAAATGCTTTAATTTATCCTTTATGAACTGACATAAAATAAAATAAAAAACAAAACAAGAAAGGAATGTAGCAGAGTAGTTAAAACCTGCCTGGGCTGATTTTTCTTGACAATAAATGTCCCTGTTTTTGTAATTCTGTCCCTTCTTGGTGTTCATGATTATTGGAATTTGGGTCGGTAGCCTCCTTAAAAGCACTTACTATGACAGTTTTCCTGTAACCAGACATAATTTTAGTCAAATCTAGTAAAGAAAGAAAATCAAAACACAATTTAATATTTAGTCATTACTGATCAATTCTGGTCTGCCTATCTTGTGTTGGTCTGTTAGACAGTTTTCGGCATTTGGCCATTTTCAGTCTGAAATAGGCAGACCAGAATGATTGGTATTGTTTCAATTACGGATTCATCACCCCACAGACCCCTACCACATCATAAGAAAATGAATCTTAACAAAATTAACTTAGTTTTGCCTGTCAGGAGGCTAACCTACAAAAAATACAATTTGTTTTGATGGGTGATGTTCTTTAAAGTACTTGGTCTGTACTCAGTACTCAATTTTAGAAAATTCCAAGGGATCGCTGAGCAAAAATCAGATGTTCCAATTAATTTGTATTAGAGTATTATTACTAACCATTTCTGTTGTCTCTTGACTGCTAATGTTAAGCAAATGTTCACTATGATTATGACAACCTGGAAAAGAAATTTTTATTAATATATGTAGTAAATTAACTTCTTGTCTATGAAGCATCACCTGTAATAGTGCAGTTAGTATTGAAATGGCCATTATATTCCTTTGGCTGTTCTCTACAATAAAGTTAAGTTTCATCAAGCACGAGGTACTATAAACATTCTCTAAGTTGGGTCTGGCATAGCAAATCGGTATATCACCGTCTAATGTATCCGTTTTCAAATTGATACAACACGAGATTGGAAGAGTTGGAGGGATGAACAACACAGACCATGAACTAGGGTCATCAATTCCACAACACTTTAACTAGAACAAAAGATAAAAGTGAAGTTTTTTTAAATAAGTTTATCAACTAAGCTTTACATCACGCTGGAGATCATCTAATTTCTTTCTGTCAATTTTGCTAACAGTATACACCTTTGTCGCAGATCTTAGCTGTTCCAAGCAATATTCTGGGTAACTGTGTAGTGCTCGTATTGCCATAATTCCAATTACTATCTCTACTACGATGGCAATCACAAGAAACACCATAAACTAAAACATATTAAAAAAAAAAAAAAAAAAAAGTTGGGTGATATTCCAGAGTTGTTTGTGACCTTACGGCTATGAGTAAATGATGATTCTCTCTGAAGTTTGCATACACGCCAAATGCAGAGATGATAATGATAGTTATTGCGAGAGTAAGTAGAGTGATGGGCGGTAAAAGTTGATCGTGGTCGATCCAAGGAGAGTCGCTGAACTCTTTCATGGCAAGACTCGATACGATTAGCATTGTCATACCACCCACCTAACAAAAAAGGAATAAAAATTAATACAAGTTGTACATAGAGACAGTGCATAAATGAATCATGTTGTTCAACTGTTGAACATTAGTGTAAAATTGTGAAGTCAGGTTATGATGAATTAGCTATGTCAGTTTTATGCTTTTTCTAATGAAAAGGGATATTCAATTTCAAAGATTTTCCAAGATAATTTACAAATAAAAAAACCTACATGTTCGAAAATTTTGAGAGGATGGAGTTAAATTCCATTGTGAGATTTTCTCTTGAGGTTTGCGGTGTGATGAATCGTGTAGTTTGGTCATTTTCGATAATTTTGGTGCCTCACCTTTGCTTATAACCCTAATCTGCTACAACTTATGCTTTGTGGAATCATAATTTTTATCATTTTGGGCATTAGTGTATTGATAATTTTAGATCCAATCAATGAAACATTGTTATCTTCCAGAGGGTTATGTCGGAGCCTTTCCCTGCTTATAACCCTGACCTGCAATTGAAGGTAATGCTTCAAGAATACATGGTAAATTTATAGACAGTTTTAGCATTTATTTCTTTGTGAGATTTCTCTTTGAGGTTTGCAGGTTGATGAACCTAGCGGATTTGTTGTTTCTGATCATTCCTGATTAAAACCCTGACCCACTACGACCTACTGTTTCAGAATAGTTTTTATCGATTTTTATATATTAGTGTATTAAACATTTTGCTTTAAATTAATGTCTTTTCATCCTCTTCTGAACGGGTTTTATGTGGGTTCCCTGCTTCCTTGACCCACTGTTAAAGATAAGTCTAGTACATTTGTTAAATTTATAGACGTTTTTTCTTTGATAGATTTTTATATAAGGTTTCCACGGTGATGAACTTGTTGTTTGGTTGCTTCCGATCATTTTACTTTACTCTGTGCCTCACCCTGCTTAAAACCCTAATCAACTACAACATTCACTTTTTAAAATCGTTTTATTGATTTTTGGATCTTAAAATATTAATAATTATACATTGGCCTTTTCCTATCAGTTTGGTTTGCCTATCCTCACTGCTTTGGTCTGTCAGACGTTTTGGTATTTTAACGGTCAGGGTTATAAGCAAGGTGAGACACTGACACCAAACCACAACGCACTGTATCAATTGAAAAAGGTAAAGAATATGTTTTCAGAAAATTAGACATGGTAAAGTTGATTTGGCTGCTCATATTTTATTGTGAGATTTCACTCAGAGGTCTGAGTGGTGATGGACCTGTCTGTAGTTTGGTCGGTTCATTCCTCGCGTTTTGCTTGTTTGGACTGTCAGACACGTTTCGCAATATCAAAACCCACCTAAGCAGTACACCTTATTTTTTTTCCAATTAAGCATGCAAGTTAGAGTGATGCTTTTTCCAAGCCTTATTAAGTAGGGTAGCGAATGATGAGATGATGATGAGAAGGATAATAGGAACAGAGATGTGGAATCCCCAAGCACTCCTACCACTTTTGGCTTATTGTACGCCATACTTTTTCCCAGTGAAACTTGCATGTTGAGTGATGCTTTCTTCCAAGCAGTCTTAAGCAAGGTATGGATTGTTTCATCTTCGATGTGTTTTGTGCCGGTGCCTCATCCTACATATAACCCCGATCAATCTTGCTTAATTGTCCGTATTATTAACATTTATCTTTGAAACATTATTAATAGAGGATCAAGGTTATTAACAGGGTGAGGCATTGATGCAAAGGCACCACTTAAATTGGCGAAATGTTTAAAATGATAGTTGAAAACAGTGAGGAGAGGACGACCAGAATGGTTAAACTACTAGTTCTTGGATAAATCAATCCAAATTTTGTTCCAAATATTTTTTGTTCCATATATTCCATTTACTTTTCTCTATGGTGGGATTTAATATAAGGCGCTTATCCAAAAAGTGAAACATTTTAATTTTAACACATGATATAAATAAATGGACAAATCATAACTAGACACATAACCACATAGCAAATTAATTCAGCACAGAACGATATATTTCCCCATAATCACATATTTTAAGCTTCAGCTTGCAAATGGAAATTGACCAGGTCGAGAAAGCTCACTGCAGGCGACACGACATCCCGAAGAGGAAGTGCTGATCTCATTCGGCTGCGGGCAGCTCTCCTAAATCAGAATGTCAGATACTAATCGGTCGAAAGGTGTAAAGCCCTGGTAGAAGAGGTGTAAATGACGTTCGGCCTCTCAGAGAGGACAAGAAAGCTCCAGAATGGAAGTCGAATACTACAACAGGCACAGTGAGTCGTTCAAATGGGCCAGCATCGCCACCCACGTCTTAGGCGTCGCCCACTTCACAACGGCCATCCTGTACGATTACATTTCAAAAACATACGTCCTCCAAGGGGTCAAGCAGTATTACTTTTACAGGCTGAGGTTTTTAACGCACTGGAACCTTGTAAGTAATTCATGAAACATTTGGCATAAATCATGTGGCGTGTTAATTGATCACAGGTGCTTCTTTTATAAACACGATCTTTTTTTCCGGGCTATCCCGGTCCAAGGAAGATCCGATTTCTATTGGGCCCATTATTGGTCACCTAGATCATCTCACTCCCTTAACGCAGTCCCTCGAGATGCGTTAAGAGAGTTGCTGGCTTGAGAGCTGACCGCGAACGGCGGGTGTTGCATCAGATGCAACGCGGGTTAGGGTATCAGATCCTGTTTAAATATATTTGATAATAATCATCTGAACTGCGGGGCAGCATATTTTCATTACAAGTTCAAGCCCAGCTGGGGTAAGGACTCGCAGTGGCTAAGTGGTGAGACCCGTGGTGGGTACCTAGAGAAGAGGCTGTGTTTAATTCATGGCCGTGGACCGTAGTACTTGCGTATGACCTCCGAATTACCTCCAGACCTCGTGGGAATCGGCGTATAGCCAGCGAGGAGCTATGACTGCGCTGACGACATCCCTCGAATTCGTGAGGAATGGTGGACGGGGGTGGATGCTTTTCAGTGGTGGTCGTCTGGGCTGCCTTTACAGTAAGCATGGTCGCCTCAAGGTGGTTAGAGATTCCACTAAAATCGGAACCGCGGACGGAGCGCATCCGGAGGTTACGCCGCTAGCGAAGCCCCTACACCCAGGGATATAGTTGTCGTCTCTATGTAGGGAGTGCGTGGGAGGCTTGGCCGATGCATTTCGACCACTTTTGGGTACCCCTTTACGCGCGGACCGGATAAGTGCACAACGTAAACCCACCCCGTCGGAAGGGGCAAGCGGGAGAAGTAAGCATGTCTGTCAATTAGTCTGTAGATTTGCGGGCTTCTACACTGAACCTCACGGAAGAAGCAGATTTTCCGTGCGCGGAGGTGAGTCGCTCCTAACTTGAGAATCTAAACGTGTGATAAGGCCTGATGGCTAGGTGCGCACGCTGCAACCCCAATGGGAACGCGAAAAACTACCATAAGATTTAAGTGAAGGATGATTTGACAATTAAATTAACTAAAAACAGATAACATTGTTCAAACTATAATCAATAATACAATAGCTTGGGCGTTTCTGATAATTTTAGTCTGACAGACGGGCTCTTGCCATCTTTAGCGGTGGGATTGTGTCGTCCGGGCTACAAAAAAAATTAGAACTCCTACTCCTTTGTCAAATTCAGTTACTTCAAACGTTTACTGTACATATCTCTGATTGAACTTTCTCGACAAACATTATAGACTAGAGTTACATAACTTATCACAGCAGAATGGTACATATGACATATGACAATGACAGCAAATATAAGAAGTGGTTTGGTCCCATCGACCAATGATCATAAATGACTTATTTATTCTCAAAAGGAAGATCTAGCCAATTAAACTAAGTAACTAGGAAAAATGTAATGATCCAAAAGGCCGCAGTGTTTGGGGAATAACTAATCCCACTTCATAGTATTCCATCATCACATTCATCCCGCTTAAGAAAGCTTGGAAGAAAGTTCTCCAACTTGCTTGGTTAACTGAGCAAAAGTACGGTGTTCTGTTTAGGTGGATTTTGAAATGTTGACAGTCCAAACCAGCGAGACTAGGCAGACTAAAATCGAAACGGTCCAAACCAGGTTTATCATCCTTCAGACCTCTATGAAATCTCTGAATATATATGGCGAAACGTCAATACGATTATTAATATTCTAATATTTCAAAATCGATAAAAACAACTTTGAAAAGCGTAGGCTCACTGAGTCTGAGGTAAGGTACAATTTGGACAGCTAAATCCACTTTTTGTTTCTGCAATGTCTTATTATTTGAAACTTTTTTTACTGTATTCAATCAAGATGGTTCGTTGCGTTTTGCTGTTGATGCTTTAAAATCCTTATATCCTGACATTTAAAGATGGCGAAACGCCAATTCAATTATTAATGTTCTAATGTTCCAAAATCAATGAAAATGACAACTTTGAAAAGGTTCACTGGATCAGGGTTATAAGAAGGGTGGGTGAGGCACAGATACAAACTGCAAAGCACTATATTATGTTGAATTTAGTAAAGAAAAACGTTTCAAATAAATTGACATTGCATAAAGCAACAAGTGGTTTTAGACATCTAAATTCTGCCTCACCCTGCTTATAACCCTGACCCAGTGGAATCTACGCTTCTAGAATTGTTGTTTTTAACGATTTTTGGACATTAGAATGTTAATAATCGTAAGTAGGTAATTTCCAATCCATTGGGTCTACCCACATTCACGGCTTTTGACTGTCAGATGTGTTTTTGCATTTTGACATTTGTAAAGGTCAGGTTTGTAAGCAGAGTGAGGCAGAATTTAGATATCTAAAACCACTTTTTGCTTTATGCAATGTCAATTTATTTGAAACGCTTTTCTTTACTGAATTCAACATAACTGTGCTTTGTGGATTGCGTCACATCACCATGCTTATAACCCTGATCTTTAAAGATCGCGAAATGCCGAAACATGTCTGATAGGCTAAATCAGTGAAGATAGCCATCCAATATCGATTGGAGACGAAAGTACATCATTAAAATATTCTAAGGTTCAAAAATCGATGATAACGATAATTTCGACAATCGTAGGTCTTGTTGGATTAGTGGTATAAGCAGGTTGAGGCACAATTTAGACAGCTAAATCCACTATCCTTGCAATGTCCATTTATTTGAAACGCCTTCAGTACTGTATTCAATCAATATGGCGCCTTGAGACTTGTGCCTGTGGCCTGTACCTCAACCTGCTTATAACCTTGATCATTAAATATATTAAAATGCTGAAATATCCTACAGACCAAAATCGAACCGAAATAAAGGTTCATCACCCTTCAGCCCAATGGATGAAATCTCACAGTAATGTGCATTTCGTTTAAAAATGACAGAGAAAAATGATTCAAAATTGCCAAATAACGTTGAAGACCTGTTAAAATTCATCACCTCCAGTCTGAATATTTTCGCCCTCGCACTGCCATCATCAGTGGAAACCTATTGAAAATTAATTAATTTTTAACTTCTTTTTTTGGCCAAGCAAGTCAACAAGTTTTGAAATATTACAACAGAAATTACTATTTGTTATGATTTTATGGGCAATTATTTTGACATCCATAGTCTGAATGGAAAAAATGGTGGTCTTTATCACATATTAAATTTTTTTTTTTTTTTTTTTTTTTTTTTTTTTTTTTTTTTTTTTTTTTTTTTTTTTTTTTTTTTTTTTTTTGGTTTTAGTACCTTCAATGGATATATTTCTTATCCAGAACGGTCATGGACATGAAGAGAATATTTCAAGAGCGTAGATGTCGGTCACGTTATGACAATTTTTTGGACTACGTACAGATGTCTGCGGCTTTTCCTTTTACTTTGGTAGTTCACCCGGTTTAAAAATGGATATTCCAACTATTACGTATTTTTGTCTTTATCGTTTCAGTTTATATCGGTGTCTTACTGGTTTCTGGTTTCAATCAACCCCAGTTTCGTCCACACGGAGACCGGCCCGAGAAGCACGTTCCTCCTCAACCAGATGATACACACCAACATCCTTCCTTTGCAAATCTTGGAATTAATCACGACGAAAAAGATCAAAACGTCAACGACCGTATGCATCGCAGCTTGTAGCATAATACAGTTTTTGTTCTTTGCATGGTAGGGAGTCTTTTTTGTTTTTTTATTTATTTTAATCAGAAGAATAAGACAGTTTTTGTTTTAGCATGCTTTACTTTTATCACACTAAAGGTACCTGGTCGTACCCAATTATCGGGATTCTCAAAGGATATAAAAGGATCCTACTTTTAGCCGGCTGTTATTCCACTAATATTGTTTTCTGTTATTTTGGAGATGTCATCAACAATAAGTTATGGGGTAAGTGGGGGTGTTTTTATCTTCTACCATATGAAATAATTAATTTTCATTTCAAGGGAAATTGAGCCTGGAAAACGAAACGATCAATGACACAAACAACTGTCAACGAGAAATGGAATAACAAATAAATCACTTCTTATTTATTTTTGATTTATTATTTATAAAGATGTAAAGAAATTTTATCTTAGAATAAAAACACTGATGGGTAAATAATTTAATCGTTGTTACGTCTACAATACTATTTAAAGGACGATAAGCCAGTTTGATCGCCTGTTAAGAGATTATGAAAAAAAAAACAGGCATAAAACAATCAGGACAAGATTTTATCGTTTGTCAATGTTTATTGAATATGGCTAGCTATATAATTTTTTGTTTGTATAATTTTTGCCCTAATATCTTTGTAAGAAGCATTGTGGTTTTTCGCCAGCATCGGCGGTGGTTGTTCGGTGCCTCAACCTGCTTATATTCCTGACCAAGTGCGACCCACGTTATTAACAATTTTAGTTCTGTCGTTTACAACCAATTTGGGCTGTCGATCAGAAGAGATTATGCTTTACCGTACCCAGAGTGCCTCACCCTGTTTATACCCTGGCCCTCAGAGACAGAAAATTAAGAAAATCTTTTGTCGTTTTTAGCATTTATTACATTGTGAGGGTGATGAACCTGTAGGGTGATCTTTTTCGATCGTTTTAGGTCTAACGTGACCTTCCTTATACGCCGACTTACTATTGAAAATAAGATTAAAGTTACTGAAAATTTGAGCATTTATTTCTACGAAAGATTTTTTTATTGAGGCCTGCGGGGCAATGCGTGTGTAGTTTGGTCATTTCTAATAAATTTTGTCTTCCTACCGGTGCCTCACTTTCCTTATATCTCCACTGTGACCTACGATTTTCGAAATTATCAATTTCGGGTTTAGAAATAATTTTGCTTCCAATAACTGGCTTTTCGCCATCTTTCGACGGGATTTTATTTGGATGCCGTTCCCTGCTTATAACCCTGATCTACTATTGAAGATAATACTTCAAGTACACATGTTAATGTTATAGTTTAGCAGTTATTTCTTTGTGTAATTACTCCTCGAGGTTTGTGGGGAGATAAATCTATTAGTTTTGTTGTTTCTGATCCTTTTGGTCTACTGGTGCCTCATTCAGCTTATAGTGCCTGGCCTGTCTCACTGCGACCTTCGCTTTTCGAAACCTTTATTGATTTCTGGACCTTAGTGTAATAATAATTTTGCTCAGTCCCCATGTCAGTGCCTCACCCCGCTTATTCCCCGACTCACTATTGAAGATAATAGTTCGAGTATAAAGGTGAAGATGTGGATTTATGGTTTTAGCATTTATTTCTTTGGGAGATTCCCCTTGAGGTTTGAGGGGTGACGAACGTTTCTCGTTACCGACCATTTGGGTCTTTCAGTGCTTCACCCTGCTTATAACCCTGACACAGCGTGACCCACGTTTTTCGAAATAATAGTTGTTTTAATGCATTTTTGAAACTTAATAATTAGTTTTTGAGCTTGGTTGTTTCTGATAATTTCGATTTTTCTATCACCGACGTTTGTCAGACGCGCCTGAGATTTTTCTCCATCTCGTGGTGGGTTTGTGTTTGTGTCTCACCCTGGCCCAGTCACAGTGCAACCCACAGATTTCCAGAAATCGTATGCATTTCCTTTTAAATTTTACTGAAATAAAGGTCCAAGTTGCTGGATCTGTTATTTTTTTTTTAACTCTTCCGCAATCCTCCTACCGTGGCAACGTCGGACCCAACAAATGTTTAGGAAAAGAACGCTCATTATGAAAAATTGACCATTTTGGAAAGAAAAAGAAAATACCGAGTTAACTCAGGACAAAATAACCCTGTCAGTTCAATCTAGAGAATTTTTTTCTCTTCAAAATCTAATCGTAATATCGAGCTCGATGTGCAATTTGGGAGCATGAGTTGTTTACATATACCGGCGGGGTTAACGGATCTCTTTGCACCTGAATAACAGTTATTTGCTGATTTTCACTCAGTCACGCCATAGTCTAGTACTATCCTCGAGTCTAATTTTTCTCGCTTAATTATCTACAGGGGGGTCATCGAGAAAACCACTGCATCGTATTTTGAAATATATAATTTTTCACGAAGCGCAGCCTTTGTAACCTATATTGGACTGTTTGAAAAATATATTTTCCTTCATCCTAATGGATTTTTTCCCCCTTTAAGTAGACTTTTGTCAAATATCGCATACTGTACTAATTATTATGGGAATGTTTTAAACGTGTAAATTTATTCAGGCACGATTTAATCAGCAGAAGGCGTAGATGCATAGAATAATATGCTTTGAATATGCAAATCGTTTTGCCGAAGGTTTACTGACACTTCAAGTAACTCGGGTCGATTTGAAAATTCTAGGAATTCTTCCAAGTTTTCTTCTAAAACGAGCTTTTGCACCGTTTAAGCCTAAACGGGCGCCGAAAGAGTCTATTTGTTCGATTGACAACTAAAAATAAAACATTTCTTTTTTAAAAAGACACAAAAAACCAGGTGTTCTTTGTACACTTCATTAAACACGACATAATGAATATTTATGTTCTAATGACATCACTAATCATCTTCCATAAAAAAAAAAAAAAATGGATTTTGTTTTGGACAACTTGTGCAAGATCATTGTTTTTCTTTTTTAAACGAGGTTCTCAACAGCACAGGTAATATCAACCCTCGGGGTGCAGGTGTTTTTGAAAAAAAAGCCCATTTGTAAGTATGACGGGTTCGAATGCAGGGCCGCTGGATTCGAACCCGGGACCTTCACCTTACAGAGATTAGCGCCGTGTCAACGCCTAAACCGTTGCGGCCACGAACGCCCCTATATCAATTGTTGTTCTGCACAAAAATATACAAAAAAAAGCCCGAGACAAGAAAACCTACAGAAAAACTTCAATCCCCTTTCGTTAAAGTTTTGGCGAAGCTTAAACAGGACAAAATCACGAAATGACGCCCAGACACAACCGACGATAATTGATCGAAATGAGGAAATTCATCTGACAGACCAGGTCGATTGAAGTTAAAACAGTCGATAAATCTCAAAGTTTTGTTTTTAAAAATTGTTGTTTTATTCTAGCATGGAGAAAGTATAAAAATGCCATCGTAAACGCAACTATCATAAGTAACTTGGCGTGTATCACGAGTACGATGTCATTTCCTACATCCTCTGTGAATTTGAAAATCTGTTTGGATTCAAATAAGGATTGCAAAGAAAGCCAAGCTATTAGCAAAGAAGTTTTAGAGGTATTAAAACTTAATGGATACCGAGATCATTATGATATGGAAATAACAATAGCCTTATCACACCCATGGCTTCGTGAGCTGAAAAAAAAAAAAAAATGGGGAAAAACTGTCAGTTGTACAGATTCTAGTACCAAAGAAGGTTCTAGTACCATGCCCAAGAACATTAGAGTATATGACCTAAAATCGAATACCAATATTTTTCTAGCTTAAGTTCATGACAAGTTGAGAGTTAGTTCAAACAACTCACTGAAGTACAAAAATAAGTATGGCAGATATTCAAGTAGTCATTAGCTCGATAGTTCGGAATTCCAAGACGTTGCCATTACAAGACAAGCGGCTACCGTTGCTCATGAATGGAATGAAAGCGACCAGACCTAAGTTCCAAAAATTATAGGGAATTGGTAAGAACCCCCTATGATAAATCTGTTTGTACACCGATATATCTAGGGTGCAAGAAGTTTCAAGGTCAGGAGAATTTGATCCCAACGTCCCATAGCCCATGGTACTAGAAGCTTGGAATTGTTCAAGAGAAAAGAAGCGGCTTCCATTGCTTATATTGAATGAAAACTTTATTGTGGCTAACTTGACGCCATTAATTAAGGCATATGAGAAGAGGTCTAAGCTAGGAACTTGGTCAATCCAGTTCCGTGACTCCTGTACAGCTTGACAGCCCGACTTGAAGTGGATGTACCCTTCCTAGCGGGGGAAGTATGGTATGGGTATGGTGGAAAAGAATACTAGGAAGCGGGGTTTGTATTCCCCCACGCACTGCAGCCTTCTGGCTTATTGTACCTTCCTAGTTCCTTAGTTCAGTCAATAGACTCAATCCTTCTTCTTATAAGTATCAGGTCATTGACTGTTGCTGCTGCAATTTGATCCCTAAGTCTTTTCCGCACGTTAGGTTGTACCTCCATTGAGCTGTTGCTTCGCATTCGATGATATGAATGGCCGTTTCCTCCTCCTCAATACATAATCTGCAAATGGGATCATCGCTGTATATACCCATGTTGTGTAGATATTTTCTCAGATACCAGTGACTGGTTAGTAGTCCTACCACTCCTCTGAGTTTGGCCCTCTTCAATTGCAGCAGTGTTTTTGCCAGTCTCGGTGAGGGTTGTTTCATCATAAGTTTACTATGTCTAGCACCGCTAGAGTTTATCCACTTCTCCTTTTTTTTTTGCTTGGATCCATTCTGCGATGGAGGATTCTATATTTGTTTTTGTTATCCAAAGAATAGGTTCGGGGCCTATGTATGGTCTTGCAGATCCTCCTCTGGCCAGTCTGTCTGCTTTCTCGTTACCCAAAATTTCCCTGTGCCCTGGCACCCAAGATATCATCAGGTTGTTGTGTTTCCCCAGGTTTTGGAGATTTTGGATGCATTCACTGACTAATTTTGATGTGATTTTTTTATATGCTAATGCTTTAATAGCTGCTTGACTATCTGATCTTATGAGGATTTTTTGTCAGTGTAACCACTTTTAAGCGGGGGCAGTACTTCCTTAGCTCTTTCCTCTATCCGTGACCACTCATGACCTTTGGAACCTCTATCTTCCTAAACACAGGACCTCTTCCTTGCCTCCATCCTGCGAAATTATCTTTCTTTCTCTACCCTCCCCATCTCTTTTATTCTTTCGTCAACACAGGTCTTAAATTTGCAGTTCAATTAACCTTGGATATTAATCTATCCCAGTAACTGTTAAAACGAAATAAATCACCCATTTTCACTAGAAATAAATTACAATTCTACCGGAGAAAATATTAAATCGATACACATATCGCGGTGTAAATGTTTCAACTTCGATCAAAGGTAAATTGCAAAGGTCATAATTGACAAATCACGTTTTTCGTCCACAAGTCCAATGGTCAATCGGAGACTTTTGATCGTGATTTCACGTGCCGACCACCGATGACGGGACCGAAATTGTTTATTCATACAAGGTTGACCTATGACCAGTTACTTCCTTGCTTTATATATGTCCTGGTTTAATGTCTCTGATAAAACACAAACAACAATACCGTTTTGTTTTTTGTTTAAAACTTTAAATTAACGTTGGTAACGTTACAGCTGTAGCTCGGAAGTGTCCTCTCATTACCCTGCTTCTCCCTACTTATAACCCTAACAATCTGAGCTTTTCGACAGTCGTTTTTATCAACTTTTCTTAGTGTATTAATACTTTCGTTTCTGATCATTGGCTTTTGTTACGTCGGTACAAAGTAATCTCCTCTCTCGGCCACCTCCTGTACTTGCCCGCGCTTCGCGAAGTTCCCTCTCATTTTAACATAATTTAATAATGGGTATTTTAGGGGTGTCGGTGGCCCCAACGGCTGCCATTGACTAGACGCTTATCGCTGTAAGGTAAAAGTCCAGGGATCGAAACCAGCCGCCCTGAACTCGAACTTGACATACTTGCAAATGGGCTTTTTTTTTTCAAAAACACCGGCACCCCGAGGGTTGATCGACATTGCTGTTGCTAATCCTTGTTAAAAAGAAAAAGTTCGAAATTTCGAGCATGACTTAAACAAATCCTTTTGACTTTTTGATGGATGGAAAAAGAGTATGCGATTTTCCAGAAATGTTGGTTGAAAGTGTTTTTTTTTTTTTGGGAGGGGGGTCTAAAGTAAATTCTATTACTTGTAATGAAATACCTTTTTACAATATTTTCTTTTTTAAAACATTTATGATCAAAATTGTGAAAATTTGTTGATTAGAATTTTCCTATTAGATAAACGAAATATGAATGTTTATTGTGTAATAGTTTTATTATTATTAACCTTCTAGATAGAAATCACTTCGTCTTATAACAAAAAGGCATCCATTATCATGACTTATAAGCCGTAAAATTAGAAAAAACCTACAGTTTATGGCGAAACCTTAATTGCAATTAATTGTTTTATATATTTTTAAAATAAATATTCTTTCCTTTAAAATGCTTGTTTCTTAAACAATATTATTTGGCGCAGCCGGAGAAAATTTATTTCCTCTGTTTAACTTAAAATCATTTCGAGGTTAGATTTTTCCCCCAAAAAGTTGGTAAAAAGTTTTTTCTTTGCCTTCTAAGTATTTTTAGAAAATTAAACTTCACGCAACGAATAAATAATTTTTTCGAATGTCTAGTTTTTAATAAAACGTTTGTGCATAAAATTGGGAAAATATTTTTGCACATTTGGTAGACAGAATGTCCAAATCTGATGCAACAAAATTGACTAATAGTTTTGCTATTATTTAATTTATCAGCAATAGATTTAAAAATATCTTTGGTTTATGACGAAACTTTGATTTTAATTAATTATATTTTTTGATAGTTTTTATAAATATTCCTTCCTTTAAAATGCTAGTTTTCAGATGACAATATTTGGTACCATTAAAGAAAATTTATTTTCTTTGTTTAAAAAGAAAGCATGACTTAAAAATCCTTTCGAGCTTTGATTTTCCGAAAAATGGAGCGATAAATATTCTTTTGTCTTCTTAGTATTTTTAGTAAATTGTTTTGTATGCAATGAATAAATATTTCTTTCGAATAAATCTCCTTTTGTAAAACGTTTATGCACAAAGTTATGAAAGGGTTTTGGAATATTTGATGGTATGAATTTTTATATTAGATGCAAGCAAAACCAATATTTTTTGTATAATAGTTTTATTATTATTTATCATTGTGGGTAGAAATCACTTTTACTAGGTCCAAAAGCTGTTTAATATCAACAATTTAAAAAATAAAAACTTTGGTTTATGGCTAAATATTAATTTAAATAAATTATAATTTTAGATAGGTTTTATAAATATTCCTTCATTTAAATTGCTGGATGTTGTTGTTGTTTTCAACAACAATATTTGGCGAAGGTGAGGAAAATTTATTTTCTTTGTTTTAAAAGATGGGATATGAGATATGACTGAGATGTGACAGTCAATATGTTTGATTGAAAGTGTTTTTTCTTTTTAGTATTTTAGTAAAATTTAATTGCATGTAACGAACAATCTTTTTACAATATTGTGAAATGATTTGCGAAAATTTGTCGATTAGAATTTTCCTATTAGATAAAAGAAATATGAGTGTTCATTGTGTTATAGTTTTATTATTATTAGTCATTAAAGGCAGAAATCACATCGTCTTATTCCTAAAAGCTATCAATTGTCATAACTCATAAGCAACAAATTAAAAAAACAAAAAAACCATTGGTTTATGGCGAAACTTTAATTTCGATTAATTGTCTATTTAGATTTTTTTAAATAAATATTCCTTCTTTTAAAATGCTTATTTTTTAGACAATATTATTTGGTGAGGTCGTGGAAAATGATTTCCTTCGTTTAAAAAGAAAGTATTTCGTAAAAATCCTTTCTAGCTTAGATTATCCAAAAATGTTGGTAGAAAGAGCTTTTGTCTTTTTAGTATTTTTTAGAAAATTCAATAACATTTAACGAAAAATCTTTCTTTCGAATGAATCTTGGTTTTTAAAAACTTGTGCACAAAATTGTGAAAGGATTTTTGAAATTTGGCGATGCGAATTTCCACATTAGTTGCAAGCAAAATGAATTCTTGTTTCATTATTATTTATCATTTACCAGCAATAAATAAAAAGTAAAACTTTTGGTTCATGACGAAACCTTAATTTCAATTACTTATGTTTTTAATTATTATTTTTTTTTAATTTTTGGTTTTAAAAGGTGACATATGAAATATGCATTAATTCAGCTAGTATTTTGAAATTTTAAACATAACAATCTTTTAAATAAATTCTTAATTTAAATTAATTATGTTTTAAGAAAGTTTTTGTAAACATTTTTTTCTTTAAAACGCTTGTTTCTTAGACGACAAATATTTGGTAGAGTTGAAGAAAATTTAGAAAGAATTGGTTGAATGTTCACATTTGATGCAACAAAATTGAATTAAACAAAATTAGGCAAAAATCACTTTGTTTTATGTCCAAAAGCAAAAATGATATATTAAGCAATAAATTAAAAAAATAAAAACCTTTGCTTTATGGCGAAATCTTAATTTCAATTATGTTTTTAGAAAGTTTTGATATGTTACTTCTTTCAAAATGAAGTTTCCTAAGACGATAATAATAGTGCGCTTGATGAAAATTTATTTTCTTTGTTCAAAAATAAAGTACGACTTAAAAATCCTTTCGAGCTTAAATTTTCCAAAAAAAGTATGGGTAGTGTTTTTTTTAAAATAATTTTTTAAAAAGTTTGTGCATAAAATTGTAAAAGGATTTATGAACATATGTTGATGTAAGAAAATTGAATTTTTTTTGTTTTGATTAATCATTATTGTAGAAATCACTTTGCTTTAAATCAAATACCGCTGAATTGTCATAGACAATAAATTTAAAAAAAATTTTGGTTTATAGCGAAACCGTAATTTAATTGTAAACATTTCTTACAAATATTTATTTAAAATGCTCGCTTCCTGAATGTTTGGCGTAATAGAAGTAAATTCATTTTGTATTACTCCTCATTGTGTATAAATATACATGTGTATGTATATACCTTTCAATAGAACAAATAGTTTTGGTTAAAACAATTGTCATATAAAACGTCAATTTAGTAGGTTTGAAAATGTTTATATGCCTTAATGTAAAATGTATATACACACTAAGTATAATATGTCAAAAAATTTTTTTGGCAGCCTAAATAGCCATAGATAAATATTTATCATTTATTTTTTCACTTGTTATTTATACTTTGTGCTTGTCGTTTAATATCTCTCGTGGCAACAAACTTCCAGACAATGGAGCGGTAAATTTGCAAATTTGAACTCAAAATTGGAATTTTTTTAATGTGTTTGACAGATTTTTGTCTTGATTTATCAAATTTTTTTAATAAATATACTTAACATGATCTGCATTAGAAATTTAGTAATTAAATTTAGAATTTAGAATTTAATTTTTAATAGAAGAAATTTAATTTAGTAAACAAATGAAAAACACAATCTTATCAGTTGTCAAAATTTAGGTTTGATAGTGCACATTTTCCATTCTCCGAGAAAAAAAAAACTTTTTTTTTAAATTACAAAATTTTAGAGGAAGTTTCAACTTACGAACAGGAGTGCGATAAAGGCGAAATTGATCGATTTCAAGATTTTGATCATGAATGCGCCCATGATTTCGATCTTGATTGTAAAACGCCTCGAGAAGACTTTCCCGGTCTTCTTCGTCCTAGGTGAGACGTAGTAGGCGTGCTCCAAATTGGATCCACTTCGGAACACGACTGTGGGGCTCATCTGCTTGCTGCTGGAATTGCTGAGGTGGGTGGGCGACGGGTCGCCTAGACACCGGGATGAAAACAACCCCACTCGGTTTACACCTTTTGAGAACTATCACCGCGATGGAGCATCAGGGATGAGATTTTGTACATCGGCCAATCGGTTCGAACCGGCTTTCCTTATTTCAACTTAGCGTCATTTTTTTTCTATGGAGTAAGTTGTGCTTATCAAGTATGGCCACCTGGACGCTACAATGTGGAAAAACCGAATAATGTCTATGATTATCTACCAAATGTAACTTCTTACGACCAGCAATGTAATTAAAGTAAAAAATTAAGAAATGTCATCACCTTTTTAAAACTAACCTAATATTTTAGCAGATATTTTGTAATCATATGTTTATTTTAAATAAATAAATACATACAAAGACTACTATAAAAATGCTATAGAAAATAATTATGTTTAACACAAAACACAGAAACGGCGAATAGGATAAAAAAATGAAATATTAAAAGATAAATTTTCCTTCTTCCTTTTCTACTGAAAGTTTGGGAAAATTTACACTTGAAGTATTTTTTGTGAGTTAGAAGGTAGCTCCAGATAGACGAACATGTAGTTTCTTTCAATTTCAAAAGGGATTATCTGTGCCTCTCCCGATTTATAACCCTGACTTACTCTTGAAGAAATGCAGATGAAAGTTATTGGACGTTTAAGCATTTATTTCTTTGTGGCATTTGCTTCTGGGGTCTGCGGGTGATTCCGATAATTTTGATATACCAGCCACCGCTCACCCTGACCCAATGGCACCAACGTTTTTCGAAACGGTCCGTGATATATTAAAATTTTTCTTCTAATCAGTGGCTCTCTGTTGATATTCTATATGAATGTAATATGCTATATTCACCACGTTAAAGCTAAATGGCGAATTGATGCTCGAGAAAATTTCTGTGACGAGGAGGGTTTTACAGGGTGAATCATTGTCTCCACTGATGTGTTCAATGTTGTTATCTGATTTCGTTCAATTCTTTAAAAACCGTGGCATCAGTGGAATGAGACTAGATAATAGAATTTACATTATATGTTTACTTTTTGCCGACGATATCGTAGTATTCGCTGATTCGGCTTAAAATGATGTTTGATATTATTTATGTACATATTTAAAATGTAACTAATTATTTTAATTGTTATTATTTTTATAGTAATTTAATAATATTAAGTATTTACTAGTATAATATTTATTTGTGTTATAATTTCCGCGTTTCGCACGTTCAAATTGAGCGCCATTAAAAAAATCAGCTGCTAATTGGAACGTCGCGTTGGCGGAGGTATCAGAGGGTTTACTTTGGCAATTCATGTCGAGAGACGTGGTTGTAGAAGTCCTTCAACCTGATGATGAGCTAAAACGCTCGAAATTCGGATCGTTGCAAAACAACTTACTGTGAGTAGGAACTATCTTTTAAAAAAGGATAAATAAACAAAGGTTACTTATAGAACTAAGGCTGCTAAGTGCTAAGGAATTCAATTTTTTTATAAATGGGCTCAAATATGTAATCGACACAATCAATGTTCTCTTTGTGTAAATTGTTGGATGAGGAAAACTTGGAACATATATTTTTAAATTGTCCAATTTACCAACCGCAAAGATCCTTTTATTTAAAGAAGTACATAGATACATGTGTAAATATTAACAATCTAGAAAAACTTGAGTTCTTGCTAAAATTTGAAGCAAGAAACCAGGCAATTGATGTGATCAATTTTGTTTATAAATCACTTAAATTGAGAGCTTTTATTGTGAATGAATGATGTTTCATTGTTGCGTCGTGTAATTATTGATTTTAAATTGCCATGTAATTTAATGTAATTTAATTTTAAAGTGCCATGTAATATTATTATTATTATAGTTCCTTTTGTAAATAGTGTCATGTTAATTTAAATTGGAAGATATCTTTAATGATGTATATATCTTTATTTTGCCATTTGGCTCCCCCCTGTAATAGCTATTGCTGAAATACAGTATTAATCTATCTATCTATATGTTATATTCACCACTTGGATTTTGTTACCCTTATAAAACCATTTTTCAGAGGCTGCCGGTTTACCCCCATTGCGGAAGATCATAATTTTTGACTTTTTTAAATTTACAGATAAGTTCCAAAGATCACAAAAGGACTCAAAAATTCGAATATTATTTCGCAAACTAGCCGGACTCTCAGCAATTAGGACTGTATCATCCGCATATAATAATATTTTTATTTTGGTATTACCAACAAGAATTCCTCCTTCTAGTAGATTAACAATATCATCTACAAAAAGGGCAAATAACATGGGGCTAAGCACACACCCTTGTGTCCAGTACCTATTCTGAAGTATTAATTTAGAAATTCCTTGTGAGGCCCGAACCGCTGAAGCTTCCGAGGCATAAAAGCATTTAAATAAACCCCCAAACTTAGACGAAATACCCATGTTTAAGAGCTTTAGGAATAATGATGAATGACTGAGTCAAAAACTGCCTTTAAGTCTAGGAAAAAGCAATACACTTTCCTTCGCTTTTCTGACAGCTTCAGTTGTATTAGGTTAGACAGAACAAAGATGTTATCGATAGCAGAATAACCTTTCCCGAACCCAGCCTGAAATTCGCCAAGCAGATCTTCGACATACTTTCCTAAACGCCGGTGTAACATGGAAGAAAATACTTTAGCTATCGAGTCTATACATGATATCCTGTATAGTTGGATATGTTATTTACGTCACCATTTTTAAAAAGAGGGAAAATAATTGATACACAACCTGCTTATATCCCTAACAAACAACTCCTATTCTTTTTCGAAATCGTCGTTTTTTATTAATTTTTGGACCTTAGTGTATTCACAAAAATGCTTCCAATCGCTTAGACATCTTCAGAAGGGGGTTTATGCTGTCGCTTCATATTGCTTTTAACCCTGATTTACTATTAACGTATACTAGAAGACATTGATTCTGATGCTATTTGATGAACCTGTAAGAAGATCGTTTCCAATCATTTTGATCTACCTGTACTTCACCCAGTTTTTATCCCCGACGCCCTAAACGTGTCAAAATCTTAACGATTTTTGGACCTTAAAATAACAGTTCGCTTAACAATCCGCCATCTTTAGAAGAGATGTTATTTCGGTGCATCACCCTGCTTAAATCTCCGACTGACAATTAAAGATAATGCTTCGAGAGTACAGATTGAAGTTATGGATGGTGTTAGCATTTATTTCTTCTTGGGGGTCTGCGTAGTAATAAACCTGTAGTTAGGTCGTTTCCGATAATTTTAGTTCATCCTGCTCATATCCCTAACTCACTCTATGTTTTTCAAAACCTTCTTTCTTAATAATTTTTGGTCGGCAGTATATTAAAATTTATACTTATAATCTATGGCCATCAGTAGATAATGAAGCTTTGTTTGGTAGTGTCTGATCGTTTTAGTTCACTGGTGCCTCACCCTGCTTACAACCCTGACTTACTCTTGAAGATGGTGCTTCAAGAATACATATTAAAGTTATGGAAAGTTATGCATTTATTTCTGTTGAATCCGAAGTTTTCGTTCATTCGTTCTGACCTTTCCTAAGCGTTTCCCCCAAATTGGGTCAGGGATATAAGCAGGGAGAGGCATCGACTGACCCACCACTGATGGTAGGTAAAGTTTCAACACAACGGTTTGTATAAATATATTAATCGTTTTTTAATTCATCTTGTATGTTCTGAAAATATTTTTAGTAGTTTGGTCCTGATCTGCCTATCCTTGTGGTTTGTGTACCGCCTTCTGCTTATAGCTATTGAACTCTGAAAAAAAAGGAAGGCTTTGCGTTAATATATTTGTGTTTTTGATGTTGAGCCTGCGAGGATAGACGGACCAGTATTATCTGAAAGGACTAAACTACACTTTTATCATCTCGCAGAGCCACAATAAATCTCAAAATATTAATTTATTGTTTATTAAAACAATGCATAGGTAAAAATTGTTTTAATTTTGTTCCGAATCTCGTTTTATCTCACGATAAATTATAAAGCGGAAATAATTTTTTATTAAGATCGCTACCTTGGAGCTATGTAAATTTTACTGGAGCCATAAGATCAACTTTATGATAATATGATTGATTAGGTGTCCGTCTGATATTAAAAATGTTAAATTGCGAACTTGTGTCAGATAAGAAAATCGCTCGTTAAAAAAACGCCTAAAAATAGAAATTCAGTGCTACACAAAAGAAATATACAAGTTACCGAATAATTGACTAACACCTGACCTGAACTGGTGTTTTTAATTTAATTTCGCCTTTTGATTGTTTTTTAGTCGATTAAAAAGTCTTTCAAACGTCGGATTTATCACTCACTCCATGTCAAGTGAAGAAAAGAAAGTCAGATTTGAACTCATAATTTCATTTCGGTTAAACCTCAAAGATAAAGCTGTTGATAAAATAAGATAAGACAACTACTTATATATATATNTATATCTTATATAATTAACATTTTATTAATTAACATTTTCCTTTGTTTCCTTCAAAATCAAAATAGTTAGATAATTGTACTGTACAGTATTTCAGGATTGATTTTTATCAATTATCAAACAAATTTACAAGCAGTATTGTTATATTCACCTATGTATACATAAATATATACAAAGTGTTCGGCTACTCGAGTTACAAACTTTCCCAGTAGATTCTACACTCCAAAAGTAACCAAAAGGTCGTAATTAATTATGGTCCGAATCTCAACAGTTTCGGAGTAATTTCACTTTTTCTGATTTTTTAAGATTTCACGGCCTTGCTTCAAATAAACAATGATAACTCCAAAACTAAAAGGTTTTGGACAAATCCGTTGATACCATTGAAAATTACGTTAAATTTCCAATAAGATGTGATCAATACTAAAGTTGTCAACCTTCGTGAAATAAGTGTTTTAGTAGCGAGAATCTTGGAAAAAAATTTTTTTTCTAAGTTAAAAAACTTACTATGGTGATTCTAAACGACTATTTCCAAACAATCATTTTCAGAAAACGTACTCCATTTAATATCCTTTTTAGTGGTGCAATCGCTTTTTTAATTACTTTTTTTCAAAGATGAAGAAATTGATGAAGGAAAAGAAAAAACCCGTGGCTGAAGGAAGGTTGGAGGACCATAGTGAGTTTTTCAACTTTGAAAAAAAAAAGTTTTTTCCCAACATTCTTGCTTCTAAAACACTTATTTCACGAAAGTTGACATCTTTAGTATTGATCTCATTTTATTGGGAATTTAACGTAGTTTTCAATGGTATCAACGAATTTGTCCAAAACCTTTTAGTTTTGGAGTTATCATTGTTTATTTGAAGCAAGGCCGTGAAATCTTAAAAAATCAGAAAAAGTGAAATTACTCCGAACTGTTGAGATTCGGACCATAATTAATTACGACCTTTTGGTTACTTTTGGAGTGTAGAATCTACTGGTTAAGTTTGTAACACGAGTAGCCGAACACCCTGTATTTAAAAGTATGTGTATATTTTGTNAAAAAAAAAAAAAAAAAAAATATATATATATATATATATATATATATTGTTTGGAATAATATGGGCATAGTTACATTTTGATTTACGTATTTTAATTTTCAGTACATAAAATCATCAAAGAAGTAACATATAGTTTCGGTATTTTGCTATCATCAGGGTTAGGGTTATAAGCAGGGTGAGGCACGCGCACCAACTATATCGAGGATAGACAGATTAAGATGAAATGATCTAAACCAGTGGTCGGCAAACCGCGGCTCTTTGACTTCTTGGCTGCGGCTCTTTCACTAAATGTTTAGTGCAGACATGGAGCGAAAAGTATTACAGGTGCAAAAAATGGGATTGTCGCTATTTTTAAAGGAAAAATTAATCACGAGATACTTACTTACCATTGCATTATTCATCAGGAAGCACTATGTGCTCAGACATTTCCTGAAGAATTTGCTCATCAGGTTCAAAGACTTTAGGAACAACAAAGCGACGCTAGCCTTTGTTTAAAAAAAACCTCTGAATGCCACGGTAATATAAATTAATTTTTTGCCCTTTAATATTGATATTGGCAGCTTTGAAATGCTGAATTTAAAAAATAAAGAATTTTGGAGCTCAAAATTCGAGCGTCTTTATACAGATTTACAGCTATTGGTGAAAAATAAATGTGAATTAAGTTTACAGCACAAATGGTCTGCTTTGAAAGATCTGACGAGGGAAGATATGTTGATTTTTAACACCTGGATGATGATGATCAACTGAAGAAACTAGCGTTTGCTGTTCTTTCCTTATTTGGGTTTACATATTTATGCGAACAATCATTTTCAAGCATGAACTTTATCAAGAGTTGATTAAGAAATCGGCTTATCGATGAGAACTTGGAATCGTGCTTAAAATTAAAAACAACATACAAACCTGAATTAACCCTACTTTCCAGGGAAATGCAAGGCCATTGTTCTCATTAGTGGAATATTTGTAGTTTTTGTAAGGATACGTTTTATATTATTTAACTTGTTATATTTTTAAATAAATATTATCTTTATATAAGAATGATACCAAGTTTTATTTAATGTACCGTTAATTAAACTAAGACATATTCAGCAAAGGCAAGCTCGAGAGTGTTCTTTTAATTCCAATTATTTCCATAAAAATGTCTACTAAAGCAAAGCTCAAGTTTAAAAAATGGCTCTGAATAAACTTCAATTTTGTATTTTTGTTTATATTTGGCTCTTTTGGATGACGCGTTTGCCGACCACTGATCTAAACGATCCAAACTGGTTGTATTTACAAAATGTGGATGGTGTCACTCCAAGAGTCAACAGTTTATTTATGAGCATGCGCCTGGATATTGAATCTTTTCAATTGGAGCTAAAGAGCAAATTTGGCCAACTTTGGTGTCTTGTAGTTTGAGTCTGTGTCTCACACTACTTAAAATCCGACCTTAAAATGTGGCAAAATACCGATATATGACTGACAGACCAAAACGATGAAGATAGGCAAAACAAATTGGTTGGAAACGACCTACGTAAATTATTAATATTCTCAAGTCCAAAAATATATAATAACAACAAATTCGAAAAAGCGCATCCAGGTTAAACACGGAGGCACCGGTAGACCAAAATTATCGAAAACGGCCAACTTACATCATCATCCCACTTCACAGAGAAAGCTAAAAAAAAAGACTAAAAGCTAAAACCTTGTATAACTTTAACCTGTTTATTTGAAGCATTATCCTCAATAGTAAGTTAGGGTTATAAACTGGGGGAGGCACCAGTTCTATCCCCTCTGAACACCAGAAGACATTGAGTGGAAGCGAAATTTTATCATTAACATACAAAAAGTCCAAAAATCGATAAAAATGACACTTTCGAAAATTGTCGGTTGTGGTGGGTTCAGGATAACGCTAGTTGATCCATTCTTCTCTTTCTGTTTTTCTACTTGATTTTTTTTCTTCGCAAAATTAATACTCTGGAGGGAAAAATTTCCGGAAGTACATAATAATAAGAAAGGCATAATAATAAAATTATAATTGAAAACAATCCTTGTTGTTTTTGAGCAGTTCCGTTGATATAAATTCAAGATACCACACAATGTTTTATTTGTCTTAAGATAACCAACCGTTCGTTCTTTAAGAGATTAAGGGCAAGAGAAAGTTGCCAGAGATTAAACGACCGCCAAAAAATTTCAAATTTTTCGTTCAATATTCAGTAGTCTATTACTTGACATTGTGTAATGTATCTTACGAGTTTTTTTCCCAACGTAATACACAATTTAAAGAAATAAAAAACTCAAACAAACACACGATGGATGAGGTTTGTCTTATTCAAGTTCGTAATATCTCTTCTTCAGACAAAACCATTGAATGTCATCATCGATCAATTTTTGATTATCAAAACGTCGGTAATTTTAAAGTAGATTTTTTCAAAAAATATTTTATCGGGGAAGATCATATTTAAAGGAGTACTTTTTAGAACGTTGTTGATGGTTTTATGCTAAACCTCTTGATCGAACTTTACACTGTTTCATGAAGGTTAACCTTATCGGACATAGAGTCTGTCAGGAAATTTAAAGTTTCAAAGAATATCTATAAAATATAATTTTGTCGTAGATTTTGAAGCCAAATGGAACTGCTTACATGAATCGAGTAAGTTGTAGAATATATTAAGTAAATGTACGTGAGTCTGTTTGAATCATAACGTAAAATATTTATTTATTTTATAAATAAAAAAATATTAAAACAATAAGACAATAATTAATTTAATTCATTAACTACTTATTGAATAAAAATGTAGCTCTAATTTCTTAGTTCATAGAAAAAAAAGTTGTTACAGTTGGATATCAGATTCGTTCTACAAAATTCCTTCGAATTACCATTAAAATTAAATAGTTCAAAATCAAGTATTGGATGATAAAATCAATAGAAATTTTAAATCAGCGCAATTTATATGGCCGTGTTTTTTGACCCTGAGAATGTGGTGGAGATCTGAGATACTTCGGAAATGTCGGGACAACGGATTCAGAGATACATTACCTCGCTTCCACGAGGCTTCCTGGGGTCCGAGCTCTCCAGGGACTTTGTTCAAGAGAATGGAGTCAGTTATGATCATTCTTTTTTTCGATAGCAGTGAACTGTCTTGCTGACCGAGCCCCCGACTGATTATTGTACGTTGACATCTGCTTTTTCCTTTTGGGTAAAGGCCTAGCAGAGGTCGGAGGTTTGATGCAGTTAGCGACGAATTATTTGGCTGGAAGAGCCTAGGCAACCGGATTCGCCTTCTCTGCTTCGAAAATCGTGTTCGTTCGCTTTTGCAGGCTGAAGAGGGCCCAGGAGCACTGCGATGAGTATGTAGAGACGTCAGGTGAAGGGAAGAAAAGCACACGATTAAAGTTCTCAATCTCTTCAGGTGGGAAGCGGACAGGGAGACCCATCCTGAAAGTATTTGACTAGCTGCTGTGCTTAACCTTGCTTTATGGTTGCCTGGCCTATTCTTCGGCCAAAAACGCGCCTGCAGAAGCTCGATAATCTTTACTGCCAACGGTCTGCGCGTTTAGAATAAGACTGGGAGTGCAGCCGCCCAAACTTCAGTGGGGTTCCTTGCCAAACCGGGGCATCCGCTTTTGGGTGCAATCCTTAGGTGTAAGTACAGTAGTATATGGTGGTGATGGTGATGGTGATGGAGATAGTAGGAAGCGGGGTTTGTGCTCCCCAGGCACTGCATCCTCCCGGCTTATTGTACCTTCCTAGTTCCCAAGTTCAGTACAAGTGACTCAATCCTTCTTCTCAGAAGTGTTAGGCCATTGACTTTTGCTGAGTGAGTTTGACAGTCTTGGTGAGGATTGTTTTAGCTTAAATTTACTGTGTCTAGCGTCCCTAGAGTTTATCCACTTCTCCTTAGGCAATTGACTGTTGCTACAATTTCATTCCCTAGGTTTTATCTGTATGCTAGGTTATGTTTCCATTGTGCCATTGCTTCGCATTCGAAGATGATATGGGTGGTTGTTTCTTCTACAACCAACAGCGAATGCGAAGCAACGGCACAATGGAAACATAACCTAGCATACAGATAAAACATAGGGAATGAAATTGTAGCAGCAACAGTCAATTTGCACTTCATGGATTTGGGTGGATGATATGGCTAAAGATGTGCAAATGGGATCATCGTTATATGCCCGGGTTATGTAGATGTTTTCTCAGATGCCAGTGACCGGTTAATAGTTCTATCACTCCTCTGAGTCTGGCCCTTTCCAACTTCAGCAGTGAGTTTGCCAGTCTTGGTGAGGGTTGTTTTAGCTTAAATTTACTGTGTCTAGCGCCCATAGAGTTTATACACTTCTCCTTTTGTTTTATTTGGATCCATTCCGTGATGAAGGATCCTCTGGTCAGCGTGTCTGCTTTTTCGTTACCCAAAATTCCTGTTCCTGGCACCCAAGGAATCATCAAGTTGTTGTGTTTCCCCAGACAGTAGTATATACAAAAACTTCAGATCCGGAAGCGACCCATAGGAATACGCTTCGGGGAAGTCTTAGGGAAGGCAGGGATGACAGTAGGAACAGTACTCGAGCTGGGAAACCGGTCGACTGCCTTGTTCTACTTACATCTTACCGAGCTATGCTCTTGATTGCTGATTGCTTTGGGTGCTGAAATGACCTAGGTGTTGGACGCTCCAAGAGCCCAACCTCGACGGCTCGACGATAAGACCAGATCTGGTGGTGATTTTCAAAGCCTGCCGGTAAGTTAAGTACAAAAGCTGGAATTGTCTATGGACTGCGGGAAGTGGTAGGTTTAACACTGTGCTCATGTATGTGTATGTAATAAATGTAAAATGAATCGGTAATCAGTAACGCAATTCATCGATCAAACGTGAAAAGTTTGGTCAAAATTAATTGAAAGATTTAAAAGAAAAGGCATTATTTTCTTCTGATGGAGTTATCTAAAATGCGATTATTTTCAGTAGTTATTTTTTTATTTTAATCTTATTCAACTAGACTTATTTGCTTCCTGTTTATAAAAATAAATGATATAGCTGTCAAATATGTAGTTAAACGAGTTGGTAAACAATTCACCAGTCTTTTAGCTGCGTGATCATTACAAAAACATTTCTCTCCCCCATAAAAGAAATTAAATTAATAATAAAAAAAATAATCTTTATAATATCGTCTCATGACCGATGAACTCCGCGAAATTTTTTTAATTTGTGCTAAATCAAAACCAGGCCGAGTAGATACAAAACAAACTCATTGTTGTTAGCAATTTTCCGGGTAGTTTTGTCGATTTATCAACAAAATTTGATCTAAAAAAGGAAATAATTGCAAGAACAGAATTATTCTTTTACAAAAGTGCATCCAGGTTGATAAATATTATACAAGATTTCGTTCGTAATACTGATAATTTAAAATTAGAAGTGGTAGTTTTTGTATATACTGATCATGAAGTCTGTATGTAAATGATTAAAGTAATTATTTTTAAAACGATGGTAAATTATCCATAAAATGTGTGGTGATTAGTGACCGTTAATCGATATTTATTTAGAAATCGTGAGATGCGGTCTAGTGTGATGTAGGTTTCAGAAAAACATTTTCTTTATCGTGTCAACGTTTCGATCTTTATTGAGATCATCTTCAGGGCCTGGGATTTTACATTGTATAAATTCACTTTTCCACATCCAAAATGTAATTGTTATATGTAAACAATGTTTGTAAATCCCAGGCCCTGAAGATGATCTCAATAAAGATCGAAACGTTGGCACGATAAAGAAAATGTTTTTCTGAAACCTACATCACACCAGACAGCATCTCACGATTTCTAAATAAATATCCATAAAATGTCTTGCATGGAAAATTAAAATTTACAAAAACATTAAAAGATTTGCGCTTCATTTTCTTAAGAGAAAAGTCATGGGTTATAAATAAAATGGTCGAATGGCAATGGTTTTCTTCTTTTTTTAATATTTTTAAAAATAATTATTTACAGCATAAATTAAAAATAATCAAGAAAAATCCTTTTATCCTTGTAAAAATTAAAATAATTTGTTTTGCTCCAAGACAATAATAAATTTAACAAAAGAAAGGTTACCAACGGACTATAAAAAGTAAATAATCTCCCAGAAAAAAATGCCTATTCAAAAAAAAAAAAAATCAAAAGTTCTACGTGTAGGGTCATATTATCTTATCTCCCTTTCCTTTACGTATATTCAAAGAGGTCAAACACTTCTATCTATTTCTTTAGTTCTTTGTTATGTAAGATTTATGTTCAGTTTTTATTTACTTTTTATTTTTGAACGATTAAAATGTTATTTTTAGTCGATTGAAACCGAGAAGATGATTCCAAATAGCTGTAGGCAGATAAGTTTTCAATATACACAGCGGAAATTCAAAGTCCTTAAATATGCAAGAGAAAAGCAAATAAAGCATTCGGTTGTGTGCAAATATAATAAAAGTTCAGTCATGATCATTGTAAGGTGATAATACTGACTTCATCACTGACCTGTTTAATGGTAGAACAAGAGTCTGGTATGGATTAAGTCCCATGAGGATGTGGATGGAATTGAAAATAGCGAACAAAATAAAAAAAGAAAAGAAAACTTCTGACCTCCTGTTAGAAGTTACAGACTGGATTGACTTTCTGAATATTTCTTCAATTTTAATTCATATTGTTTGGTTCCAGTAAAGATAAAAAATTATTTGATTAACTTGCTCATCTACCCAAATTTTTTCTAATGCATCAATCATTACATTTTTCACGATTAAACCATGCAAAAACCTTAACATTAATATCTTTCCATATCTGTGTGAGGACATTAAAGTTTTAATTATTTCAATTAATTAAGGTTTTTAATTGAGATAAAAAAGTCAATGGCACGAGCGGGATTCGAACCCGAGTGGATCGAGGTCACGATAGCTCAAGTGGTAGAGCAGCGGCGTATCAAGCCGAAGATCGTGGGTTCGAATCCCGCTCGTGCCATCGACTTTTTTATCTCAACTAAAAATCATAATTAATTGTAATATATTAATTGGTCAAGCGAACCACGAAATTAGTGAATTTAATGACTTTTAATTATTTTTAAATTTTTTTAAAATTATAAGTCCGTTAAAAAAATTAACCATTGAGAAAAAAAATTGATTGGGTCCGCTAATCTTCGAAGTGAAGGTCTGACGAATTTCAACTTAAGCCCTAAAATTTAATCTTCTTGTTAGACAGATAGCCGAGATTGGTTAATTTGTTATTAATATCCCGAGGAAAATAACTTTGACGCAAAACAAGTTTATTGGGGAAAGTTCGTTTATAAATGCCAAAATAAAAGGCGAAATGAGCCCGACAGATCAAAACTGCGAAGATAGGCAGACCAAAATGATTGGAAACAAATATCCTTGTCCTAAAAAAAGGTTTTATACTTAATGATTTTAATTAATCACATCCTGATTTTCCTAAGATTATTCAAAATTGGTGAGAAACTCTGTTACACCCAAAAGTTGTTTCGGGTCAGAGCAAAATTTATCCCGGTAGCTCGTCGGGAGTGCGGGGGGGTAAGAGTGGAGGGGCAATAAACAAAATATATTAAAAAAATAAAAAAAAAATAAAAAAATATTAAAAACCAAAGAAATATTGGTGAGTTGGGCGCCACCCCATTTTATGCGTCCAGAGAAATGGGGAACTCCTTTAACTAAAAAATATATTCTTGTTTGTACACTAAATAAATTTGAGAAAAATAAATAAATAAACAAAACTATCAATATATGAGAGGAAAGTAGTATTTTCTAAAAAAAAAATAAATGATTTACTTTATTCCATGGCGGACACTCGCCATGGTTGGGGGGGTGCACTCCAGGCAAGGCCACTAAGCTTGGACCAGGATAAAGCCAGCCTAACACGGCGGGTCCTGATCAGCAACCTTACCTTCTCCTTATCGCATTCTCTCGCACCTCTGCTTAAATGATTATTCATATATTTACGAGGTACCTGGTCATGCAAAGTAATCAAGCCAAACAAAGAAAAGGAGGTTATAATAATTATATATGATTATAGTATATAAGGAGGGAAATAAAACACAAAAAAAAAGAAATGAGAATCCTCTTAACAATGGGGCGATTTATTATTTCTAAGCAGAGTGAAATTAAAATAAGTACTTTGTTTCCTTAACCAGCTATAAAATAAACAATAAACCAGATCTGGACTAACTTAAAAGAATTAAAACTTAATCATCTAAATTAACAATAGAAAATCGCTAAAATTAAAACAAACAAAAATCACTTCTTCATGCGGTCTTTCCCGTAAACCAACAATTTTACTTGGGAATCATAGGTCCAGCCACAACCATCCGCCGAGTCCTCCTGGGCACCAGTCCTGCCGAAACCCGCTCCAAATAAAGAGAGAATCTCCGGAGAATTGGGGCCGCCTCTATATCCTGTCCGAAAACCGCGAACAGACAGTCCTCGCTCGTCGCCGTGGTCTGGTGAGGAAGGCGCCCGGTGGAAACTCCAAAAATGGAAATATCCACGAAGGAAAAAAAAATCCGGACGAGCCGTTTTCCGAAGGATCTCTATTCGTTTTGCCCACTCGTAGGTGTTTACCGCACTGTTCTCTTCGGCGACCTCTGGCACGGTCCAAGCGATCGCGTTATCGCTTAATCCCCGGCACTAAATACACGCTCGTAATAACAACACTCATTGCTGATTTTCACCAATTTTTTTTAACTAATAAAAATGTATCCTTCTTATTACAAGGTTACATACCTCCTCACAAGAAAAGGAAGCTGATCGAGGCGAGAAAATAAAAAAATAAAAAATTGATTTTGGGGCAAAAAAAACACTTTCCTACCTTACAAACATGATATTATAAAACCCTATTTTTTTGTCACAACTCCATAGATGGAAACCTCCCACGTCAGGGATATAAACAGGGCGATTAATACGCCATGAAATGATTAAAACGAGCTTAATTAATAAATCCATTAGGGTCCGTGGTCCGATTGACCAATTAACTTTTTTCAATTAATTAATCTTTATGTAAGGTATTGGTTGAGATAAAAAAGTCAGTGTCACGAGCGGGATTCGAACCCCGCTCGTGACACTGACATTTTTATCTCAACCAATACCTTACATAAAGATTAATTAATTAATAAAGTTACAATTGGTTTTTGGTAAAACTCTAGAAAGTTAATATAAGTTATCTTTCGGATTTCGGACCAACTTTTAACAGACCACAAGAATCAACTTCTGGTCGGATATCCGGCACAAAGTTTTGCTAGGTGGAGGCTTGTGTGGAGCTTTTGAAGCTTCAATTAAGGCCGATCAATAAGTAGCTTAAAAAAATGTTTTTGATTATTTGGAAATCGTGAGATGCGGTCTGGTCTCACGATTTCCAAATAATCATTAACTAACGTTCACTAAACGCCACACAAAAATGTTTTATGTTTAACTTAGGTAAATTCGGAATTTTAAACAATGAAATTTTAGATCTTTCATGGTGCAAGATTCTTTACAAATGCCAAATGAACAAAACCTGCAAATTTTTGTCAAATTCAAATTTTTTAGACTCTTAAGAATGCTGCACTGATTGACCACTTGGATCCGTGTATTCTCGCTTTTTTAACTTTTGTATTCAGATGTTTTGACTTCCTGATCTTTTCAATGAGGAATTGTATGATATATTGTGTTTTCTGTTGTGATATTAGTTTGTGATACCATCAGAAGGAAATTATCGATAGGAGTCAATCCATTATCAAAAAATTGACCATAGGAATTTTCAACATGTCTTTGAAGTGATAAAGCGCCCCATTTTACACTGGACAAAAGGAAATTAATTTCCCCCAGGAAACCAATTCAGTTTGACAAAGCTTTTGATATGCGTCCTAAGCTGTTGCCTGACGTTTTGTAAGACTTCGGCCATGGTCCGAGGCAATTAAGTGTTCGCACGAAGTCTCTGCCGATAAATATCGATCTCTGCCGTTGCACAACAGGAAAACACGGTCCAATTTATTGCCAATTTGTCCCCCGAACGTCCAATTTCACTGCAGGCAACGTGCAGATAGTCTAAGGTTTTTTAAAATAATTCCTACAAGGTTCGGTTTATATCGTACGTTAGATTAGAAAAGAATGAAGGAGCTAATAGGATTAAAAGTTTATTTCATAACCACATCTCATAATTATGTTATAAATTGTTATTTACTTGTACTTAGAACGTCTTTAATAACTTGATTTAACGTGGAAGAAAATTTTTTCATATTTAGCGACAAAAATGTTTCTTTCACACAATTTATTTCATATAAACAATTTAATTAAAATACTAAAATATTGGTAAACACTTTTTAAAAACGAAAATTGGGACAATTTCCACTTTTTCAATACCAAAATGTATAAATTATTTTTAATGTTTTATTATGCACAACATGATAATCGATTTATGTTTAGTGGTCTAATTGACCAAGTGACTTCTTTCAATTAACTATTCTTTTTATGTAAGGTCTTGGTTGAGATGAAAAAGCTAGTGTTTCTCTCACACAATTTACTAAATACTAAAATTTTGGTAAAAACACTTTTTAAAAACGAAAATTGGAACAATTTCCACTTTTTTTAAAACAAAAATGTATAAATTATTTTTAATGTTTTATTATGCACAACATGATAATCGATTTATGTTTAGTGGTCTAATTGACCATATTAAGTATTTCAATTAATTATTCTTTTTATGCAAGGTCTTGGTTGAAATGGAAAAGCTAGTGTCACGAGCGGGATTCGAACCCACGACTTTCTCTCACACAATTTAGTAAATAATAAAATGTTGGTATAAACAATTTTTAAAAACAAAAATGTATAAGTGATTTTTAATTTCAATTAATTAATCTTTAATTAAGGTTTTGGTTGAGATAAAAAAGTCATTGTCACCAGCGCGATTCGAACCCACGACCTTCGGCTAAATACGCCGCTGCTCTACCACTTTTTTAAAATCTCAACTAAAACCCTAATTAAAAATTATTTAACTGAAAAGAATTTATTTGGTCAATCGAACCACGAAACTTAATAGACTATTTTTAATGTTTTATTATGTACATAATATTCCATTTATGTTTAGTGGTGTAATTGACCATATTAATTATTTCAATTAATTTTTCTTTTTACGTAACCTCTTGGTTGGAATGAAAAAGCTAATGTCACGAGTTGGAGAGTTGATGTCCGAGTGGATCGAAGTCGAGATGGCTCAAGTGATTAGAGCAGCGGCGTATTGAGCCGAAAGCGTGGGTTCGAATCCCGCTCGTGACACTAGATTTTACTTCTTAACCAACACCTTACATAAGAATAATTAATTGAAATAATTAATATGGTCAATTACACCACTAAACATAAATGGATTAATGTAATATGTTAAAGAAGTAAACACTTCACCAACAGCTCACCGTGGCCATTTTCATAAGTCGCTGAGAATCGAATCTTGATTACACGACATTTGAAAAATGGCAAAAAGAATAAAATTGCGAAAGGTTGTTGGTAGAAGTGTGTTGAAGTCATGTTAGCTCAAGTGGTTAGATCACCGACGTATTGAGCCGAAGGTCGTGGGTTCGAATCCCACTCGTGACACTATCTTTTCATCTCAACCAAGACCTTACATAAAAAGAATATGTATGTAATATTATTGCTTGCCGATGACATATATACTGTCCTCTGACCCCGATCCGGGTTGCTTAGGAGGATTTTCAGAGACATATCATTTTATAGCAGACTAGTGAAGACAGTTTCCAGATAATGGAAAATGAAAGCAAGTGCATCCATGTAATATTTCGACTACGAAGCAAATCTCTTCTAACAATATACTACAAAAATGTTCCTATTCTCAAATCCCACTGCTTTCTGTTACCTTGAGTTCCACCTAGACTCACCCTTGGTATCAGGGTACAAGGCTGAAACGACAAAACCTGAACAGTCTGTACAAACTTACAAGGCGATAATTCAAGATATCGAGGATAAACAACCTTACAATCTGCAAAACTCTACTACAGCCGATTAGGAATAGAACTGGGAAACTGGTAAAACTTCCCATTTTCAACTTTTCCAATCCTTTTGATCAAAAGTCCTCAGATCAAAGCTCAACATTATGTCTGAAATGCTACTCTAGTCAATGACTTTAAAATTCCATTCCTTTCAAAAATTAATTCCTCAAAAATTGTCTAATTGCCACAATAAACTCCCCATCACCACTGTTCCCTGAGCTCAAGAAAAAAACCATGGTTTTCGGAAGGCGATAGCCCAGAAGGAATGTCAAAGGAGTTTTATTCTACTATTTTTAGACTAAAGACAAATCATGGCCTATGGGGTAGCTACAAGAAGAGAATCGGTTTGGCATCGTCTCCGAACTGTCCCACTTGCGATTGCCCTTCAAATCCTTCCCACATAATTTTTGAATGTCCAGAATATGAAAATGAAAGAGACAAACTGCTAAAAAAATCTGAGCAAAGTCCCAAACATTTCCAAACTAATAAACTTAGAATCTGTCCTAATAAGCAACAATCCATCAGCTTTCAACATAATCTATGGACATCTAAAGTCGATAAACGTTTCTTTTTGATTATCTTCAACCATGAAAATTTAGAAGATGAGAAGATGATGGAGCTGAATGAGTGGTGCGGGCGCGCGGCGGGGACCTGGCCCTGGTCGGCCGATCACGCTCGACAGTAAAATGAAAATAGAAAACTTCATGAGAAAAAAAAAGAGTACGTAGTGAAGTTTCATTCAAGTGGGTGAAATATTGATTATTATTTAGATAATTGTACATACGTCTATGTATCGGCAAATTACACGTTGTAATTAAAAATTTCAAAATTTCAGATTGTAATAAAAAAAAAACCAAACGGCAAGAGTATCATCATAATTCTACATCGAACCACCGTTTTATGCAGGGCTGTTTGACAATCGATGCAAAACGTAATTAAGATTCAATTTTATCGTCGTCAAAAGGACATGGGAGGTGAAGATGTGATAAATATATCTCTTATAAGAACATAGATCAACAGGCAAATTGACAAATACAACCTATTTTTGTTTGTTTTCGGAGTTGTTGAATTGAAACGCAGTTGATTTATATTTTTAGAATTAGAAGTGGTCCTAGGTCAACAGATAAAAATGCACCAATAAAAGTGTTAATTTATTGTACAAATAAATACTTTTAACAATATAACTTTTAATATTTTCTATTTCCTTGACCTGTTTTGCCTTCTGATAATATTTCTTTATTATTAATTGCTCAACTGAAACAACTGTATTGATATATTTATCGATTATTCATTGACAAAATAATGAGACGATGTATCGTCAGATTTAAAATCAGTGTGTTATCAAATTTTTGTAGTTTAAACAAAAATTTTTTTACATGAAAAATTATAGTTGCAAAGTAGTCTACATATTAAAGAGAAAAGAGAATATTTAAGAGGGTCAATTGGTTTCAACATGACGTCTTAAGTGTTATATCAATATTTAAAGTGTTTGCATTAGATAAACAGAAGGGGAAAAGGACCATAATAAATCCAAAGTTGCAAGATTCGTGAGAATTTTTAATTTCAACAAATGCCTAGGTATTAGAGAATATCGAAAACGAAAAGATCTGTTTTGTGTAAATTAAAATATATTAAATACTATCGAAACTTTTCCTTTTATGAAAATCCATCTCAACATATTATTATATGTTGTATCTCAGTTTACGTTAATTTATTGAACTGAATGTAATTTATTAGCGTGAAAGGGAGGGGGATGTTCAACCCCGCCACGAGGAATGTGTGACGTCAGGGTAAAAGTAAGTTATTATCGTGAATGGAGTGGGTTCGACCGCCCCGGGGAATATCGAGTACTCTAGAGGGGAGCGAATGTGACGTTTATGTTTGTATATGGTGGTGATGTATATACATATTTTGTTCTGTGTTTATACTATAGTTGACAACCTGATATACAAATGAGAGGCTTTAGGATATAGACTTAGTTTTCATATAAAAGCAGAGAGTCAGTATCTGATCGAGACGCTCAAATGGCAGCAGGTTGGTACAAAACGCATAAATGACCAAGAAAAAAGTACAAACACGCAGAGAACTGGCCATGACCTCAGATGTTCGTCGGCCTATAGACTTCCCACATTGTATATACAGATTGTTACAGGGTTAAATGTCAATAATGCCAAGATGGATTCAATAAATAAAACGTAGTAAAATGCCACCAGAACGAGGATTCTATCTTGACTCTTTCCTGAGATATTAACATTTTCGTTATTTCAGTCTAAAATCAGATTTTTTTAATGAGAGGGATTGTAATAAAAATAGAAAGATCTCATTAATTTTAATCCTTTGTACATAGTTTCTATAAGTAGCTGTAATTTTAGTTTTAAATATATTCTCTGTGATCACAAATGTTAGAAATTGCTAGTCAGAAAAAAAAAGTTGGACCTCTAGTCACATTGATTTTTAGTTAGGTAGTGTTTTACTTTAATATAAATTATTTTCATTGTCAAATATAAATATTGTCTGTCAATAATTATTTTTAATTTTATGCAGATGTCTCTTTTCGCCGTCAAAAATGTAGTATGCTGGCCATGTGCTCTTAAACCCAAAACGCTTTTACAATAGTTTTTCCATGTTGTTTTCTTCATTCTTGAGAAAGTATGTATATCATTTTATTACATTAATTGTTAATTGTATGTTACTGTGTATTTATTGTGAATTTGTAATAAAATAGGCCCTGATGATGGCACTATAAGTTGCCGAAAGCTCAGTGAATCCAGCATTTAGTCTACTTTTTTTCACCTGTCTAATGACCTCTACGAAGATTGGAATTAGTGCTGTCATTCTTTTTTATATGCCGAATTCCTCGTTAATTTTTCAATAACAAATATATTTAAATATGTTCACTTGTCGAAGAATAGCGTCATTTTGAAGACAAATTGAGTTTTTTCCTAAGGATTATTCAGAAAAATGCAAAATTTATCGCTAAAATTGTCGGCCTGCATTTCTACATTTAAAAACCGTTGCTGACACGAAGAATTAATCATCAGAAAAGCTATAAAATAGGCTGAAAAATAGATTTATTTATGCTAAAGTAAGTCTTGAATCTAGGAGATACAAGCTTGATATGATTTTTTTAGAATAAAACTCTAGTCGTACGGTTAAGGCCTGAAATTGACTGCGCGCAGTTGATTTTCGACTATAATTTTATTTGAAGTTTAGCAATTTGTTAAAAAATAAGAACTTTTTCTACCATATTTTGAACAAATTTCGTGACGAAAATCGGTTTGCACCGCGAGGCTACATGCAAGGGATTATTCGATTAGCATGTAATCTCTTTTGAATGGCTACACATCCATAATAGCAGATCACAATCCTGACATTACTATAATCAGGGAAACACTGAGAGCTTTTAATCCAGCCCAGTTTAGCATAAAACCAAAAGAAATTATCTTTTTTTAAGCATACAATTTAATTTTGAGTCTATTGGGAGAATGATTGATCACCTTTTGAGATAATAACTAAATCAAATGTCTTTTAAAAAAAAAACTTTATTATGCTCTTACTTTCCACATCTCCTTATGATTCTGCCAATATTAAAATTACACCAATATTTACAGATTTAACGCATATAAACATCTGAAAAGTGCAGAAGGTCACTCTCTGCTAAACTGTAAACAAGTTTGGCCGATTATTCCTTCTTTTTCAACGTCCTTGGAGGAAGGAGTCGGAAATTATTTTTAGAAGAAACGGCTTTATTCCCATCAGATGAAAAATTGCTTTGATCATTACACAGGTTTTATATTATAGTAGTTATTACGGGCTTGATCATATAGAAATTTGGCCAGGCTTTAATTACTCTGTTAACTGGAAGATGTTACCTTTTTAATTTTGAATTGGATTTTTGAATTTTTAAGAGATGACCAAGACCTTACATAAAAAGAATAATTAATTGAAATTAGTTTTCGTTCTCTAATTCAACTTTTTCCATTTCGAATTCAACATTTTCCGCTTGGACGCAAAATGCACAAATAAAAATAAATTTTACAAATGTTTTTTGCTTAGTTAGAAAGCAATTCATAACAAGTCTAATTCAACATTTTCACGATCAAATTGAAATTTTGTTATCAAAATGTTGATATTTCAACATTGAACCTTTTATTTATTTATTTTTGTTAATTTCAAAGTTAAAACTTTTATTTGGAAAAAGTAATGTCTAGTATAGTTTGAATTTTTACACGTTTTAGCTTAAAAAATGTTCTTAGTTGAACCCGGATTTGGAAAAAGTAAGTTACATTGTTCAATTAGATTAGAAAAAAGTTTAAACTGATTTGATAAAAGCCCAATTTGATTTGACAAAAAAAAGTTCAAGCTGGTAGGAAAAAGTTCAGTTTGGTTAGTAAAAGCTCAACTTGATTTGGTAAAAGTTCAATTTGATTTTGAAGAACTACAGTTTCGTCAGAAAAAGCGTAGTAAAGTTTTGTTTTTATTAAACGAAGATCAATTTGATTTGGGCAAACTTGTACCTGGTTTTGAAAATGCTCCATTTGATTTGGAAAAATTCAATTTTATTTGGAAAAAGTTCATTTGGATTAAAAAAAGTAAACTGATTTGATAAAAGTTCCATTTGATTTGAGAAAAGAAAGTTCAAGCTGGTAGGAAAAAGTTCAGTTTGGTTAGTAAAAGCTCAACTTGATTTGGAAAAAATTCAGTTTGGATTTGAAAAACGTTCAACTTAATTTGAGAAAAGAATGTTCAAACTGGTTTGAAAAAGTTTAGTTTGGTTAGGAAAAGCTCAGTTTGATTTGGTAAAAGTTCAATTTGTTTTGACAAAAGAAAGTTCAATCTGGTATGAAATAGTTCAGTTTGGTTAGAAAAAGCTCAACTTGATTTTGATAAAGCTTAATTTGATTAGGAAAGTTTTATTGTATTAAAAAAATCAATTTGGTTTTGACAAAGTTCTATCTGGTTTTGAAAATGTTCAGTTTGATTTGGAAAAAATTCAATTTGATTTGAAAAATCCCAGTGTCGTTAGAAAAAGCACAGTTTTGCTTAGAGAAAGTTCAATTTGAAATAGTCCTATTTCATTTGTGAAATTTATCTTGTTGATTTGAAAAAAAAACAACATATTTTATTAGGAAAAGGCCAGTATGATTTGAAAAATCTGCTTTGGAAAAAGAATTCAATCTGATATGTGAAAAAAGTTCATTTTATTAGGAAGAGCTCAATTTGATTGGGAAAATGTTTAATTTAAAAATATGCTTTTCATTTGGGAGTTTGGTATCGATCGAAAAAAGTAAATTTGATTTTAAAAAAATTCGATCTGGTATAGAAAAAAAAAGTATCATTTTATTTGAAAAAAGGTCAATACTGTCTGTAAAATGTCAAATTTAGGTTGGATAAATTCAATTAGATTTAGAAAAAATTCACTCGAATTCACGAAAAGTTTAATTTGGAAACAAAAGTTTTTTGTTTTTTTTAATTTGGGAAAGTTCGATCTGGTTTGTTTTAGAAAATGTCCAATGATGTGGAAAATATTCAGTTTTGTTTGTAAAAACTCCTATTTGAATTGGAAAAGTGCGATCCCGTTAGGAAAAAAGTACAATTTAATTTAAGAATGCGTGTATTCCTAGTTGTCGTTTGACGCAGTCAAAAGTTGCAAAGATGTAAGACGTCAGCGTCTCACCACGTCCTGCTTATATCCCTAGCCTCCTCTATCTTAATAGTAATTCATTTGAAAGGATGCCACTTTGAAAATTACTAGCAAAAAATGGGTAGAGATAAGATACACTTTTACGCTGGAATTTTATGTTGAATCTCAAACATGTTTTTTTACATTAGTAATTTTGCAACACCATAGTTTATATTTTAAGTGCATATTTAGTAAAAGGTATGATAGATTAGTGACGTCAGCGTTGATATTGTTCCACTTATAAATCAAAACGCATTTAATGACATTCTGTATTCGCGTCAATTTGAGAGAAATGTTGGTCTTTTGATAAGATGTCTTTTAATTAATTTGTTCGCTTATCAAAAAATAAATTATTTTCATGTGAAACGTCAGTCGTTTTAAGCATTTATTATCACCTGAGTTCAAGTAGATTGCTTAACACTTGGCTTTCTGAATGAGAGTTAAAACATCTGGTCCATGCGTTGGACATGAGAGAGGTAGGTGACCGGAAGGTAAAAAACTCATAAGAAAAGGAAAACGCCCCCTCATTGCTCATTCAGAAACTGGTCAAGTGTTAAGCAATAAAAATAAAATAAGGGTTGTTCATAAAAGTAGGAGTGAGGTTGGTCACGTAGATATAATTTGATAGGCTGGCTTTTTTGAGAGTCCTGGAACTGATATCTTTCCTTTTGAGTTCTATCAGGTTTTGAACAAAAAACAAAAAAGGACGGACTTGGCCACTATGTAGATATCATTACATTGCTAGTATAATTTATTTTGAATCTCGGGTCTTTTTTAGCGATTAGGTTTTAGTTGGGATATGATACTTTTTTCTTCGCGTCATCATCGTGGACGTGTCGTCTTGCCGTCGAGGCACAAGATAGATTATGCATGTAGTAGATTTTCTCCTGTAAGAAGAGAAAATTGCAATTTTCAGATTTTCAACATTTGTCAATATAAAACCTACCTTTGTACCAAATATTTCTACTTATACAGGAAGTGCCTTATAATTTTGATGGTAAAAGCGGCACTAATTCTGAGAAAATTGCAATTTTCAGATTTTCACCATTTTTTCAATATAAAGAACCTACCTTTGTACCAAGTAACTCATTTCTAATTATATGAGAAGTGCGTTATAATTTTGATGGTGAGACTACACCCATTCTAAAGCGGCACCAATTTTGAAAAAATTGCAATTTTCAGATTTTTACCTTTTTTCATAAGATAAACCCTACCCATTATATTTAGTGGTCTGATTGACCAAATTATTTCTTTCAATTAATTAATTTTTTTATGTAAGGTTTTGGTTGAAATGAAAAAGTTAGTGTCACGAGGGGGATTCGAACCAACGACCTTCAGCTCAATACGCCGCTGCTCAATCACTTCAGCCATAATTGTCTCTTTTTCCGAGATAGGCTTTCGTTTTCTTCCTCCAGTTGCATATGGTTTTATCACGGGTGAAAATACTAAACCCGTGATTCACTACATCGTTCGTGATTTGATACCATCCAAAAGGATCGGCTATTACTCTTGTAAAAGCCGGCTGACGATAAGGATAATTGCAATTGATTAGACTATCTCAATTTTCTCTTATTAGATCCTAAAAATGCCGTCTAGGGCTAACGGAAAACTCGAGGGAGAAGCCGATCATTAAAATTAGGATACATCTTCGAATTACAAGTCAACTAAAGGGATAAAAAAAATTGGAAAAAATATTTAATATTCTTTGTAATTGTAAGTTTTCAATAATTTTCTTGTAATTCTCAGCTACAAGACACCGTTTTACATGCCTACAAGCAGACAGTTTTTTTTGTAACCTATACAGGTCAACCTCGCAAGCTTGGCGTCAAAATTATTTTTATTATTTTGCCAATTATCAATTATAACGGTAGTTGTGAAAAGAATAAGACGAAGTCAAGGAAGATAAGGTCCCGGCAATAGGTAATTGAAACAAGAAAAGAACTGGTAGACGAAGGTCGGCCGGATTAAAGACCTTAGTATTGACGGAAGAGAAAGTTGTTACTTCATAAAATTTAAAAAAAAATCTGTATCTAAAAAGGAATCGAACGAAAAGATAATTTTTTAAAATACTTATTTTATAAACAAGTTAAAATGATCAAAAGTAATGGTGCTTCTCCTTGAGGTCTACGGTGTGATGAACCTGTACTTCCGTTCTCTTATCTGTCTCGCCATCTTCAGTGGTTTGACAGGGATTTATGCAGGGTGAGAGAAGACAACAAACGCACCTTTGAAGATCCAAATTCCGATATGCATTTAAAATCAACGATCAATTGATTTTACAAAATCACTCTTTGTTTGTTCAACTTTTTTAGAACTTTTATTATGTATGCAGTTAGTTGTTTCAGCATTTTGCAATCGTCAGTCGTGGTCTTGCCTCGGTGCCTCTCCCTGCTTATAATCCTAATACATTGGGATGATCGGAAACGCCCACAATATACTTTCATCCCATTCCTGACCTCAAGAAAAAATCCTATAAAAAATAAACATTTCAACCGTCCATTACTTGTCCTGGAAGAATTATAATCAATTCAAGGTCATAGGTATAAGCTGGGTGAAGCATACTACAATTGATAGCTTGTGAGACGTCTTCTTGAGGTTTTCAATTTGATAATAATGAATTTGTGATGTTTTATATTCACAATTTTGATTTATCAGACTTGTTTCAGCATTATGTCATCTTAGTCGTGATTTTGTGTAGGTTTTATAACCCTGACCTTTTAGGATGACCGGAAAAAGCCAAAACTTCAAGTAGAAATCCTACAAATAAAGAAATGTTTAAACAGCGTCATAACTTTAACCTTGAAACATTATTTCAACAGTGGGCCGAGGTACATGTAAGCGTGGTATGGAAAATGCATTGAAGATGGCGAGAAGAAACAAACGGACGGACCATAGCAATGAATGCTTAATCCGTCCATAACTCTTCAATCTGTATCCAAAGCAATATCTTCAACAGTAAGACTGGTATATAAGCAAATTGAGGCACTGATACTAACACACACCGATAACCAAAATCTGATAGACCAAAGTATTGAGGGAAGACAGAACAGGATGATTGGAAACCGCTAAATTGCATTAGTCATTATCTTCAACGGGTTAAGGGGATAAGCAGAGTGAGCACATACAAAACGAAGAATGGAAAAACGAAACGGCGAGGAAAGATAAGTATAATTAGAAACGACCGAAATACAGGCCCATTAATTTAACATCTATCCTTGGACCATTATATTCATTAGTGGTTCAGGGTTAGGAGGATGATCGGAAACGGCCAAACTACAGGTTCCGATACTTTAATCTGTACCTGTGACCATTATCTTCAATAGCGGGCCTGGGTTATAAGCAGGGTGAAGCACTTAGTCAAACCTAGCACTGAAGACGGGCGAAGGACTAAACTCATCTGGCGAGCCGAAACAGCGATAATTGTCGGTCCAAATGATCGGAAACAACTAAACTAAAAACACACACTAGAAAGTATCATAATTCACTCAATGCTGAATCACCTGCCATCTAGACATGCGTTATTCATCGCTATTTCAGTTACCAGTACTTATCTTTGTTTATCGTTGTTTTCCTATATCGAAACTGAATTGTCTTCGTTTCGCAATGTTTCTCTGTCTATTCGGTTAAAATGTTTTACAATTAAAAAAAAAATCTATGTTGTAATCCAATTTTTACTTTGTTCCCTTTGTAAGAAACCTATTAAATTTGTAATTTTAATAAAATTATTTATGCATTTACCACTCGGTATAATTATTGTACAATATGAATGAGAACAAATTCGTTTTTCGACCCTTGCACCTCCAAGAAAGCAAGAAATGTCCTGATTTTATTTTTGCTGCGTGGAGCTAAAATTGGCTTGAAACTTTAACCTTGAAACTTAATGTGCGAAGCGGAACGACACTGTCCTTGACTGGAATGCGCGCCTGGGACCCCCTCCGCTCTGTTTTGCCGATTCGTGCCAAGTCATGATTATAAGTCCATTTTTCTGCATGATTGTTTTTTGTGGAAAAAATGCGATTCCGTACATGAACCAATTGGTCAAGAAAGTGTTGTACTACTGTTTGTTGGTACGGACCATGCCGAAAACCACCGAACTACAAATAAAGTAAAAATGTTTGAAGTTTAGCTTAAGTTCGGATTTATAACTTTATAACAAGTAAAATTTTTGGCGCGTACAAATTTGTAAATAAACTAAAACGAAATGTGAAGAAGAATCTCCTAGTGGTAGGGTCTATGTGCTATGACTGCCCCACGTGTCGCGATGCCACTGCCGCTTAATCTCCTTGGGAGATTATTGGGATAGCTCAACTTAGATTTAAAAGGGATTGAGGTGGAATGAAAGAAAGTTGTGGAATTTTATGTGGGAATTTTAGGATATCCTTCACAAAAGGAATTTTAAGGACATTGTGGATTGGGTGATTCCTATGGACATGGATCTCGGATCTGTCTACCAGAGGTAGTGGACATGATCAATTCTATGAAGAGGTGTATAATGTAGGTAAAAGTTAAGTTTTGGCTTTTGTCTACGTTTATTTTTTCAGCCAAGGTTCTACCTTGATTAGGCAAGCATGTAAGAGCTATGCGAGAGAACGGGATCTTCATTGGATGATAGAATAGCAGTATCATCAGCAAAATTGTAAATGGATCTGTCGGGAAGGATAGTACATGTTGAATAAAGGAAGAGACCAAGAATACTAACCCGTGAGACTCCTGCCCTAACAAGATAGTAGTCTGTTAAAGATGTTCCCTGGCTGGCTGAAGACGTCAGTCAGTCAGTCAGTCTTAATCAGTCCGTAGATCGGAATGTGAAGGAAATAGGCGAAGTGAAGTTTTTTGTTCTTCTAGGATAGGAAGGATTCTTTAAAGAAGGAGCTTCTCGAGGATTTTTCCTAGTATAGGTAAGAGGATTAACGGGCGATGGGATGGTGGTTAGGTTAGGTTTAGATAATTAAGAGATAATTGAGATAATTTTTACAATGGAAAATGTCCATTGTAAAAAAAAGTGCTTAGTTCTTAGGACAGCATTGCATAATTATGTTTGGAAAAAGATTTTTAGAGAGTGATTAAAGGATTTCAGAGGTTATAAGGATATATCCTGGAGCATTCTTTTTGGGAAGGTTTTCGTTGATGTACTGGATTTCTGAAGAATGATTAGCTTTTGATGGAAGATGTTTAATTTGAAATAAATGTCTAGTGAAAATATATTCGAATTTGTTTTAATTGGTCTTGACTGTTTGCTCTCACCTTCTACCGGTTTGAATTGTGTTGTTGTGCTAGAATTAACGGTCGGAATGGAAACTCATTTGGAATTTTCCTTACAGGCCAAATTACCCCGGAAAACTGGGCCAAAAATATTACGCCAGGTCTCAATTAAGCGTGTGAAAATCCCAATGATTTAAATCACCTGCTTATGAGGACGAGATTAGACATTTAAAACCCGTTTCAATGTGAAATTTATTTTTTAAGGGGGTTCGCAACTCCAAAGGTCATATCAACCCCCGGGGTGTCGGTGTTTTTGAAAAAAAAGCCCATTTGTAAATATCGGGTTCGAATGCACAGCAGCTGGATTCGAACCCGGTATCTTTACCTTACAGCGGTGAGCGCCGCGTCAATGCTTAAACTGTTACGGCCACCCACGCCTCTACCTGTACTATCTTTAATATAGAGTTTGTCTAGTTGACTCACCCTGCTTATTACCCTGATACTATAGGAAATCTCCAAGAAAACCGGTTCAAGCTATTTTCGGTTTAAGCATTTATTTCTTCTGAAATTTCCTTTAGGCGGACATGTAGTAATGTGGTTTCCGAGCGTTTTCTTCTGACTATCCTTGCTGTTCCGGTCTGTCAGGCGCGTTTCGGCCTTTCGCGATCTTTATTCCTAGTTTTAGGTAAATGCCTCACTCTGCTTTTGGCCCAGACCAAAAATTAAAAATGCCAAAAAGCCTTAATAAACCTTACAAACTATGCATCTTGAACTTTTAACTACATTTTCGTCATTTTACTATCTTCAGTGCTAGGTTTCTCTAGTTGCCTCTCCCTGCTTGTAACCCTGACCGAATATCAAGGATGTTAATTTTTTGGGGGATTCTACTTGAGGTCTGCAGTGTGAATTTTAACGTTAGAAGTGTGATAAAGAATATCAGGATGATCGAAAAGAGAAAATACACTTTCATCGTACTGCAGACATCAAGGAGATATCTCGCATGGAATAAATCAAGGTTTATTACTTTTTAATAGAACAAATGAAAAAAATGCATCAAATGTGTGTAAAAGTAAATGATGCACAAATTTAGACGCATCTCGGCGTTTGGCCATATTTAGTGGTGGGTTGTTGTTCTGTCTCACTCTGCGTATATCCCTGACGAACCAGTGAAGATGGCATAACGTAGAAAAACAAGTCATCACACTGCGGCAAGTTGAAATCTCAAAAATTTACTGGTCTTGTTGGTTTTTACAGAAATCACAGCGCACATTGCACTATACGGGATTTGTTATGATTTTAAGGGCAGTTAAAATGCCATACTGTTTTCACTTCGTGAATGCCTTTAATAATGAAGAAAAGGATCTACGGTTCGGTCAATCTATGCAGATGTTAAGCGGATCCTGGAGAAATTAAGCAATTTTAGATATTTGCCATGTATCACGTGCACTCGATCGTTGCTGAAGACACCCCCCGTCCAATGTGGTATTGCAATGCAAATATGATTGCAGGGGGTTTATCCATTCTGCTAATAATAACCCCATAGTGGCGTGAACGAGAATTGTAAATTATACGAGATCATCGATACGACCAAAAACGGGTTTATTGTTCTCATTAAATCACTCCATTGGAAATGAAAGAAAGTTTGTAGGTTCATGAGGGAAAGTTATTAACAACCTTCATGTATCATATCATTTTATTATGAATATAAAAAATATAATGCTATTGTGTGATTAGACTACTAAAATCAGTCTTCAGTGCAATTAGTTATGTACATATTTTCTTTTTACATTATATACAAATAATTTTGTCGAAGAGTTAGAGGGATTGAACGGCGACAAATTCGTGGTGGCGTGCGTTGTAGTTTTGTTCTAAGTTGATCCTGTCGAAGTAGCCGCTTTCGTTTTTGGGAAGAGAGGACATTATGACGACGTCGGAGATGCGTTTGTGAGGAGCCAGGTGGGATTCGAGATGGTTTGAGAGCTCCTTGAGAGGAGGCGGGTTGTAGTAGTCTGTCGGTACGATGGCGGCGATTAACTTGCCATCGCTCTGGAAAACGACTGTCTCTCTGACGGAGCTGTGCTTGATGAGGACCTCTTCGAGCTCCGAGGGGACGACTTTGAGCCCGTCGACGGAAACGTTCCCTTCGACCGTCACGTAAAACCAGCCGTCGAGGTCCATGTATCCCAGATCGCCGGTCCGGATCCATTCTAAGCTTTTTCCGATCTGGGGCCCTTTGACCCATATCTCTCCTTCTGTCATCTCGGGGAGCTGGGCGCCCCCGGGTGCTAGCACCTTGGCTTCGGTGTTCGGCAAGGGTTCCCCTACGCTGCCAGGCCTGCCGGCGACCCCTCGCCTCTGCTGGAACAGAATCGGCCCTTCGATCGGACCGTAATTATGCAGGAGTTCGCCGTTGAAAACGGATTTCAACTTGTTGGAGGCGACGTCGGGCCGACCACCGACTGTTATATATTTTACTTCGTTAAGAGCATCTCGTCCGAGACCGGCCAGGGCGTCCATCATGGGCGATATCGTCGGCAAAACGCGGACTTTGCTCTTGTTCAGTGAAGAGACTAGATCGGAGGGGCTGCTACTATTTAGTGTGACGACTTCCGCCCCGCTCGCTAATCCTCTCAGGAGGGTCTGAGTAAGCCCGTAATTGTGGAACATCGGTAAAGAAGCGGCGATTTTGTCACCCGGTTCTAGGGGGTTCAATTCGGGACCGGAGACTTGGTGACAGTTGGCCAAGATGTTACTCGCGCTCACGACCTCGACTCTCCCTGCGCCGACCATCATCAGAGCTGGCTGGTCTTCGTAACGTTCACCGTTGCCGGATTGCAAAACGGTTTCGTCCAGAAAACGTACTCCGTTGAAAATGATCTCTTCGTCGATAGCGATGATACCCGTGTCTTTCGTCGTCCTGTTGGCAGCTTTCATCGCTTCCAAAACTTCGTGGATCTTCGAAGAGGTGGTGACAAGCCATCTCGGGTCGATCTTCGCGAACATACCGGCAATCTCCGTCGCTGTGCTCTGCGGGTTGAGTGGTGATAGGGGCACCCCGGCTTCAAACGCCCCTAACGCCGATATGGCCATTTCGATCGAATTTGGCAAAATAGTCACGAACTGCCGGCCTTTGGGCGTATTGGCGTATAACCATGCTGCTATGTTGCCCGACAACTGCCTCAACCTCCCGTAAGTCAGACTCTTACCGCTCTCGGGGCACGAGATGGCCGTCCTGCCTCCGTGCTCGCCCAAGGAGGCCCAGATGTGCTCGTGGATGGTAGGCACGGCACCGACGGGAGCACGCGCCGAAGAATAACACCTGACGGCGATTTTCAAGTAGTTGTTCATCACTGACCAAACGACACGTTTTCTCCGTACTTATACTCAGGGGGGCACCACTCGACTGACGCGTTGACGTTTCTCAGCCAAACAGATAATAGTCCCCTCTCCCACAAATTCCCAAGCCACTCCACCAGCACCGTTCCCGTCCGTGGATGTAAACAAACATACCTGGCTCCGACCTTGAGGGCGTTTCCGTACGACGATAACTCGGTCATTACTAACCACATTATTAAAAATAAGTTTTTACTTTAATAATTAAGAGAAGATTTTAGGCAAAATTACATTAAAGCATTTCTAACTAACTACTAACTTCTATCTTCTATAATTTTACAAAAAAAAATTAACTACAATTATAAATCGAAACACTATTAGTTATTGTTGTTTTTATGAAGAAAATTAATTATTACCAGAGCTAACCGTAGTATTTACGATATTAATTACCACTATACGCGTAGCAATACTAATCATTGTTGAATATGCTTTGAGAAGTCAGTTAATTATCAAGACTTTAGTAAGCAGGCTCAACAATAGAAAAAAAGGAGTCATCGTTCTTGTGATGCACAGACTTCACTTGGACATTAACGCGTTTTTCAATATCTAAATTTGAAATTGGTTCACCATTTACATCTGCAATAATTTCAATCTCAACCGCCAAATTTTGATTGGACTTTCCACGCACGTGCTAGGCAATGAATTTGTGAATGAGTTATAGAAACCATGATGAACTCTTCCACCTTCAGGTAAAAGTTCTGAAGTCGTAAAAGATGCATTTAAATCAGTGATTACATCATTTAAGCCCCACAATGTACAAGAAATAGCAGCTGAATTTAAGTGATTTTTGATTATGATTGACCAGGTAAATCAATATTCGATTAATGGATATCTAACAAAATTTATTTAATAGATTTGAAAAAGTCGAATAATACATAAATAGTAGTAGTGGTGGAGGAATATTTTAATTTTTATACAGTTTTATAAATATAAATAAGTACAGTAAGTATTTTTTTATTGAAACAAACAACCTTTCTCAGCCAGATATGATTGATGGCACAGCATCGCTGAAATGCAAAAAAATCGTGATTTTTCTTTTTAAAACACCACCTTCAAATAATAAAGCCTAAACAAAATTTTCATCCATAAAAAGAAAAAAAATGGACAACAATAACGATAAAAATAAAATATATCAAATATTATAAATATGTATTTACAGGGAGTTAACTCCTTTACATATGATACCGATGGATAATTAATTGAATAATTAAAATTAATATAAAAAGCTGAAATGTATTAAAAAATTATATATGAATACAACTATTGTCTAATAAATAATATTAAAATATTCCAGTTTCTTTCTGACAATGACTTTATTGGGGATATTTTGATTTCGGTAGAAATTATTGGAATTTGGATCACTTTTGGGTTTTTTTACATACCCCCAGGTTCTGATGAATTTATTTTAATACTCTTTTTTTAATTTTGAAACTTCAACAACAAAAAATAAACATATTTAATTTTTGGTTGTCGTGGAGATTTTAATATCTATTCCGGTGGTTCAATCACTGACAGTTGCCTAAATGAATTTACCCTCTTTATTTGGATTTTCTCAGCACAATTCCTCCAGAACGGTATGAGTAGTAATACTGGAATTAGTAAGTAATAATTTTAACTGTATTTCTAGACAACTAAATCATTACATAATATATACCATTGATGTATTACATCCCGCGCTGAATGTTTCACTTTTCCTCAGAGATCATGGTAAATGTTATCAGTATTTAGATACTACTGACCTATATAATTATCGAAAAGCTAATTACGATGCTGTAAATCACGAAATAGGTTCGATAGATTGGTCTTTCTCGTCTTTTTGACATGGATCAGGCTGTTAATATTGTTTAGTTCAAGTTATTGAATTTAGTTGAAAAATTGTTCCTAAATATTATATAAAAAAGTAATCGTATTACACACTCAAATACTTGGTTCAAAATTTATATTTACATCTGTTTTATTTTTTTTCCCCAATCAGCATAAGTTTTATAAATCATTCAGGCCCTGAAGATGACCATGATTTTTCTAAACTACTGCATTCTTCACCGCACCTCATGACTTAACAAATTTGAAAAATGTTCAATTTGGCTAGGAAAAAGTTCAGTTTGATTTGAAAAAAGCACACTTTGATTTCGAAAAAGTTCAATGCGTTTGAAAAAAGTTCCATTTGCGTAGGAACAAGTACAATTTAAATGAGGAAAAATTCAATTTTGGAAACACCTGAAGCTGATTTGGAAAAAGCTCCTTTGGATTTGAAAAAAGCACACTTTGATTTCGAAAGAGTTCAATGCGTTTGAAAAAAAGTTCCATTTGGGTAGGAAAAAGTACAATCTAATTTAGAAAAAATTCCATCTTGGAACCACCACAATCTGATTTAAAAAAGCTCCATTTGATTTCGAAAAATTTCAATGCGTTTGGAAAAAGTTCCATTTGGGTAGGAAAAAGTACAATCTAATTTAGAAAAAATTCCATCTTGAAAACACCTCAATCTGATTTAAAAAAGTTCCATTTGATTTCGAAGAAGTTCAATGCGTTTGAAAAAAAAGTTCCGTTTGGACAGGAAAAGTGCAATTTAATTTAGGAAAAATTCAATTTTGGAAACACCTCAATCTGATTTGAAAAAAGCACAATTTGATTTCGATAAAGTTCAATGCGTTTGAAAAAAGTTCCTTTTGGGTAGGAAAAAGTACAATCTAATTTAGAAAAAATTCCATTTTGGAAACACCTCAATCTGATTTGAAAAAAAGCTCCATTCGATTTGAAAAAAGCACAATTTGATTTCGAAAAATTTCAAAGCGTTTGAAAAAAGTTTCGTTTGGATCGGAAAAGTACAATTTAATTTAGGAAAAATTCAATTTTGGAAACACGTCAATCAGATTTGGGAAACGCTCTAGTTTATTTGAAAAAAAAAAACACAATTTGGTTTAGAAAAAGCTCAATTTGATTCGGTTAAGGTTCAGTCTAGTTAAGAAAAGTTCAGTTTGGGTAGGAAAAAGTTCAATTTGATCAACAAAAAATTAAATATGATTTGAAGAAGTTTCATTTGATTTGGGAAGAGTACAGTTTGGTAAGGAAAAGGTTAAATTTTATTAGGAAAACATTAAATACGATTTGAAAATTTTTCAATTTATTTGGAAAAGTACAGTTTGGAGAAGAAAAAGTTAAATTCGCTATTAAAAATTTCAGTTTAGATAGGAAAAACTTAAGTTTCGCCAAAGAAAATTTCAATTTGATTTGAGACAAGTTCGGGAAGGAAAAGGTCCAGTTTAATATGGGAAAAGTTCAATTTTGAAAACAGCTAGATCTTAATTGGAAAAAGCTTCATTTGATTTGAAAAAAATAATCTCAATTCGATTTGGAAAAAGTTCAACCGTGCTTGCAAGTCGCTCCTCACGACTTCAACAAATTATTGAACATTTGGTCACTAAAAAACACAAATTAAATTAAATGTTCAAAATGTCCAACTTCTTGGGCTTGATTCTCAACAATTAGTTTAATTTTTAGAAGCTGTTTCATTTTTCTTATGTTCAACCTCGTACCAAAGTGTGTTTTTTGCTTATTTTTCAAAATATTAATGTCTTCAGTTTTTTAAACCATTTGTAACCGAAAATCAAATTTATTTATTTTACAAACAGACGATTGAGAGTTTAAGTAAATTTTCAAAGCTCATTAGCAGGGTCAACTTTTTTCTAAGAGCCATATCTGTCGGTATTTACGTAACAAATACAATCTTACTTCAACTTTAGACAAGAACTAAGCGGAAAAAGAGCAACAAAAGGTATAACAAAACAACAAATAAATCCTCTTAGGATTTTTTAATGCTCTTTCCTTTGATATAATCAAATTTACAGTAGGATTAACGAGGGACATTATGAAATAAAGTTGTGAAAGTTTGAAATAACCTGAAAACTGAAATATCTCGAGTACAATTAAGAAACAGACTGGACTTTTTAGTACAACTTGACATGTTGGATGTCTTCCGTTTCCAGGACACACTGTATAGCAAAAAAATACGCGGATGGAATTATTTAAATACATAACTATGAAGCTGTAACCAAAGAATAAATATGATTATTTTGTGACACATACAGAAGGATACTTGAGGCTTGAAGATTTTGATTAATAATAAATTAATTAATCATTTCCATAGTAGTCTTTTAATTTGGTCCTATCTTAGCAAATAGAAAATTATTTGTTAAATTAAAATCTCATCACTGTTTTCCTTTTATTGCCTGAGGTGCCTCCAAGGTTCACATTTTGGTCCCTTTCTATTCGACATGAACGACATTGCTTCTTTTCTTAAAGATACTTTCTTCTATTTGCTGATTATTCAAGGTGACTGGCGATATATGTCGAAAATTTCAGAAGGTGTTTCTACTCACCATATGCAACAAAAAACTTCCTATAAACCCCTGTCCAAAAGAAATAAGTTTTCTTACAGAAAATTTAACGTTATTTCAGGTGGCACAATCCAGATTTTTCTACAGTCAGTAATTCTGAAGTTTATAAGTAATTTAGTGGACCTAAGTCGAAAAAAAAACCCAAAACCTTAAATTACTTTTTTAGCTTTGAGATTTGGACAGGGGTTTATAAGAAGTTTTTTGTTGTATATGGTGAGTAGAATCACCTGACATTTTTGACACTTATCGCCAGTCACCTTGAATAATCAGCAAATAGAAGAAAGTATCTTTAAGAAAAGAAGCAATGTCGTTCATGTCGAATAGAAAGGGACCAAAATGTGAACCTTGGGGGCACCTCAGGCAATAAAAGGAAAACAGTGATGAGATTTTAATTTAACAAATAATTTTCTATTTGCTAAGATAAGACCAAATTAAGTGCTATGGAAATGATTAATTAATTTGGCCCGCTTAAAATGTATTCCTGGAAAAGAATACGTTTTTAGTAATTTTTCACTAGTGAAATCATGCTGATCTATTATAATGTTTTTAAAAGGCTATTATCTAGAATAAATTGCTCAAAATAATTTGGAGATCAGTGCAATTCCATGTAAAATATCTGGTCTTTTGTTTCTTATTTGCTCTTCTACCTGGAGCATCTGGTCAAAATGGATACGCGAAATATAAAACCAAAACCGGTTTTTTAAACATGGGCCGTGTTGTGTTCAAGGCGTTACGCAACACTAGTTCAGACCGGTGGAGAAAGTGAGCCTAGCCTTGTTTATTTTTAGAACTCTGCTCTATGAGAATGTTTTGGCAGGGTTCGTCGACCCAGGACGCACCACCTGAGTCCTCCTCGTGTGAGGACTGGTACGAAAGCAAGATCTTAGCATCTGCGAATTAGCACACACCTTGAGCAGTAGCTTGAAATTTGCACGAAACAAAATTTGCCCCACGTTGCATAATCTTGTTTTTTTAAATTTCCTTCTTAAACCCTTATTTCTTTCCAGACTCATCAAAGAGTCTCTCTCCACGAAAATCTTTAATAAAATGCGAAAAATTGATTCGTTATGAAGACTAGAGAAGAATAATATTATTACCTTCTTTAACCCTTATTTAATTAAATACTTAATGCAATATAAATTTAAAAAAATACGAATAAAGCAATCTATTACATATAAATAGTTAGGTCCGCCTATTCTCGCTTTTTCAGTACTCTGATAATGTAAATATGACAAATTCACAAATAAAATTGCAATGTTTTATCCATGATTGTTATGAGAAGGTTTTCGGTATGCAGAGACGATTATGGAAGTTCACAACGTCCATGAAATTAAGACGCCTGTTTTAAGATTTTAAAGTGGCTTTTTCAATTTTGTCCAATTTAGATATTTTCGTTTTTATCGCACGGCCTTTCGAAAACTGACACATGGCTGTTATGAAAGGAAAATAAACTACGCTTTGATTTGGTGTAACGACCCTAAACTGGGTAAAGGTCGAGCTACGTGACTGGCCGCATGTCATCTTCGTCTCATGGGGAAAAGACCTTCGTTTTCATTCATGAGATGAAAATCTATAAAAAATCTATTATATTTTAGTGTTTGAGTATTAACGTAGATCATTTACCAGAAAATAATGGATAATAAAATATTTCCGTAGAAAATAAATATAGGCAACTTTTTTCGACGGAAAATATTCTTTCTTCTCATAAATCACCTAGAAAATAAAATTCGATCGTCGTTTACTGCAATATTTTCTGGTTTTATGAGTGCTGGGACTGCTAATCGCACATTTTATTTTATTTTAATTTATTGTTATTATTTTTTACACCTGCAACTTTAATAACAATAAGAAAATTTGATAATTCATAGTATAACATCATAAACTCAGCCCCTCTGGTGACATACCGTCACACACACAAAACACAAAAACTCGAAGGTGTACAAAGAAAAATCGCTCTAAGAATAATAAAAGGATATAGGACAATTTCGTATGAAGCAGCATGTATCATGGCAGGGGTAGCCCCGATTGAACTTAAACTAAGGGAACTAACCGATATCTACTTCACCATAAAAAGCCCTCTCAACAACAAAGCCTTCCCTGCATAATAACTCCTTTAAAAATGGCACCATCCTTTGGTACACAGATGGATCTAGAATACAAGAAGGTACGGGTGCAGGAGTATTTGGACCCGGTACCAAATATTCAGAACCCATGGGAAAACAAACCAGTATCTTCCAAGCTGAGATTCATGCAATTGAAAGATGTATCCAATTCAATCTAAGTAAAGGATACAAAAACAAGAATATAGCTATCATGTCAGATAGCCAAGCAGCCATCAAAGCACTAAGCTCAAATACCATTAGTTCAAGGATGGTGCTGAATTGCAAAACCAAACTAAATATATTAGGTATGCAGAATAAAGTCAGCCTCTGCTGGGTCCCAGTACACATGGTAGTAGAAGGCAACGAGAAAGTGGACACCCTTGCAAGGAAAGGGGCTGCTACACCGCTGATAGGACCCGAACCCTTCTGTGGCATAGGAATCCACACTATTAACAAATATCTCAGACAGAAGGACAAAAAGAAAATGAGGGAACTTTGGAATTCACTTATTGGACATAGACAATCCAAGAATCTTCTAACCAATTTGGTAGGAAAGAAATCACAGAATGTGTCATAGGAAGCAGGAACAGACTGCGAATCCTAACAGGATTCCTAACAGGACAATGTGACCATAGAAGAGCTTCAACCATTAAAACCGGGCCTATTAATTAAGTTTCTTGATGAAATAGGACTCACCGATGTGCTTTAGGCAGAGAACAGGGGACACAATAGCTCTCAAAGGGCACAGTATACCATACCCTGAAATATTACATCTACATCTACATCTACAACTTTTTTCGACAGAAAATATTCTTTCTTCTCATAAATCACCTAGAAAATAAAATTCGATTGTCGTTTACTGCAATATTTTCTGGTTTTATGAGTGCTGGGACTGCTAATCGCACATCTTATTTTATTTTAATTTATTTTTATTATTTTTTACACCTGCAACTTTAATAACAATAAGAAAATTTGATAATTCATAGTAAAACATCATAAACTCAGCCCCTCTGGCGACATACCGTCACACACACACACACACACACACACACACACACACACACACACACACACACACACACACACACACACACACACACACACACACACACACAAAACACAAAAACTCGAAGGTGTGGCGAAAGAAAAATCGCTCTATGAATAATAAAAGGATATAGGACAATTTCGTATGAAGCAGCATGTATCATGGCAGGGGTAGCCCTGATTGAACTTAAACTAAGGGAACTAACCGATATCTACTTCACCCTAAAAAGGTCACTCAACAACAAAGCCTTTCCTGCACTTATCGTGGAACCCACACTGCCTTTAAATGACTGGTCCCATCCAGCTTATAGAACTCAAGGAATCACAGAGTCAGTATCATGGCAAGACAAGATCGTAATATACACCGATGGGAGCAAAATGAATAATGAGGTTGGAGCAGCCCTAGTCTTCTATGGAAAAGACAACACCCTTCAAGAAACAATACAAATTAAACAAACTAGCTGTTGCTCGAACAACCAAGCTGAACTCATTGCTATCCTGAAGGCTCTTCAATGGCTCGCACAGCAGGATGTTGGGGAAGTGAACAAAAATGCGATAGTGATGACAGACAGCCGCATATCCATTGATAAAATTAAAAATTACAAAGCATGAAGCCTGATGGTATCCGACATCAGAAATATGATAAAATCATTGCATGGTAATGGCTGGAATATCAGTATTGAAAAGGTACCAGCGCACACAGGGATCCAAGGTAATGAGGAAGTCGACGCAGCAGCAAAGGAAGCTACAGAAAACTCTGAACTAGAGACAACAATCACAGTAGTGCCGAAAAGCTACATCATCTCCATGGCCTCGAAAATGACATTGGCCCAATGGGAAGAACGTTGGGGACGTACTGCTAAAGGTCTTCAAACTAAAAAGTTCTTCCCAACGGTAGAATCAAGGATAGCAGTAGAATTGAAACACCACCATATGCTTACCCAACTTATAGGCGGCCATGGACAAAATCGAGAATATCTCTATAGATTTGACATAACATGGGATTCGGAATGCGTCTGTCCAGGGAGACCTCAACAAACATGGGACCACATCTTATTCGACTGCCCCATTCAAGAACCACGCCAAAAATCTCTAAGGGACGTTGTATGTAAAGGTGGACAATGGCCACCTGATCATCACAGTTTGATTATAGACCACATTGAAGCCTTAATTTTGTTAGTAAAATTTTATTAAATTAATTGTAAATAATAATTGTATATGGTTATGAGTACCTGAAATCACTATGAGATCACATTCTAAATAAATAAATTTAAAACACACACACTGACAAGCTGCTTAACACCAAAATACCTCTGCCCCTGATAGAAGACATTAGAAGTATTCTAAAGCGGATTGAGAAGAGTCGCACAGTCTCATTCTCATGGGTCAGGGCGCACGTGAGCACAGCAAGAAATGAGATTGCTGACCAAATGGCTAAGGTTGCTTCCAAATGAAGACTTGCAATTTGCATATTCAAAGGTCCCTCTATCTGCAGATAAGAGACGGCCGAATCAACACAGCTTGGCTAATTGGGAAGAAATTTGGAGTAACTCTATCCAGGGACGACTGACCAGGGATTTTTTTTTCCATCGGTGTCATGCCGCTTACAGAAGAGCCACCTGCGAATGGACTGCAGGCTTACTCAAATCCTGACGTGGAAAATTGGTGGAGTATCTCTTTCGCTTTAATATTATCCCTGACCCAGCTTTTTCTTGCAGTCGAGCACCTCCTCAGACTGTGGATCACCTTTTTCTGGATTGTGATGGTGTGACAGCTGCCAGACTTCCATTGTTGCAACAAAGTCATGCTTTTTGGAGACCGAAATGCTACTGTATTTTATGAAGTTAGTGTCAGGAATAATGGCATTCATTAACACATAATTGTAAATAATACTGAAGAGTTTAAAAAAAATTTAATTGAGTTAATCATTATTAGGAGTTAATAGTTAAAAAAAAGAATCTGAAGTACTACTTTATTTTTATATTGTAAATATGTTTTGTAATTTTTAATTATGTTATTGCTATTATGTTTAATTCATGTAATATCTAATGTAGTGGGACATGATGTATAAATAAAACACACACAAGAAAAAATAATTGCAAAACAAAAATTAAATTATTACTAAAGAAAAACAACAATTTATGGACAAAAAGGTTATGCTGGTATGATTTATATACAAGGGACAGCAGAAAAAATATTAACAATCCTTAAAAAAGAAAAAGTAATAGATCATAATTTAATTATATATCAGTATATGAAAAATAAAAGATGGAATTGCCTACCAACTTTATATAAAATTAACTGACAATTATTTTTGTATATTTGGTTAAATGTTCAATATCATCTGAGAATGTTGACAATAAGTCAAGACTGATTTTACAACCTCAATAGGATGATTTGGACAGCAACGAACAAATGTCAAATCGCATATTATCTGAAAAGAAACTTAAAAATTGAATGCACCTAGGAGAAAAAAATTAAAAAATCTTTGGTATTTCAAGAATTATCTGACTAAGAAATGACAAATGTTTGACATCATGAAGTCACTGTTTGCCACACTCATTTTAAAAGTGTACTTCAGATAATGGCATAATTTATTTAATTACCACAGTAATAAGTTTAAAAAAATTAATAATGCCATCGTTATCAATAAAAAAGGAAGAAATCATGAGGGAGTAAGAAAATAAAAATAAAAACACAGTTGACTCTATTGAGAATAGGTACTTGACGCCCTATCAGAGACATTTGATATTGAGTAAATTATACGCAAATTATCAAATATTTGATTATTATCTTCATTATCTGAAGATTTCCTCTTCACAATGATGCATGAGATTTATAGTAATAAAAAAATATATATTCGTTTCATAAATCTATACAAAAGACTAAAATATGTATAATTAGGTCAAATAAGTCCATTGTGTTTTTTAATAATTTGATTTTAACCTTCTTCTTTATTGAAGCAATGTTTATTTAGTCTTAAGCCCAAAACACCGCATAAGTCAGTTTACACACCAAGATATGTGACAGTCAAAATGAAGGCTATAGTATAGTTCAGTGCGCAAAAACCTTCACAATATCCAATTGTCCACATTAAGCGAAGATTATTAGATAACACATATCAAATATTTCAGTCGTTCGACATAGCGCAGAAATAATGAACTTAAACCACGAAGTTGGAGTCATCGGTGTTATTATAAAGCAATCGGGGTGGCTAAAGTAGGAGGGGACAACATCGAGTAGAAACAATAGTGGGCCTAGTATACTCCCTTGAGGCACTCCCAGATTATCATTTTTTTTTTTTTTGTCATTATCATTCCTCTCCCCTTGATTGCTCCATCTCTCTTGTTTGTGACAAGTGATCTAAACTTACATTAACAAACAAAAAAGACTACACTGCCTTTCTAGTAAGCTTATGGATTGTGGAAATAAAAACTTGGCCTGCTCTTGTAGGGTTAGGGTCATGGTTAAGGTTAAAGATTTTTTTATCTATACATTTTACATGTTTCTATACTTGTGAATCATGTATTTTCTCTATTTTATTATTTTTGTTTTCTCTTAGTTAATTATATTTTTATTTGACATATTTAATGTTATTAATGAGTTGAGTGGTATATTTTAAGAATTGAGGCTCCAATGGTTGATCTTGTTGTCTTGTAGGCCAAGATTTATCCGTTTTGTAGAATGACTTCTTTTATTAGGATTCTTCTCTCAACTTCATACATTGGGCTGCAAAAAATAATGTGATTCCACTCCTGAATTTCTGCTCTGCAAGGAATAATAAATAACCTATAATATTAAACCAATAGAAGTATTCATGATGTCTCCCATGGCATCTTAGCATAATCGTCCGCTTATGGTTCAACCTTATTGGGGTAAACAGTCTTTCTTTTATTGTTTGGAAATATTCTTTTGTTCGATTACGTTTCCATATATTTTCCCTATTTTTAAATGTTTTGGCACATTTCTTTTTAATATACCTGACGGGAATTTTTGCATAGATAACTTCTATTTCCTGGTTTTTAGCAACTTCCTTACATGTTTGCTTCCTCATTGCCATAATGGCCAGCATGTGCCTTTATCCTTATTATTGTTCTTCTCCACCCTTTCTCGTTTGCTATATTTATTTAGTATTCTTAAAGTGTTTCATTTCATGGACTTTCTATTATTTTGTATGATTTAAGTGATGTTAAACTGTCAGTATTATTATATTTTATTGTGTATTTACTGTATTATCACTATTTTATTTCTAAAAGGTGTTTTGGGGGTAAAAGCCAATTCAAACTTTCTTTAATTGTCAACATCTCCTATTGGTTGTTGAAACACCAGTCCGCTAATATAAATTAAAGACATAAATGTGGTGTAATCTCATTTTTCTTAAATATAACACAACTTCATCCAAACATAACTTCTAGTTTACTTCCATTTGTATTTTTATTTTTATTTATTTTTGTTCATTATTCAATTTTTTTTTAGAATTAGGTAATAATCTTTTTTTTTAAAGGTCTTAATTATAGAACCAAACCTACTTTTGGTTTGCAAAATATGAATAAACTAAATACATTATAATTTAAGGGTGATGCGTTAATTTTGTCAACTAGTGTATATAAATAAACCGACAGCATCATAAGGATGATATACATACATATAAGTTGGTGTTAGTGTGTCAATGGTGTATACCCTATTCTCAATTGGGTAAGCAAAATCCCTTCCTTTCTGACCATTGGTGGGCGATCGCTCAGTCATATAGAAATATACAAAGTTTCTCAGGCAAACTAGCCCATTGACATTTCTTTTACTGCGCTAGATGGACATGGAGGATGAGACATCCGAGCTTTAGCACCTTGCCTACCCTCCAACCAACGTGTCCGGGTACCCAGACGATCTTCCACTGTTTTTCCGAGTGCTGGAGCTGAGTTGAAACTAATAAGAGCTAAACAAGAGGGTCCACCATGAACCTATCATGGCTAGTTGAAATTGCACCCAAGGAGTCGGTACAGAAGAGAGTGGCAGAGCCTCTTTCACATACAACTCCACCATGTACACACTGTAACGCCGCAGGCCATTCTATTGCCAGCCCTAGACCTGTCTGATCTGTTTTAAGAACCCAGCTCAGAAGAGGTGTGGTGGGGTATGCGTTTGACTAATACTGCAAAATCGTCCCTGATATATATATATATATATATATTTTAACGTTATATAATATAAGTGTATGTTCCGACGATCGATATCTCTCTTGTTTTGAACGTTGATGTTTCCCTTGTGCTGAAAGAAAGAAGAATGGATATTATAAACGAATAGAACTATCCTGGACAGGCTAAGCGTTAATACATTACAGAGTGACGGTACACTCGGCTTCATATCTGGGCCGGCGTGATGTGGTCTGTAATAAATAGTCTACGGGATTCTTCATAATCCAATGCTCCTTTTTACGGCCGGTCGGCCCGCTTTATTTGGCTGAGACGATAAAAGCGTCATTGCTTTACTTGTCGATTTGAAAAAAACCAATCAAAACCGTTGAATCCTTTTCGATCTGATGGGAGAATTTCGCATTTTTCAATGTGAAATATTGTAGATGGTCGAAAAGCGTGTATCATACTTACTGTTGATAAATTCAAGTTATGTCATTTATTTACCGACCAAATCAATCCGCTTATAATATATAATAATTAACGTATTATACCAGCTCACTGTATTTTTTTCAGGCGTCTATCGCTGTCATATTTTTGTACTTTTTTAATACTTGAGATTTATTGTAGAAATTAAGATTTGTAAATTCCTGATAACAGCGAAATTTATAATCAATCTTTATTTATGTTATTGTTTTAAATAAAAAAGCCAGTATCACCAGCGGGATTCGAACCCACGACCTTCGGCTAGATACGCCACTACTCTACCACTTGAGCTATCGTGACTTCGATCCCCTCGGACACTAACTTCCCATCTCAAGCGGTAGAGAAGCGAAGGTCGTGGGTTCGAATCGCGCTCGTGACACTGGCTTTTTTACTCAACCAATATTTTCAAATGACGTGCAATCTATTAGATTCTCGGCGACAAATGAAATAGCCACGGAGAGCTTAAGTGAAGATATACTTCATTTTAGTTATTAAATTCGTTAGATTTCGTCGCCAAATAACTTCTTTCAACCAATAACTTTTAAAAAGATTAATTAATTGAAAGAAGTTATTTGTTCCATCGGACGGCGAAATCTAATAGATTTAGAATCAATGTAGAATCTGAATTAAATATTTCTTTCAGTATTTCATTTTTTCATTACCATGTTGTATCTATTAAAATTCAAACTTGAAGAGTAAATCATTGAAATGAAATTCTATTATACTTCTTTACACAAAGGTGGCATGTATATGTTTACACCATGAACACCAGTGTCGTCCGGATCCAGATCAAATTATTTACCCCTCCACCCTTTAAATAGATTAGTTTAAATCATTATTTAAGATTTTAATTTACATTTTCGTTGATACCTCAGGTTGTAAAATTATTCTCGTAATTAAGATTTATAAATTCCTGATGACGGCGATATTTATATTCAACGAAGGGCCTGAATTATTTTTTTGCCAGTATTTCACCCTTTCATTACCATTTCGTACTTCTTAAAATTCAAACATGAAAATAAGTAAATCATTGAAATTGAATTGTTTATACTGCTTTACATAGGGGTGGCATGTATATCATTACATCATGAACACCCTTGTCGTCCTGATCCAGATCAAATTAGTTACCCACACTTTAAATTAAAGTTCGAATCATCATTTAAGATTTTTATTTACATATTCGGCCTCTGTTGAAACGTATTTCGTGAATTTATTCTCCGGTAAAAAAGAAATTGTATCCGTTTGATTTTACTTACTGCTCTAGCACAAATTAGCTAACCTGCATTCTGACCGAATGAAACGCAAATGGAAAGTCATTCAAAAGTAATTTAATTCTCACTTACAAACCAGAAGTTAAACGTTAATTAATGTTCAGCCTACCTCGATTCAAAGTTTGGTGTAAAACCTACTAATGAAAAAAGTGGGTTTTTTCCATGTTTGTTCTTAAACATGAACTTGATTGTGATAACATCGTAGGAAAGATGAGAAATCGAAAATTGTTTATATTAGTAATAATAAATATGCTTCACTGTGTTAAGTTGTTCATTGCAAACTGCCCATAAGTGTCATTAATTCATAAATGTTGAGGGAAAATTATCAGTCATAATCAGTCACATAACAGTTTTAACAGTCTCGTCATATTTGATTAGTCATAGTCAATTCAACAATAGTTGTTGAAAAGTAAACATTAAAAAAAAAAGATTTTGCACTGAAACTTGATTAATGATAGCTAAATTACTTTCAATCCAATAATCAATATTTCCAAAACAAATCAAATCAATATTGTGGATTAAAATATTTTTGTAAACTTTTTTTGTTGGGGGGTAGGTGGTAGTTTAAGGGCGAGAAACCTACATGGTCATCCTCAGCCGTCTCTTTCTTAGCTGTCCTTCTCTTCATATTCCCGCGTATTAATCATACTAATTTGTAATTTATTTTCCCATTTCTTCAACCAAGTTATGATCAGACTAGTTAAAAGGAAAGCAATTCTTTCTTTTCTTTGTCTATTTGTACCTTACACCTTGGTCAGTTGTGGATAAAATAACAAAAATATAACATTTTTGATTAGTATTCAGGGTAAATGGGAATAAACAATAAATCATTTTCGACAATTACAATTCATTCATACCACTCCACTGTATTCGATATTCCTCAAGTTAATCGGAGATAAGCCACTTTAAACGCTAATAAATTACATTCATCCACGTTACCACAGAATGCTCGATATTTTTTGGGGTAATTGAAGAGAAGCCTATATATTCGCGCAAATAAATTACATTCACTCTGCACAATTCATCCACGCTACCCCATAGCACTTGTTATTATTTGTGGTAACTGAGGATAATCCCCTTCATACACGCAAATAAAATACAGTCACACAATTCATTCATACTTCCTTTAAGTACTCGATATTCCTCAAGGCCGTGCATCATTCCGGATGTCTTCTTTCATTGTTTGTAGAAATAATACTTTGCGATACGTTACCGAGAAAATTCGCCAGACACCTGGTCTCGCCCTATTCCAGTGGTCGGCAAACCGCGGCTCTTTGACCTCTTGGCTGCGGCTCTTTCACTAAATGTTTAGTGCAGACACGGAGCGAAAAGTATGATGACAGGTGAAAGAAATGGGATTGTCGCTATTTTTAAAGAAAAAATTAATCACGAGATACTTACTTACCATTATATTATTCATCAGGAAGCACTATGTGCGCAGACATTTCCTGCACAAATTTGCTCAGCAGGTTCAAAGACTTAAAAAACAACAAAGCGACGCTAGCCTTTGTTTAAAAAAAACCTCTGAATGCCACTGTAACAGAAATTAAATTTTTGCCCTTTAATATTGATATTGGCAGCTTTGAAATGCAGGATACAATTTATATTATTTAACTTGTTATATTTTTAAATAAATATTATCTTTATATAAGAATGGTTTTATTCAATGGACCGTTAGTTAACTAAAACATATTCAGCAAAGGCAAGCTCGAGAATGTACTTTCAAGTCTAATTATTTCCACCAAAATGTCTTCTAAAACAAAGCTTAAGTTTAAACAATGGCTCTTTGAATAAACTTCAATTTTGTTTTTTAGTTTATATTTGGCTCTTTTGGATGACGAGTTTGCCGACCACTGTCCAGTTGGATTGTGTCCGTGTGTAATCTTGGTATGACCTACGTGCAACTGGAAACTTTTCCTTTCTAGGCCGAACCTCTACAAGCTAGGGAACGATGATTTTTTATGTTTTGAATAATTAAGACTTTTTTATTTAGATCGAGCGCATTTTTTATTTAAATTTCATTGGCTGGATGTGTGGTCTTGTCGTGGCTACAGCCTTATCTGCTTTTTCCCTTTCAGTTGTTTGGGTATTTTGGTGATTAATTGTTATTATGATTGTTTCTTTTTATATCCCTATCAAATCCGATGTTCACAGTTCTCAACACCATTCACAATGACAAGTTGTAGTGGTCTCTCGGTTAAGCGTGTACTGGTCTGAACGGAGACCAGACGGATACGGTACGGGTGTCATACGGTTTGTATACGGATGCTTTTTTTCGTGCCTAGAATGGTGATGGTATTATAGGTTCTACTAGAAAAATCCAACAAAATGACAAAAAGCTTGCCAGTTTAAAGAAATATTTTATGAATTCATTTAATAAAGTAATCGACACGTCGGAACTGACTATATAAATCTCACTGCGACTACGAAAACTTACTTATCCGATATTTGCTCTCGCATTGGAACAGATTTGTCAGAGCCGTTTGACCATCATTAGTGATTTTCCTTTTTGGTTGGCACGAGATTCGATAGATATCTTTTTTGGTCTAATTGTTTCTTTAGATATTTTAAAAGACATTTTTGACATTAAATTTACAGATTCCTTTTACTTGAATAAGATCTCCTATATACTGAAAGAATAAATGTTTACAGGGGCGTCGGTGGCTGCAACAGTTTAGGCGTTGACACGACGCTCATGACTGCGAGGTAAAGGCCCGAGGTTCGAATCCAGCGGCCCTGCATTCGAACCCGACATACTTACAAATGTGCTTTTTTTCAAAAACACCGGAACCCCAACGGTTGGTATAACCTCTGTTGTGAACCCTCGTAAAAAAAAATGTTTACAATTCTCCATTTTTTTGTTAAAAAAAACAACAGTAGAATAAAAAAAATTGATTGCCACCACAGTAATAGGTTATCCTGAATCAATTTGGAATGTAATAAAAACATATTTTTTAAATTAATTTTCCTTTTTATGTAAAGTCAACGCGCATTGAAAAATGGCAAAAAAGAAGGAAAATTTGAAGAGTTTAAGGTTGTGAAGGTGTCCGAGTGGAGCGAAGTCCCGATAGCTCAAGTGTTCGATTAGCGGCGTATTGAGTCGAAGGTCGTGGGTTCGAATTCCGCTAGTCACACTAACTTTTTCATCTCAACCAAGAACTTACATAAAAAGAACCACTAAACATAAATAGATCAATATCTTTTTAAGTAGAACTTTCTTTTCAAACAACATAATACACCCTGTTATTGAAATTCTAAAGGACGTTCATTTTCATTATTATTTCCCCAGAGGCCTGCTAGAAAATCCATTCAACTTCGCAGAAAATATTCCTTTAATACTTTGCATTTGCCGTTCAATTAATATTTTCAATACTTCGCAAATGCCAACTAACATTCTTATTAATTCCCCAGGAATAGTTTTGTTATCTAAATAAATCATACTACTGTTATTTTCATTAAATTCAATTAGCACACGTCCATTTGTCGTTATACACCACGAAAAGAAAAAGGGGGATGCGTATGCAAATAGGTCGGAGATAGAAGATAGAGAAAAAATTCTTTATGCTCGATTCCATAGCCCTGGCGCATTTAACATTAATTTCCGCCACGAGAACAAAGAGATTACCTGTTGTGAGAGAAAACGCGGAAGGAAAAACCTCTCCATACTGAATATGTTGCAGCACATTAACAGAAGCCGCTGAAAGAGAGAACGGTCCTTCTAAAAGGGAACTTGAACCTAACTTAATGGGTTTAAAAATTTAAAATTTTACATCAAAATTGGAAGTGTACAAGAGGAAAATTTAATATCCGTCCTTGATGGAACACAGTCTGATATCTGGCGCTGAGGTCAGGAACGACTGGAAAACAAATTCACCCGTGAACCGCCAGGTATCAGCTGAATATAGTTTCCCAGATACATAACAAATTTTCTTTAAAACCGTTTTCAATAAGTAGTATAAATTGACTTAATTATTACTAATAACATACCAATATCGTAGTAAAAATTAAAAAAATTAAGCTGTGCCATTTAAAGATATATCAACAGATAAAACAAAACAAACATTTTAAAATTATTTAGAAAGTCATATTGTCTAATGACTATGCTTGGTTTTAAATTTACAATATCTTTCCATTATTTAAATGCATGACAGATATTTTTGTTTGATAATAGAATTTTATAATGTTTATTTCTTCAAATGGTTCAATTCATCAGTATGTGCACAATACCAATATAATGGTACAATATTACATTGCATTCGTCAAAACCCGAAAAACCCCTATTTTGGGACTGTTATATATAAATAACTCAAACACTTTATCATAGTGATATCAAAGAACAGAAAAAAAACATGTTTATGAATTTTGTCAATACCACAAACCCAAAGTTATTCTATAAAAATAGAAATTGAAAGGCTATTTGATCACAAATGAAAGAATGAAAACAGATTTGAATGTAATAAAAACGAGAAAAACAAGACTGAGGTCATTATCAGGTTATGTAATTACACAAACATTTGAAATTTGTATTTTAATAATAAATATAAAAGAAAAACATTGTACACTTGTAGCTTTCTAAACTTCTCTTTCACTCTCTATTTCTTTCTTTCTCAGACTTTCTTTCAGTATTATCTCTCATTCTCACTGTTTTTCTCCTACTCACCTTTTTTATTATTTTTTATGCATTCTTTTCTTCTCTCTTTCCTTCTTTTCTCTCTCCTATCTCCCTCTCTCTCTCTCTCTCTGTCACTCTGTTTTCCTTTCTAAGCTCACTCTTTCTTTATTTTTCTCTCTTTGTCACTCTGTCTCACTTAGTTTCGAATTATTGTTTTACTTTTTTCTTTCCTACGGTATTTTTTCTTCTTCTTATGTGCTGTATATGTTCTTTCTTCCTCACTCTCTCCCTCTCTCTCATTACTCTATCTCTCTCTCTCTCTCTCTCTCTCTCTCTCTCTCTCTCGCAATCTATCTATCTATCTATCTCTTAATTTTTCGGTACCTTTCTTTCACTCTCTTTCTACGATATGTACATAAGATTATGAGACCTACATGTATGGTTAAATAAACCACGTCATTATCAACTATCTCTTCCTACACCTTTCGCGTTAATTTAACTCAGCTTATTCTTCTCTAACTGTTTGTTTATCTCTCTCCATTTCTTTTTATTTTCGTTTTATTATTTTATCTTACCCGCGCAATGTCTTCCTTTCACTCGGCTTTTAATGATCTCTCTGTTCTGCTGGGTGCTGGGTAATTTTGTCTTTTAATCACATTCACTATGCATGTAAATTATTATTGATTATTAAATTTTTAAAAATAACAGCATAGTTATATTTCGCGATTTGATGATTTTTCACCCATTACAAGAAGAGGAAAACTCGCTCAAAATATACTCAGTACGTGTGTGTGAATTTGGTGTAAAATCTTTTTTTCTAGTTTACAATGAACATGTAGAAAAGTCAACAGGAACAATTTGAGTCAATAATAATTGTATAACACCTGAAAGATCTTTTTCGACGAGAGAAGTGTTATTTGTAGTTTCCAGTTTGTGGAAAGTAGTATTATAGCTGTCGCATGGCAGGTTGCACCACTCATTGGTCAACAAAAATAAAAATTGCTCGCATTGAATACACAAGGAGAGTGTTATGATTGAAAATCTGACTTTTATTTTTTCCACCGATGAATACGCTTGTCAAATATTCTCGATTCGTGATGAAAATTGGATTTTTGAATGGTGAACTTTCATTTTACCCACTTCAAACAGGATCTATTGCATTTGATGGTATTGGCAGAGGGAGTCTCTAATATGAAGAGCTTCCTGGAAGTGGAAAATTCCATCAAGTACATTTCCGAATCGGGCCATGTAAATGCAGCTATCAAGGAAAAGCGACCTGCATTAATGAATGGAAATGGAGTCGATTTCCTCCAGGAAAACAAAAACCCTCGAATTTCGTCGATTCGGCAAAAAATGGCGAATTGGCTACCCCACTCAAATTATTTTTCGGCAACTCGGAATATTTATAATTGAATATAAATTAACTTAGCCTAGGATGTTAATACATAAACATCAGGCGAAACTTTGAAATGTGGATTATACGTGTAGGTACCGACTATTGAATTACCATATTTTTCCAATTATAAAATTTGTTGTGATGTTTTCGAAAAATGCAGTCTCCAATCACTTCATGTACAAAATCTGTAAGAACTGCTAATTTCTTCCTTATAATTGCTTTCTCCTGAATCATGGAAAGAAATGCATGGCGCTGAAAGTAACCCCCTCATTGAATATCAAGAAATAAAACAAAAATCAAAAGGCTTTTTATAGGACAAAACAGAGTATAGATCAAAAATAATTGTAAAAAATTAATTTGCATGACCTGTTATCCTATTTATTTTGTTAAAAAAAGACTTTTCCGGTAAGCAGCAAAAACTTTCTTTTTTGTTTAAAATTCCGTACTATTTCTTACTGAATGTTTTAAAATTATGTAACTCATTTCCAAACATCATCGAAAAATGTTTAGGTATACAAATCTGTACAAAGATAATTGAAAAAAATTAAAAGATTTGGAGCCAAAATCTATTTTTTATGATTTTTTGGAGATCGTGAGATGCGGTTGGTGTGACGCAGGTAGAAAAACATTTTCTTTATCGGGCCAACGTTTCGATCTTTATTGAGAGAATCTTCAGGCCCTGGGATTTTTAACCATTGCTTAAATTATACAAATGCATGTATTATGTGTAAAAAGTGAATTTATACAATCCTAGAAATTTTAGACTCAATCAATATATTTTTACTCACTCAAAGTGTTTCTTTTCTGTGTAGGTGTGTCATTATTCGGTGTCGTGTTGAGAGTGAGATATTGATGGTTTATGTTTATTTACGCTGGATTTTGAAGGGGTGGGGAAGGAAGTTGGGACAGAAAACATTTTTATGAAGAGTCGGTTTCTTTGAGGTAAAGGGAGCCGATAATGGGAAAGAATGGTTCGGCCTGATTATCCTATCAGGATTATATAGGCAGGGATAATTAAGGAAAGGAAAGCTAAATTGTTGAAAAACTAAACTATGTAGAAATGTTTTATGTAAGGAATGTAAAGATGGTGTTATATGTTTTGTGTGATTTTATGATCATATATGTATGTTATCAATAATTACACCCCCTGAAGATGATCTCAAAAAAGATCGAAACGTTGCCAAGATAAAGAAAATGTTTTTTAAAAACCTACGTCACACGAGACCGCATCTCACGATCTCCAAATAATCATTAACTAACGGTCTCTAAACACCACATATTTCTATTATTTATTATTTCTTTGATAATTAATTGCAAAAGACAAGTATTTATAAATAAGTATTTGTTCAAATTATAAGGTCTTTTGGTGATTTTTGTTGAACATATGGTAACATAGTTTTGTAATAAAAAATGTTTGCCAATAACTAAATATTTATCTAAATTGCACTTTATACAATAAACATCTCACTATGCTGTGAGATTTCCACTGGGAGGCTGTTTGTCACCTCTTTTATGGCTAATTACAGTAAACAGCTTAATAGAACTTCTGAATAATTCAGGTTTCTACAGTCAATTATTTTCAGATGATGGTACCATAATGCTCACAGGTAGAGATGCCTTGACTCTTTCACTACTGATGGAAAACGCCATGGGATTGCTTTATAGGCGGTGTTCTGACAAAGGTTTAACAATTAATCCTGCTAAATTAGAATTGATAATGTTTAGCAGGAGAAGAACATTAGGTAATTTTAAAAACCCTAAATTTCAGGGCATAGAATTAAAGTTAGTGGATTCCATCAAATTCCTTGGTGTGACACTTGACAGGAAACTTGATTGGAAAGGTCATATCAATAACATATACAGGAAAGGCACTATATCAATGGTACAATGTAGGAGAATTGTCGGTAAAACCTGGGGCATCAAACCATGTGTAGCCAAATGGCTATATACTGCAATTATTCTATCTAGATTTTTGCGCAGCTTTAGTGTGGTGGAAAGGTCTAGAAAATAAAGGGAATAGTAATAAATTAAGGTCATTTCAAAGACTAGGTTGTTTGATGATGACAGGAGCATTTTCAACTTCACCCACCCTAGCTCTTGAAATCATAACCAATACCACACCCCTTCACATTGAGGTTAAGGTCAGAGGACTAATCAGCTGCTACAGACTAATTAGCGAGGGCAACTGGAATCATAAGTGCAACAACATAGGTCACTCGAAAATCTCACAACTATTGAGTAACCGCCAATTATTAATCGTTAGTGATAAAAAGATTAAAACCCCTTCAAGGAAAAAGCACTTTCAGGTAGTCATCCCTTGTGATTATAATTATAGTCTGGATGATGACCATCGTAACATTGACTGCTACACAGATGGATCACTTATCAAAGGAAGAGGGAGTGGTGCAGGAATCTACATACCAAAATTAGGATTCAGCATCTCCTCTTGGCAAAAACATCTCCGTTTTTCGGGCGGAAATCTGGGCCATCAATGTGTGTTGTAGAACACTTATGGAAAATAAAATTAAGGGAAAAGATATTAAAATCTTTTCTTATAGTCAGGCTAGTCTTAGGGCATTACAAAAAGATTTGTCAACCTCACGACTGGTGGAGGAAACTATAGATCTTATCAATAGGATCTCTTTCAGGTTTGAGAATAAGGCGACCCTTATTTGCATACCAGCACATAAAGGACACCATGGCAATGAAATGGCGGATGGCCTAGCCAAAGAAGGTTCTAATACTGCGTTTGTCGGGCCACAACCGGTATTACCTCACTCTATGAGCACAGCGAAAGAGAGTATCTATAACGGGGGCATGAAACAATTCCTTAGGGAGTGGAATTTATCCCCCAGATCCCTTTTGCCGCTTCTGTGAAACAAAAGAAGAAACGGCAAGGCACTACCTCGCAGAGTGTGATAGGTTTGCTAGGTCTACATTTGAAATCTTTGAAGGAGAGGACATCAGCAAATCACTCCCCGAGATAAAATGGTCCAAAATCTTGGGGTTTGTTAACAAGCCCAAGAGGTTTATGCAGGACACGTGAACCGAATAAGTCCCGGACCTTAGGGATGGGGTACGAGTCTACCCAGGCATTTAACCCCTCGGGTCTTGGTAGCCCACCCTGCATAATATATATATGCTGTGAGATTCTTCATATCACAATTAGTATCATAAGACAATAATGGAGGTACAAAGAGATCATAATTTTTCTACTTCCGGTTTTGCCTACAAGCCTTTGTTGTTATGGAGAAGAAAGGTAAGAAACCGAAAGAGTCACAACGATTACTGTATACTTCATATTATCTATTTCGTAATTTTTCATAGTAAAAGTACACGTAAACTTTGTTTCCTTACATTGAGATCAAATTTCGTTTGTTAATTGAGTTAATATACTTCGATGCAGAATTCTGATTTATTGGTTCAAGGTGTTCCACAGTTGAAACATTTTCCAATCAATAGAACCAGAGATCTATGTTTCGGGGTGAGTATTAGTTAACTTGGTGCTTCTAGGATTAACAGAACGGGAGGGTAGTGTGAGGCTAGTTCGAATGTGTTATCGTTGATGGGATGAACAGAAGTTGTCAGTTAGACTAAACAGTCGAATAAATCTAGTAAGTTGAACTTTATTTCATACTAGAAACTCCTGCTTCATCAGCATTTACATTAATGTAAAATTATATTTTGTGTAATTATTCGAGTCCAAAAATGATAACAATCTAATCAGTACATAGTGTACCACGTTTCACATTATGTACATCCCATTTATTGAAACAAATATGATAATATTTTATATTTAAATATAAATATAATTGATTACTTACTATGAATGCATAATCTTCTATTTATTGTTCGACGCTCATCTTGATTGTCAGTTAATTTTTACTCATTTCATCATTTTATTTTTATCCTTATATATATCCGGTTGTAATTGATCGAATCAACACACGCGGAAAATTATTCCGCCAATAACCACTTCCTTAATGGCAATTGCAAACTTCATATTTTTCCAAGTATCCCACTTATTAATTTGTTAATTAGCGGATCATTAAGCACACATTTAAATATCACGTGTTCTCCCATGACTGCATTATTCAGAAAGATGAAGCTGTTGCTACACTCCGATTCGAAATGATGCAGGTAACCCCTCTCCTTGGTCACAGAACAAGTTTGTGCTCCAAAAAGTTTGTGTAAGCAGAATATTTCTCGCTTTTAGACCTTTGAAAGAAACTTTTGTTTATCTTTTGTCCTGAGTTGTAAGGTCAATAGCAGATAGAGTGGGAGATAAAGAGTGAGTGAGTAAGAAAGAAATAGTGAGGGAAGAATATAAGGAAGAAAATCAAAGAAACTCAACGAATTACAGAAAAAAAGAGAGAAAGAAAGAGAAAGGGAAACCGTAAGGAACTAAGAGTGCGAAGGTGAGTAAGATGGAAAAAACGTAAATAGAAATAGAGAGGAAAAGAAACAATGAGATTTAAAGAAATACAAAGAGATTGAGCAAGAAATAGAAAGTGAGTGTGTGTGTGGGNAGTATAACAAATGGAAAGAGATGTATTTAAAAACAACAGTATTCTTCTTCATTATTTCTCTTTTTACGTTTATCCGGACAAAATACAAATGGCATGTAATCGTTATCTTCTACGACAAATAAAAAAGCGAGACAATTGAAATTTGTGGTATTTTATGATTTCCACAATGGGGGGGAATTGACAAGCGCAAAACTAGCGCTAACGTAAAGTTTATCAAATAGCGAATAAAAATGAGAGAGAGAATCCCAGTAAATAAACTATATAACGTGCACCGGGGGACTTCGCTAACAAGAGCGAAGGTCCAGGAGGCTGGATGCGGATTCCCCACAGTCGGCACTAAGTCGCGATTCGGGACTGTGCTGCTGTTTGGTCATCGGTTTTCACACGTAATCGCGTGTTGAGTTAACGAGGGATACGCAGTACTGTTGCAAAAACAGCCGGCTGCCGTTTAGGCACATGTGAAAATCAACCACCGCAGTGTGAAATCAAACAGGTAAGGAACATCAGTGGGCTAGAAATTTGAAAACAGAAACAAAAAAAATTATAACAATACGACAACAGGCAAAATTATTTATACGTCCTACTACGTACTACTATTTTTCCCTGTATCAATCTTCATGAAATTTGGTCAAAATATCCCCAAACAATTTATGAAACTAAGGAAATATCGAAAGTCTAAAAAAACTATTGAAAAGTATCTTTTTTTTCGATTTATCCAAATTGAAGCCTCGGTTGAGTCGAGAGTTGCGAGTTAGCGAATTTAGCCAGTTGATAATTAAAATTGATTCCCTGTATCAATCTTCATGAAATTTGGTCAA